>NC_137465.1:107521954-107963004 GCF_964235325.1 Thermobia domestica | reverse complement strand
TAACAATAAATAAATGAAAATGAAATGAAATGAAATCTTTGAGCTTTACTTTTCACGGCTATGCTGTGCACGTTAAAGAAGACGGCGATGATGAGAAATCAACGAAATGGTGAAATGAAGAAAGTGAGAAAACCCCAAAAAAACTAATGCACACGGTGTTTGTCCACCACAACGTTCACTTGGCGCAAGCTGGGATCAAACCAGGGATCCCACGCACCAGAGATGAACAAGAAATAAAGTAACACACACATACACACACACACGCATATATATATATATATCGTTTTATTTCTAAACATAAAGGTGTTGGCACGCTGGACCTCAGGATCATAATGGTTTAAAAGTTACATACCTTTCAGGGTGTTATTATTATTATTATTATTATTATTATTATTATTATTATTATTATTAATAATAATAATAATAATAACAACAACAATAATAATGTCCAGTAGCATATCATTGCAGTCTTGTAACTAAAAGGTCTTACGTACATATGAAATATCTCTTGCTTTAAAATATTCGATTCTTACATCTTAATTTTGTAATACAATTAACTTAATGATAATCTTGCTTTTTTCTCTTTTTGTAAACGGGCGAAAGTAAGCTCCTATTGTTAGTTTTCAAAATACATCAGGAGTTCCACAAATACTCAGTTTCAATAACAATACATAAAAATACGTTGTTCGCATAATATTCTTCAAAATAATTACTAATCATGCTACCAAAACGTTCTAAAAACTTTGGCTAAATTAATGGATAAACTTTGCAAAAAAAATCTACGGGAACTTTTTACTTAATCCTCTTCCTAATAATTAATAAAAACAATCAATTTGATACATTAAAATAGGAACTGAGCAATGGCTCCTCTGCGAAGAAAGTACAGAGGTAGAGTTCCAACAGAATTTTTGTACTGGTTTTCAGTTTAGTCGAACTTCAGCGACAGACAAATTTGTTGGAATTATTTTGTAGTGGTAAGTCAGTATTTTTAGAAAAAAAATATGGTCGGTTCAGAGCCTTTATGATTTATATTACCGTGCGCAAAAAGAATGAAAAAAGGGAGGCGCAAGGACGTGTTAGCGAGCGAGAGACAGAAGGACCCAAATATTTCTAGTCCCTGAATACAATTAACTGACTTCAAGAAAGAACAATGATTTGCAACTCTTTCTCCAAAAAGAAAAAATGAAAAGGAAGACAATAAAATCTCTGATTTTCAATAAAATCATGTATTTAATATTTGGTATTTTCCAAATTTCTCATCAACCCCTTTTTAGGACAGAAAAGGAAATATTCCGTTCTCATTAAAAAGGTGCCGGGACGACGTACCGTTGCATACCGCCAGAAACAATATATATATATATATATATATATATATATCAACTTGTTCTGAATTTATACTACATATATAAGTTTACTATTATGCTACAAGTTTACATGTAAATCATACTGTAAACTACAGATTGAAATGGAAGATTTCTGTTAACTTCAGGTTGAAATGTAAGACATACTGTAAACTACAGGCTGATATGTAAAACTTCCTCTAAACTAAAGTTTTATGTATAAAATTTACAGGTTGACATCCAAAACGTACTGAAAACTTATCCAAAACGTATTTCAAATTAATTAACAAGCTTGAAATAATGTTACAATAACAAGCTTATTTGTTTGTTTGTTTGGAGCTGAAGCTGAACATCTCATTTTTTTGACACTTAAACTACGTGAGAGATGGATCTAAAGCGAAGGTGGGATCCAGAGCCTTCATCGAGTTCGGATCTCCTTACCAAAGGCTGGAACGCTCATCAGTAAAGAATCACTCCATTGCATGTTGATGTAAAAAAAAAAAAAAAAAAAATGCATTAAATTTTTCAGATTAGTATAGCAAGATGGATTTTTAACATCAAAAGTCGGTTGAAAACTTACAAATTAATAGAACAGACCTGTTGCAATCTTACATTAACATTGCGCGTGTGTCGTAAACGTATAAATTAATATGCCCAATTGTTGGCATTAAAGTTTACTCAAAGTCAACCTGTATACATATCACGACAAGCTTATTTCAAAAGAAATTTATTCCGCTATAAGAGCAAAATCTTTTCAGTATGGAAGCACACCATGTACAAGTAAATTACGTTTCATTTGAACTCATTTCGTGTTGGTTGTTATCTTGAGTGAGTTACTGTGCAAATGCAACATAAAATAATATGAAGCTGTTGAAACATCCTCTTGACATGTTTATCTCACTCGAGTGGTGTCACCTTGGAAACCTTATCTGTCAAAACAATTTCCAAAAGGCGGCTGCTTTACACCCACATAACCACATGAACTCTTAGCATATAAAACAGAAGCTTACATAATGTTTGAAAAGCTATAGTATTATTGCTACAACAGAATCCCAGCCATATGATTCCGGATAAGATTATAATTGATGATAACTTCTAATATAAGCCTTGGCCTGAAGGATAGTAAAATTAAATATAGATCGGGGCCGAAAGCATGGAACGTTTAAAATAACCGGTGGCAAAAAGGCGGTGCCTTTGAATATAGGCTGCGGCCAAAAGCATGGTACCTTGCAATACAGACCCTGGCCAAAAGCATAGTATATTTAATATAGGCCAGTGATCGCCAAACCGTCGATCGCGAGCTACTAGTAGCTCGCGGGGACATTTTCGGTAGGTCGCATTAACGCTCCGTTGGCCCACTGAACTGACGCTAACGAGAGGGGTTGCTGACTACAACAACTGCTTGTTTCTTTCGCATAACTGAAATTGTCAGCCCCAACTCTCAGTTGATTGTATACGCGTGAGATTGTGCAAGTTATGTTTTTCCTGTGTACATTAGATATTTGCTAACTTGGATAGTTTGATTTCTTATTTACTAGAAATGTAAGTTCATAGGCAATAAAAAATGTAATTTTTTAAAAAAATCGTAGAGGTTTTGGTTGGTAGCTCACAGCAGGATTTAAAAACTGTACGGTAGCTCAAGAACTTCATACGTTTGGCGACCATTAATATCGGCCCTGTTTGTTCTAAAACGCGTACTAGCGACAGTGAATTACTATTGCTTTTTTTTTCTCTCATGTCTGTTAATGACATAATACTTTTAGTTGTAGTTGCGACACTTATCGATTGAAACAGAGAACAAAGAGAAATTTCTGTATTATTTAAGAAGAATCCTATTTTTGTTTCCTAAAAACTCAATATTATATCTACAAATAAGACGTTCAGAATCTCTTATTGGCTGTTATGTTTATTATTAACGTAGTTAGTAGATTCCAAATTCTGTTATGTAGCGATTGATAATGGAACTTCGAAAGAAAATCCATCAAGTCTATAGTGAAAGGTACTATTCTCCGGATCACGGCCTCCATTAAAGAATAACATTTCTTTGAACAGAATTTATATTAAAGATATCTTGTTCTCACCAAGAATCTATATTGAAAGGTGATATTCTTTTAGCCACGGGCTATATGAAGCTTACCATTCTGGTGATTAGAGCCTATGTTACGAGATGCAATGCTTTCGATCAGGGTCTATATGGAAACGTACCACCCTTTCGGTCGGAGCCTACATACATATATTAAAATGTGCTATGCTTTCCACCACAGTCTACATTGAAAGCTATCATGCTTTCAGCCATGGCTTGTATTAAAAGTACTATCTTTTAGTCTATGTCTGTATTGCAAGGTATATCCTATCTGCTACAACTTACGTTAAAAACGTTGTATTCCTTCCAAAGGACAAAAGCAAGAAAAAAATGAAAACTACAATACCTGATTAATCAGAGTAGTCACAGTCTGCAACCACACACTTTGTCACCACTCAGCCAACGATTAGATTCTGTGGCGAAAGAAGTACTCTGCCGCACGTTGCATCACTCAACCACTAGAGAGAAGGTCTTTCTTCCCAACAAGTGCTCGAGATGCCAGAAGAGGTGGTGGTCAATGGAAGAAATATTGGTGGAGTACGACAAGTGACGAGATATTTCATACTGCAATTCATTTAAGCGACATGTATGTGCGCATTTTCGTACAACATGAGAACACCATATCTTTTTACATTACTGGATGCTTCAAGACAATTTAGCAGTGCATTTCGTACAGTTCAGCTCTGTAATAATCCACAGTTAAAGTGTCACCTTGACGAAGAGAATTATAATGGATCACCCTCAGTCTATTCTATAATCTTTGTTATCGGTGTCAACTCATGTAGTACTCATGAGTTCAACTTTTTTTACCTACTCATTACATGAAGTCGCCAAACGGCAGTGGTCTGATGTATACCTACGATGAACACTTTCCCGAGGACCTGCTTCCACGGTTTCTGAGGAGCTCATCCAGACATGATGTTGGCCGTGCGACATACTTTTTAATGTTGTGTCAGCTGTACGAAATTTCACAAAGCAATGGCTCACGTTTACTAGAGTACATTTCTGGGCAGTTTTCATTCCGTGTTTCCACACTTTTGCATCACCCTATTTAATGTATAATGCTCTACCGACAATGCAAGTGTCCTCCTAGACCGTTCAGCTACAAATTCACTACACTTAATACTCAGAATGTCACTGTTGGCCATCATGGTACCTGGCGATTATGCAACCACATACAACGGATATGTAGGTGTCCATCATTTTGTATTTGTTTCAGATATCGACTTAATGCACACGAATTATTGTTACTAGTTGGGAACCCTATCCATTCATTTCCATTTAGACCAAGCTTTCATTGGCAGATTATTTGAGGAATACCTCGCGCGTATATTGTACGGTTATGCCACATGCATATTTCAATAGTACAGGTATGACGTCTTACGATCATTTTCTACCCGCTCTCTGTATGTTGGATAGTTTCCGCAATATTGGCGTTCGAAAGTCATTTTACCATGCTTTCGGCACCTTGTAGGTTTGAAACTATGCCCGATTGCCGAAAGTTTCGGAATACTTTTTTTCTTATCTCAGTGGCAGGAATTGCCTCCCAAGAGTTTTAATAGTTATTTTGCAACACCCTGTAGTATGTACAAACACTAATCTTGGCCCAAATTACCTATTGCTGATGTTTCTCGCGGGTAGAAATGCAAAATTTCTCAATTTAAACTCGTAAAGAAACATTACACGCAATTCTTTCTTCTCCATGATACACTTTCACAGAATCCTGTTCAACAACACACTGCAGCCAATAATGCAATATATATATATATATATATATATATATATATATATATATATATATATATATATATATATATATATATATATATATATATATATATATATATATATATATATGTAAATTACTATTTAGAACAAAAGGACATGAAGCAAATCTGTTATTAAAGTTACTTTGAGGCATGCACTAATAATAAAGATGAGGTAAAAATATCGATGAAGGACGAATTTCAACCGTTACAAGAAGACTTACTAATTTATTAATCTCACACACAGAGCCAAACAACAAAATCACTTCAAGAACGGAGTCCTGTCTGACATTTCTTCAATGCTGGAATGAGACTTCAAATACCGTAACATTTCAAAATATTATACAATCTTAATCGTAGGCAAATGGTAGGGAGCTGTAGGGATCGGAGAGTTCGAGCATGTGAGCACGTTGAAACTACAAAGTTCCATCACATTTTCTCTACAACCTTGGTAATGAAAACGAACATTAAACAAGAAAAGAAATGGCAATTAAGAAATAATTCTAAATAGATTTTGATTGAAGTTTTCTACTTTATAGATGAGGACTGGTAGGTTAAAGTTACCGGACATCCATATTTCTAGAAAACTGTCAGGAGTACTTTTCACCTTTCCTCTGTAGAATTTCTGTATCCATAACCGTTATATCTTTAAATCTCCTCAATAACTTAAATAATGCTCTTCCTCATGTGACGCTAATTCTAAACTTTTCTCAGCTGTATTTTCAGTGATTGATTCACTAAGGTCTTCTTCTCAGCACTGAGACTATGCGAGACGCAGCCTACCCCATTAAGGAATTGTTCAGATTTGCATCCAAAAATTAGTACTTACACTGAAAATCGGAAACTCATGCCCGTTTTTTTTTTTAATTTGTTTAACTTTTGAAAGATATGTGGAATATATCAACACGAATGTTATTTGGCCTTTGCTGATTCGGGAAATTCACGAAGTGAGCACAAAATATATTGAACTTTATATTATGTAAGAACGAATTTCTCATAAATACAAGTTAAAATCTAACGTAAATTTTAATTTTTACCAAAAATGATCAGTTGTCAACGTTTCGATTTTACAGTATTATTTCAAACTTTAGATCTAAATCCGAAGATGTAATTTAGGTCATAGCTGTTGTACAGTTCGCAATTGAACAATTGATACTTATAAATATTTTTTCCTGTTTAGACATATAAATTCAAATGATCTTCTGTATGGAAAACTTTAATGAAATTATTTTAAGAAACATCGTTTAGTAATTATACAGCTGGGAAAACAACAATTATAACGATGTTTAACAAAATGATAATAAAGTATTTATATTGTAACGTTGCATAGGCTTCCCCGGAACTGATTCTGATGAGTCTTTGTAAAAGACATTATTTACATATCTTGCGTGTGGACTTCGAGCTCTGTACATTGAAGAGATATACCAAAGCAGCCTAAGATACATATATCCTTGTAGAAAGGAAAGCAATTAATATTGATCTCAATAATCAGAAATTTGTAAACCTGCAAATCAATATCTCCATTGAATAATATTGTAACCAATAGTTCTCTGTTTTATGTTGAGCATGTATAAAGAATAAAGAAAGTGCATTTTGAAGGATCCAAAATAAAGCATCGAGAAGAAATATATTTGTGAACAGTCTTAAATGTGTGCAATGATATATCGTAATAAACTACAATGAAAATACAAAGATCTACTACACAGTGTAATGAGACAGTTTAAATATTAAAAAAAATACTGGAAGATCCTAATTATAATGCTCAGTTGACATTTAAAAAAATCAAATGTTGACAATTAGAATATACCAAATTCTGATAAAGTTTAATGGAAATCTGATTTAAAAATATAATAGTCTGGATCGCAAAATGGAAGTAATGATAATTGATTTATTCCTATGAAAATTATATTCACAACTGGTTCATTCACGTGTAACCAGTAGATGGATATTTTCTATAGAAGTGCAGTTATATTCAACAAACATTCAAAATAAAAATTGAAGAACAAGTTAAAGAAGTTATGTATTAAATTATAACACCAAAGAAGTAGCAAACAGAAACAAGGTCGCGAAAGGAGCTATGTTAGTTACATGCTTAATATTAATTTTCTTGTCGATGCTGAGAAAATTGAGTTATGTGTAGGACGCTAAACTTTTTCGATAAATTGACGTTAATATTTTATGAAACTCTTCCTGCACTTCTAAATCAAGATTATATTTTTTCTAAGTTTGGATTTATCATGATAAATGGTTCTATTAAATTATTACGGCCGCGGTGTCTCAGTGAAACTCTGGTGCATGGGGTTCCGGGTTCAAACCCTGCTCCCGCAAAGTGAACTTTGTGGTGGACAAACACCGTGTGCGTGGGTTTGATCGGGGTTCTTCCGTTTCCTCCCACTTTCTTCATTTCACTATTTTTATTCATTTCTCATAATCATCGTCTCCTTTAGCCTAACCGGCATAAATGTGGGACGTAAAACTCAAAAATTTCATTTTTATTTTAATTTCCTATTAAAGTATCGAAAGAATCTAATAAAACAGGCGAAAGAAACTTATTTTACTTCTGACTTTATTTTTTATATAAAAAAATAGAAATTACATGAAGTATAGTGAAATATGATTTGTCACAATCTACACATTACATCAAAATTTGGGGCAATAACAAAAAAATTCAATTACACAGTGAGACAGGGAACTTGGTTTTCCATGAAATACTATATTTCTCTAATATTTAACTTAAATAATTTAAGTAAAGTATTTTCAGACAACTTTAAAACGATTGTTTGGTTAATTTCATTGTCAAACCACACACAATGGTTATGCAATGGTTTGTCTTTCCCAGAACAAAAGTCTCGCTTCGCTGTAACATCATATTTTAGACCTGAACCATTGTGAACTGAAACTTGCTTTAAAGGATGTAACTCGTTCCCATGACAACTTTTAGTGTAGTTTCCTTCGGGTTAATGTTGGATTATTCACACATCAAATACAGAGTTAAAGTTGTTCCAAGGTCTTGTTGGCTTTGTGGAAATTATGTAGTTTTGCAGGGATACTGACGATATTGTTTCATTTTATCATTTCCCCTATAATTTCAGTAGCATTGTATTTTGATTGGACGATAATGTGTAAGAATAGAGGTATAAATATTTACAAATATTTACACACATGAAATTCTGACAATATGTCGTGTATCCAAGTATTACCTGACCAGCCAACGAGTGCGGGCGGCCAGTTTTAGAACTAAAATGCAAGCAGCAGTGTTTCTAACCGGATTACTTGTAATTAATCTATCACAGTTCTTCTTGTCCTGTTCGTAATAAATCACTTCACACATATGCTCAAGTGTGAATGGTTCACAGGAATGGTTCACTACAACCACATAACTTACGGCGTTCTTTATTAAGCGGGAAGAGATTCGGCTATGCATAACATCCAAACTGCAACTTTTTAAAACTGTTGGATACACTGCAGAATGAAACTCTCCGCTCCCCTGTCACACCGCGCTTGCCAAGAAACTGATGTAAACACTACAGCAGCGCCATCCTTCCAAAACCGCACTGCTATCCTGGTCAGGTAATACTTGTTACTCACTTTTATGTATATACGCAATACCAATTTATTATGTAGTAGGGGGAAAGCTCATAATGTCTTCAACAACACTCCATGTGTCAGTTACTACACATAAATCTCCCACCTAAAGCATTGGTTATTTACCAGTGTTTCAGTTAGCTCGAAGAACGCACGTATAGCAATTTCATATTTTGACTTGTTCCTGTTGAATACTAGGAAAATGTAATACGCAAAATGGAATAGAATCTATGAATACGTTCCACTATCGACATATTTATGCAGATTATAGCCTTATCTTTAAAAGAGAAAGAAAGTAAATCAAGGACATCACGAGAGACACCAAAGATTGGTGTACACATTACAGTGGAGTTCACACAACATTTTTATAATCTTGACTTAATAACATAACTTCTAACATTTTCATTTAGTTTAACATTGATACAGTAGTGAAGTCAGGTAAATGTATAGGAAACTAGTAGAAATAATTGTATATGATACTAGATATGTTACTTCCCAGATAAAGGTGGTATTAAATATAATTGATTGTTTTCTCTTTTCATACAAAGCACACATTTTAAGAAGTTACGTTTCGAATCTTAAGCAAGTATCATCTGATGCAAATATCACTACATTATTTCTGATGGTTTTGGAACTGGGGGACCAAAATAAGGTTAAAAAAAACACCATGTTTACAGGAGAAATAAGTTGTTGTTACGTAAGGGTAATTACTAACATAACCTAACCCAAACTAACCTAGCCTAACCTAAACTATCCTAGTCTAACCTAACATAGCCTAAACCATCAAAAAAAATATAGGAAGAAAATACGAATTTTAAGCAAAGAATTCTCCCCCTACAAATACAAAGATCCTAACTCAACTTAACTAAAACTAACCTAAGCTGACCTAACCTAATCTAAACCATCAAAAATACAAAAAAATATAGCAAGAAAGTACGAAATTTAATGAAAATATTCTGGCCCTCCCAAATCCAAAACTATGCCCCTTATTTTATCAATAGCATTATACAAATTAGCACCATCAAAAAAAGATGAAATGTTTCACTTTTATGATCCACGGTTATGCCATGTAGGCTAGAGCAGTGTACAATTAATGAAAGTGAATAAGTATGAAAGGAATCAATAGAATGAAACTATGGGGGAAACGGGAGAACCCTGAGAAAACCCATGACACGATGTTCACCACAAGCTTACATAGCCTGGGATCGAAACAGAGATCCCATGTGCCAGAGATGAACTGTTTAATATTGAGCCACCGTCCCCCTAACATATCACTGGAATTAAGTGCAACATCTTTTTTGTGAAAATAAATTTTAATCAATTTACGTTAACAGAACTTGAATTAGCCACGGTTTAATAAATATAGTACCTGAAATATTTTTATGCAATTTTCTTTTTGTTAATTAATGTAAACAAATTAATTAAATAAATCTGTGTCATTGGCATACAAGGATGAAGAAGAATATTGGAAATATAAAACTAAAATAAAATTTACAGAAAGAAAAAATATTTATGTAACCTTCGTAAAGGATTATAAGGGCATGGCAAAATGTGAAAGTTGCAGGAAATGGAAGAACATTGAGATAGCCGAAATATGATGTCCACCGCAAACAAATCTCGGATAGGCTCGAACCAGGAACCCTTCACAAACGAGATGAGTTCTCTACTACTGAAAAGACATAATGGTAAAGTAAAATACAAACATATATATAACAACTGAATACTCAAACTCTTAACTAACCTAATAGGTTATCTACTAGAATTGTTTTCCTATTCCTTAGGTTTGTAAGAAATTGTTTTCTAATTCTGTCCTTTCTATCGTAAATCCTATGTTGTTGTCAATTACTTGTCACCCTTAACATCTAAACCAGTTATTTTCAACTAGTGCTCAAAAGAGTCACAAAACAGTTTCAGGTTTTTTTTTAATGCGAGAAAAAAAAACAGAAAATTTTTAGAAAAACCGAAAAAATTCAGTTTTTAATTTTGTAGCAGTTCTTTGTTACACAGTCGTTGTCCAACTAAATGTTAGAAGAAATATTTGTGTAATATCATGTTTCTGTTACACACAATTACATGCCTACCGTTATTGCTGCCAGATGCGGAATTCACTCTGTCTCATCTCCTTTCGAATATAATAGGAGCAAACATACTCGAAAAAATAAGATTATTTTTGGATGCGAAAAAATATTCATTAACTGAAGGCTTAATTATTTAAAGTATAAATCCTAATTATTGCTTTTCCACATAAAAAATTACTATGTATTATATATCGTGTGAAAAGCATTATATTTACAATTTAGAATGCTTTAACAGAATTTAACTATTTTTATAATTCAATTTTATTCGGACATTCAAAAGTTAGTTATATATGAGGATTGTTATACTGATCCCGCTATGCCCATTTTGACCAATTTTAGAAGAGAGCTTTAAAAAGTTAAAATTAATCAAATACATATTTAGACAACAGTGCTATACGTAAATCTGTTATAATAGAATGTATTAAATGAAACTTTTACATGCTGTTTGAACTTTAGTAGCCTGAGAAAATTGATATATTGTGTTGGATTTAATGATTGTTAGTATAACAATCACTTGAAACGAGTTTAAAATCCATTGAAAAATAATTTTTCCACCTTGTTTTGCTAGTTGACGATATGTTTTACAAAATCAAGTAAATTGGGTTTATAAATGTACTTCAATTTTAAACATAATGGATTTCATTAGCAAAAATGCAAAATGTATTCAAATCTATAAGCAGTTTCCTCAGGATACTGACCAGAATGCTGACCTAAAGAGGCACTGAATCTTGAAGTAGCTTCATTAGAAATGAGTGTCTTATGATATTCCAACGAATTCTTGGAGGCTCAGGTAGGACCAAAATCCTTGTTAAGAAGATTGGTTGATTGATTGTTTGAGGTTAACTGGGAACGTCAGCTTGTTAAGAAGATAATCAACTACGGAATTAATGGAATTTAACGTAACAGGCTAACTTTGACGCCATTTTTCATCTGGATCTAATGGCCTTAGACGATGCTGTTTAGCCATAGATTGGGATGTATAGTTTTCGTTTTATTTTATCCCTGAGATCGGTGTTATTTTTCACGATTTAATACAAGCAAATAGGAGTTATTTGCTTTATTCTGTAATGATTTTGAAAAGGAAGTATATTGTAAACAGAGAAAGTGGTCTGTGAAAGCTAATTAAAATAAAATATAATTTGAAAAATTAAACGAATAGTTTTAAATTTTGACATCTTAAATTTGAAAGAATTAGTTATATTTTTGGACTATCTGAGAAAAAAATGGCTCGATATCTCTCCTAAACTTGCATTTATTTAATGTATGATTTGAATACATATGTCGACTAGAAACCACACTGCAGTATTTTTTAACATTTTCCTCACTTCCAAGAAAACAATTAATTCACAATATACTTATGTAAAACGCAATTCATAGCATAGTGTTTCTTCACATTTTCTTCACTTCAAAAGAATCAGTTCACAATATACTTATTTATAACGCAAGTCATATCATTATCAAAATACATTTTCACTTAATGGCAAATTTACAGTTTCTCCAATGTTTTCTATTTTTCAAAAGACAAAATTGTCAATATTTTCACATTTTCTTCTTTATAGTTTTGCCTCCTTACCACAACTACGGAATTGTATTCTCAAAAATATTTTTCAGAATCAATTTGGACGCTGGCAAAAATATTCTCCAGCACCACAGGCAGCAAACTCTCAGGGGCTAACTTTCACTAACTAACCGGTCTAAGAATAATAGAACTGATAGCCTTCTGCGAATCACATTTTATTGGAAAGGAAACTTGTGTTATTTTATTAGTATTACAGCCCAACATGGTGATTTTGCGAATCTATCGCTTTATGCCGTGCATTTCGGTGTTATTTTGAAAGAAATCCAAATTCGCGTTATTTCGTGATTTAAAAACACCAAACGCTGCCTCCTGTCATATATTTAGGTATATCTATATATTTTATTTTGCCTTTTTCAAGTTTTTGATGTTATCGTTAAAACGAAAATTTCACGTCCCTAGCCATAGATAGTAGGTAACTCAGAGTTCATTTTAAAGGCAAGAAATCATTTTCAGAGAAAGGTGTACTTAGCGGGTTTTAGCATAACAGTCCTCGTATCACGTAGTAAAGTTTGAAAGAAAAGAAAAACACTAGTTTAATGAACGACGCACTAGAATTATTTAACTTTAGAAGTGAGCCTTGTTCAAAAAATCTGAGCCACTTACATTTCCTTAAAAAGCTTTGTATTGCTATCTTAACGCCAAACATAAATACTCCAAGAATTCCATACAACGCTCTGAGAATAATTGTTTCTAAGAAGCTTGACATGATAATCTCTGCATTCATCCAAAGAAACATACTCTTCCATAAAATATATCTCTTTCCTTATTTCTACTTGTGTAACTAGGAACAAGGCGACTTCTATGTTTCAGTTTGGTACGCCTACTGCAACACTAAACGTTATGAATTGATGTTTGTATTTAATATGTTTTAAGTACGGGAAATAATTTACCTGACAAAGTTACAACTTCAACTTATAACCATAAATTGATTATTTTCTAGCTGTCGCAAACGCAAACATTAAATTCCCTAGCTTCCTAGCTAGAAGCAGTACATAATTTATGTTGTACCGCCATTGTTTCAACATGCGTTGTGCCTAAGCAATAGTTTGTGTGCCAAACACACATTGGTTCTATTTGTTATCCATGTGCCATTCTTATTTGAATCACCAGAAATTAATTTCCCCAACACGAATGCGGGAAAAATTCGTCCTTCATTGATTTTACCAAATCTGTGTGATAAGTACACATTGCATTTTAATTAATATTTGATAGGTTTGTTTCCATGCATTTCCCACTAATTCTTGTTCTCAATAGCAATTCAAGAATTGATTGTGAAAACTTGAATAAGTTCGAACCCCAATTTTGATGATGAGTACCTCGCGAACAAAATTTTAGGAAAGGAAACTACATATATTTAACGTGCTTACTTACTACACAAGGCAACATCTACCTCTTCGCGAAATTTAGTTCAGATCAAATGAGTTCTATAGATCAGGTATGGTATACAAGTATACACCGTCCTTGAGATTGATTTTTTAAAGAGAAAAAACAATTGATGAGCTACATGGGTTACAACTATCATTTAGAAAGTTCTAAAAGAAAGAATATTTGTCACATAGAGTGGGGTAAATGATAAAAATACTTTAATTTAGGGGAAACAATCTGTAGGGGAAGCAGAGGCAAATTGCAACAGGGTTGCAACACCGTTAATTACTCCTGAGTACGAAGAGTGACAAGAACGAACATGATCTTTACGCATGCATATCTTATGGAGAAAAAGACTAGATTGTTGGTGCACACGAGCTGATCACAATTACCGGAAAGTAGAATTATTATTTTCAGATCAGGTGAGTAAAATTTAGAGAAGTTTTTTTGTGAATGACTGGAGAAGATTAGAAGTACCTATCGTTGACTATGGTGTTATTAATGAAACACATATACTTTCATCTGCAAAAGAATAAAAGCCATGTTGGAGTCAGCTTCTTTCTTTCCTTAAGTACTACGCGTGCTTTTGCCACATTAGTACTACGCGGAGTCTGTCAGACTCCGAACAATAGATTGGGGAAAATCTAACTACACGATGTTAATTTGCGCATACACACTAAATATAACCAAGAAGGTAGAGGAAGCGACAATTGGTAGAGACAGTTGAACGGGAAGTTATGACGAAAACGAAGCCTGACAGACTTCGCGTAGTACTTACGGGTTAAATAAAGTGGATGAAGGACAAATTGTAACAGGTGTTGCAACACACTCAGGTACAGTGAAAAGAGAACGAATAGCTTCATAAAAACACCGTTTTCATGTAACTATTTTATACTCACAATAGAAAATAATATACTTCATATTTTATACTGTAAAGATTAATTCAACCACTAATGTATTTTCAAACATAATGCTACTTGTTCCTGCAGTGAAAGGAATAATAATAGTTTATGCTATAGAAAATTAGATACTAAAACATGGAAAACCTACTATTACTACTACTACTACTACTACTACTACTACTACTAACCAATAATAATAAGTAGGTCATATGCCGTATACTTAGTGTTTCAGTGGTGACTGTCTTGAGCAAATGATTCAGAGTAGAGAAGGTAAATAGAAAATTTAAGGGCAAACTCAGAATTGGAGCAGGAAAGATACTCAGAAGAGAAACATGAGAGAAATCATCTCATATTGAGAGCACTGATAGTTCATCCGATGGTGATGAGTATTTTTTAGTATATCCCATGGAATATGAAGATGATGGGAGTGGATACAGTGAATGAAGCGTGATGAGTGGGCACATTTGAAGAAATGTCCAAAAAAATGCATTTTATGTTTGTCATCATTGTTCCTCCGATTAAGTACGATGTATCTTTTGTTTATATACTCTTTTATCAATTCGTAACCTTCAATATAATAAATTAAGACTTAAAACTAGGCTTACTTGAAGTTTAAAATATTATGTAATATTTACGTTAGGCCCGTATGTAAGATGACAGCACCACATAATAAGTACATTCAGAGCGAATTAGCCTAATAGTTTTGCAGTCTTGTTTTGCAGGAGTATACTGATTTTCTCCTTGTGTTGGAAGAGACAATTTGTAGTGTAGCGCTACCTACAATGTCATCATGTATTGAACAGTATCTAACATAATATTCATTTTGTTTTTCATATAATTTGTCATATAAAATAGGATCTTGGTTCTTACTTTCATCTGCTTTTCAATGTGTTTAAACAAAAGTTAAGTTCGGAAATATTAACATTTCTAGGAAAGTGCATGAGTATCGAAGTTCTCAAATGTTCTGTCCAAGTGGAATATATTCTCCCTTTCAACTACAAAGCTTCGTAAACGTATGTTTAAAACCAAGAGTCATACAATGTTTTTAAATTGAAACTTTTGGAAGTGTTGCAACTACCCCGCCTTCTCTATAAGAATCTTTAGATATAGTCCCAGTTAGATTATAAATAGCATAATTCTTGTTTATGGCATGGTTAGAACTCTTAGCAAGCTATTCAATGCATTCTCTTGAAACAAGAAGAGCGAATTTTTTTCTGTGTCTTTTGCATAAACATACCGTACATAATGAGATAGATTCGCCAATATTATTGTTCGAAATGTCTCTTCATATTCCGAACAGGAAAATGCGCTCACGGGTACAAACGTTTCATGAACCACCACAGCGTACTAATACGTCTATTAGGGAAATGTGCACAATATATAAAAGTGTTCAAATAAAATGGCCTACGATAGATATATTTAATATACATATGAAAATACTTTGACCACATAGTTTAGCATGGAGAACAAATATGATGTAATGTAATCGTTTATGTATACTGCTCAACACTGGCAATGGGTATACACCTGTTGTATTCAATTTACAGTGGCCCCGCGGAGTGTAGTCGCTAACGCTCTCGCCTTGGGTGCGAGCGGTTCCAGGTTCGAATCCGGATGGGGGCAATCAGTCGAAAAAGTGTGAAATCTTTTTCAGACCAGCCATCCTGAATGAGGTTTTCCTGGGTCTTCCTCATTCACACCAGACAAATGCCGGGGTGGTGATTAACTTATAGGTCCCAGGCAACTTCCTTCCCTTTCCCCGGGTAGTTTGCTCGCCGAGGGACGTCATCCCTCATACGTCAGTCCAGAAATCTAAATCCTGTTCAATATACAATAAATAAATAAATAGAATAAAGTTTATTGAAAGTATTTGAAATAAATACACCCTTTTCCTTTCTGTAGTTTCAAAACTGTTGTTTTTATGTAAGTTTGATTTAACTTAATTACGCAAACACTCAACCCCGTTTACCCGCTTTAGATGTAATATTTCGTAAAATTACAGGATGTGTAAGCCTATGCAGAATCATGTAACACGCAGTTCTACACATAATATTTTTGGAAGTTTAGAAAACAGGAACAAAACTTCCAGGATTCCCTTTTCTACTTTCTGGATGACATTTCGGAAAACCCATTCTATCTGCAACTTAGGGTACAATGAAATTACAAAGCATTTCTTCAAAATTTGAAAGTTCTAAAAATTTCGGAGACTTGGAGAACGAGTAAAAAAATTTCAAGCCCCTTATTTTATCCTTTAGGAGTCGTGTCCCACGAACTCTCACCTTATATGCAATCTAGAAAATTACTCCTGCAAAATTTCAAGGTTCTGCTTTTAATAGTTTCGAAGATTTAGTAATGAGGAAATGTGAGTAATTTAGTAAACGTGTTCTTATAGATTTGAAAGTTGAATCAAGATTATTCTTTCTTCATTCAATTCAATTGTTAGTGCCTAAGACCGTTACATCTAGCGTACTCACCTTATATGCAATCTAGAAAATTACTCCTGCAAAATTTCAAGGTTCTGCTTTTAATAGTTTCGAAGATTTAGTAATGAGGAAATGTGAGTAATTTAGTAAACGTGTTCTTATAGATTTGAAAGTTGAATCAAAATTATTCTTTCTTCATTCAATTCAATTGTTAGTGCCTAAGACCGTTACATCTAGCGTAGTTATCGACTTTAAGCAGGAAATATTACATTTTAAAGTTCATAATACAAAAAACATCATAGCGACCTGCTACGTTTTGAACGAAATCGCACAACTTGTTAAGAGACATGAAACACAGCAGAACCACTTGCAAGATGGTGAAAGTGATCTCACTCTATTAGTCAGAGTGATGCTTGTGGAAGAAATGGATATGGCTGGCTATATATCAGAGTTTGATAGGGGCATATTGTGATGCCAAGATGGTTAGGAACGAGATTCTCAGAAATTGCACGATTTATCGGGTTTTCGTAAGCTGCTGTGGTTAATCTCTTCCAAAAGTAGGAAAAGGACTGTGAAACCAGCAACAAAGGTGTCAGATGTCGTACACTCTCGAGGTTAATCGATAGGGCGCAAAGTGTGGCACGATAAACAGCAGATTTTTTTAACAATGGAGGAAACACGAGTATGTCTGAGCAAACAGTTCACCGTACATTATTTAAAATAAGCCTCCACAACCGACGTCCCACGCGTATACCAATGCTAACCACACGGTATCGTCAATTACGACTGAAGTTGGCATATGACCATCGTTATTAGAATACCGAGCAATGGAACAACATTGTATGGTAAGGTGAATTACAGTACCCCCATCGCATCGATGATTGGGTCAGAATCCATCAATTTCAAGGGGAACATCTGTTCGAGAAGTGCACAGAAGGGCGATGACAAACCGGTGGTATCTCCATCATGACTTGAAAAACTTTGAAATGGTCGCCCATGGACCTAATAGTGTATGTGGAGGGAACTATGACGGCTCCTAATTATCGGCAGGTCATTACTATTCATGTACATCCATTCATGTCAGACATGTATTCAGCTCGCAATGGCATCATTCAGCAGGACAACATTCCTCTTCACAAACCCAGCATGATGCTACAGTGATTCGAGAAGCACAGTGATGAATTTCAATTGGTGTAGTGATCCCCAAACTCACCCGATCTTACCCAGTTGAACATAATTGGGATGCCATTGAACATCAGATCCGAACTCATCGCAGAATTTACTGTAATTAAGTGACTTGTGTCTGTAATTAAATGCACATGTGGTGCGCCATCTCTTTAGCCACCTACTAAGACATTATTGCTTCCATTGCACAACACGATGCTGCTGTCTTGCTAACCAAAGATAAACATATCAGATATAGCTGGTAATATTTTTTAGGCTGGTTACTGTACAATGAGAGAAATGACACACAAATAAAACTTTCCCCCAAATTCCGCTATCTTTGCAGAAAATTTGTTATTTTCCGACCGTTCAAATTCTCCGGAAACTTTACAACATTATTTCCAACTGAATACTCTCTAACGTTACAGTTTTGTGCTCTTACTCTTAGTAAGCCGCACTGGAAGAAAAGGGAGAGGACACCTAACCGGACTTTGATAAAAGACAGTGACAATAGGCAATATCGAAACAGTAGTCAATGGTTTGATAGGCTACTCGTAGATCCATGACAGGCGTACAATGCCAAACACTTGTTTACTCGATCCTCCGTTAGTTCCATCTTTTGTTTATCTCTGTTACTTATCAGATTGTAAAAACGCGCTCCACTGTCGAACATCCGAAAATTGGAAATCTGATCTAGACTGTGTTGTTAGTTTCTGCTATAAAATAAATAGTTGATATATTATTTTTACTTACCTAAAACCCTTAATTAATTAGATTTTTATTCTTATTTTTCACTGTCGCATTTGTCCTTGCAATTTGACTTTCAAACATAATTTCATTTGAGCACCACTCATTTTAACGTTGGAACTTCTTGTTTAAAATAAAATACAAACTCTGACCAAACCATATATTATTTGTTAAATAGTTTGTATATATTTTGGTCAGAATTTGTCTTTTATTTTATAATTCCATTGATTCAACATCCCCATATATTCGATCATAATGTTTACTCTTTCTAATTAATCTATCTCTTCACATTTTCTTCTATAATATGTTTCCTAGTTTTTCAATTTTCCTTCGTAGTTCATTATTTAGCTTTCTGTACATATATAACCCTTCTGAGCTATTACCCTATTTCCATATTCATCTGTCTTTCTTTCTCAATAATATTGCTTTGGTAACATCACCTGAATCTGATATACATAAAGGTGCTTCAATCGCTCGTTGCTACTTGTGTATATTTCTCCTGGATTTAAATACGTATCTTCAAATTTCCGATGAAATATTTTTATTGCGTCATGCTTTTAAGTTTTCAGAATCTACCTTCTTGTCTTCTACTTTTCTACTGTCTACACTTTTTTCAACTGAAAATCCACTTTTCCTAGCACTAGATTGTGATCTATCTTCCTCATGGAAAACTTCGCATCATTTAAACTATAATACTTCAAAACATTTCTTGTATTATGACAATGTATTTGACACTTCTATTTTCCTATTGAGTACTTCAATGTATGTGTGTTCTTGTGCTACTTGAATCACTGTTACTAGTGAGTTTTGTCGACAAAAACTTATCAATCCATCTCCTTCTTTTCTTTCCTTTGAACCGTATTAACTAGTTATACTATAACTTTCAGTCTCTCTCTTACTGCAAGATTAAAATCCCACATAACAATCATGCGTATATCCGGTCTCTATAACTTCATCTACTTTTGTCTAATCTCCTCCGACACATACGCAGTGATTTTCTCATATATCCTATTGCCTAGGTATAAAGGACTTAAAATATATAAAAATGTTCTTATTTCATTCTGACTGTTATTTAAAGTCCTTCCAACAACGTAAGAAAAGATCTACCATCATAGTGTAATATTATCAAAGGTTCAAAAATGACAACAAAGTTACCTACTGAATGTTTCTTAAAGTAGATACAGTAACTTTTAGTACTTAAAAGCAAGGAAAGCAAAACACTAATTTCTAAAAATAGATTTTACTCATGCCCTGTATTTATTTAGTTTCAGGTGCATCTATAAGCCAATATATATATATATATATATATATATATATATATATATATATATATATATATATATATATATATTGTAGGGATCACACTTTAAAATAACATTCGAGAAATGACAGAACCATAGTATGAGGTCCCTCGCCCATTAATCGCAAAAATTGCATCAATTAATCCTCCTTTCTTGCGTTATCACGATAGTGATGCTTTAAAAAGTTGCATTATATAGCTACATCTATATATTTGTAAGTCTTATAGGAAAATTGGTAGTTACAGTAGATCCACAAGTATTGCTGTGGCAATATGGAACATTATGGAATCAAAAGTTTTAATAGAATATTTAGCTGGAAAATCGTATAAAATTATTGGATAATTTAGTACGTTACAATCAAGATATTTTTCTGCGGAGTATTACACCCCAAAGTTTAGCTAATGTCCAATGTTAATCTCAATGATGAACATGGAGTAATCTCTTCCATGCATTTTTGTAAGTCAATTTTCTACCTGCAAAAGAAAATCTTGTTGATGCCTACTTTGTGAGTAATGAAATATCACTCATAACGTTTGACGTAGCTTTCACTTATTACTCCCCATTTAATAAGTATTTTAAATTATTTTTTGTGTTATATAAGCTGAAAAAAGAGAAGACATAAACAATAACGTAATTATCTCTAAGTTTTCTAACAGTCATGTCTTTTTCACAAAAGTAGTATCGCTTTTAAACTTATTTAATGCTCTGTCATCCAATATCTACCTCTGGATACGCCCTTAGTTAAAAATGTTTTTCTTGTAAAAAAAAAAAAAAAGTTTCCATTTGTTATACAAACGCTTAATTGCTAACTCATTTCAAGTTGTCTCAATCTCTCTATAATTTAAACGACGCATGTTGCGTCATAAATTTCCCCTTGTCTTCTCTGCTCAAACCATTGTATAGTATCCACCATCAATGTGGGTAGGTTTTGGATATGCTTTTCATTTAATTTCGAGATATATATTTTTATAAGGATTTGACGTTTTCCAATGCACGGGTTACCAAGAAAGATTGGCAGCCCATCTAAGAAGGAAATAAATAATCTTCATACTAATTTTGACCCATATCATCAAATCATTCTCAAGAAGCAAAAGCTCACTGACCAGAAACTTCGTGGATAGGAATTTAAGGAAATACAATACAATGGTAAACTACATATATATATAATGACTCACCGTGGGAGAAAACCAAAATGTGGCAAGTATCGCTACAAATGTATAATGTAAAAAATTAATGTTATTCAATGAGTAAAATTTCCGATTTTGTTTTTATTCGGTATAGTGGTTATATTTTCCTAAGCTAATACTGGCGCATAAAAGACATTGCATAGTCCAAAAAAGTACTTGTCACTGCTTGTCTGGTCTCTCAGTAGTTTTGGAATACATCAAGCAGTTTGATTACAGATTTTCGTTAATATACACAGAATTAAGTTCTCTGTACATCAGGAAAAAAATAATCCAAACTGGTCAATTGTTTCAACTCTACCTTGCCTTGGTCAACTTTCTTTCACTATTTCCTTCTCTCTTCTCATCGTGAATGTCTCCACAATATTAATGATTGTGTACAAATAAAACCTATGTGTATTTTCATTTTCAAGCTAAATATAAAATAATGTCTTACTATTAATGGATTACATTCACACGCACTCTTGCTTTCCTTGATAGACTGTGAAACAAACACAGAACTTCTATATCTTTCTGTATATGTAATTGTTTTATATATGTCATGGAAACAATTGCATTGATGCTAAATCAGTGGATGCAACGTAAGTTAATAATCCATCAGTCACTCGAGGGAAAAAGGTCATCATATAATTTTTTGTTTTTGAATTATGTGTGAGGGTTTTCTGAAAGATAAGTTCCAGTAAATTTGTCTAGAAGACACGTTTAATTGCGAGAGCAGGGGTTAGGATAACCAATTTCCTTTTTCTGTAGTTTAAATGTATATAGAAAACTGAATTGAGGGCGATAGATTGAGAATTAGGGTTAGGAACATAGCGCATATTAACTTTGAATGAGATGGCTGCATTACTCCACACGTTAATTTCTCCATCTTATATTCAAGGAAACACATTCTTTCAAATGACATGGTTCAAAATGTTGTCTCGAAGAAATGAGATTCTTATAAGATACTTAGTTGTTACATCCATTACTAGAATGGCTGTCTATTCGGGGCAAGAGGAGGAGAAAAGAGAAACTAGTATTATACTCGATTCCGAGAACATTGCATACATACAGCCTTCGATAACTTTTACCCAGAACCGAAATCATGACTGTATCCACACTTGTATTCAAGAACAAGAAAACGTAAGTTTTGTATCATAATATAAAACTGTGGTGGAGTTCCAAACTATGACGATTCAATATTGAAACCGGTAATGGCAGATTAACCACCTATGATTTCAACATGGCGATAAGGAACCAGTTTCGATCTTAATGTAGAATGATAAAGGTGGAAATCGAATCTAGTATTAAGAATCTGCATTGCCACCAAGAAACATATATTGTTATATTTTACCAATTTGACTCTATGGCAATCCAATATTAAAAACGAAAGTGATAGGTTTACCACTTATAGTTTCAATAGAGGGATATGGATGAAAATTGATGTTCTTGGGACGGTGAATTGTTATCAACCATTTGTTTCTTGCAGTTCTGCTCTAACAGTTGACAGATAGACGGACAGGATTGTTGTATACAAGTTTTTATATTTATGTATATCATTATTTGGAATTTTACTAACAACTAGTCTGAAGAGGCACAAGAAATACGTTCAACAGAACACAGACAAATACTAGTGCTTCCCGTTGTACACATTTGCAAATACCTTTTCATTTCTCTGGTGTAAGAATTACTTGATACAGTAAAGTTTCAAGCTACGTTGGTAGAAGATTTTGTCTCATGCTAAATTAGCCAAAATTAAATAGATACTCAAGGTGTATCCTTGGAGAATGGTAGCAATTTTTCCAGAAATCAAGTTAGCTAAAGTCATAGGAATTGCTACGGGAATTTCAACGTTACTTCTAGGCTTTTTCTGAATAATTTTAACCACTGAGATACTGTGTTGTGCAAAGCAACTGGAAACAACTACACTATTTTCTCTAGTAATAAAAAGGAAGTGAAAATGCGTACAATGATATTTCGCAGGGTAAATTATTATAGTTTCAGAATGAAAATATATTCTCATTCAGATTTTCTGGACGAATATATATTGGGAGATACTATTGGAGGAGAAAATAATAATGTTCTGTAAATGTGAAGAGAAAAAGACAAGAGCAATTCAAAGGTGATATCCGAATGAAACATATTTATGTAAATGAGAAATTAAATAATTGTATTAGTATTCACAACCTTCCTTCACAACCTCCTAGAACACAAGTTCTAGGACACGACAAGTATTCGATTTTTGAGCTGTATTTAGTGGTATTATATGACTCTTGGTTATAAAGAAAATAGTGAGAAATCGAAAAATTTGCATTTGGCCAAAATTCATGTCGCTTCAAGTCCATCAGAACTGAACATCAAATATAGTCTACATAAACAATGGTTTGCAGCAAATAGGTATATTCAATCTTATCAAATATCTATTTGCAACTAATTGATTGCAATATTGAAATGCACGTTTACCTTAGCAACGTGACACAACATTGCCTCCAACGTGTTATTTTCCTAGAGCTCCTTCCGCCTAACTACACGTGTTATCTTTTAAACAATCTTGGTTATTAACCTGAGAACTGTCATATCAACAAAATTTCAACTATACATTTTACACAATTCATTTTAACAAAAAGAAGTTTCAGGACAAACTTATTTTTTTTCTATAACTTTTTATCTAATTTCGTTGTAGAATGAGATTGATTATTATACTGAGGTTGTTATTAAACAATTAATATATTTTTCGAATACTAAAGGACATATGCTATTAGTTCATAATTGTATTGCAGTTTTAGCTATTGATACTCAATGTGTTTCAATACTTTTGTGTTAGAGAGGACCCATTAGTCAGATTATTTTTCTTATTTAGATTCAAAACCTTTTTCATACAGAAATATTGCAGTTATTTGGTACTATAGACATGCATCTTCAACATACGTTTCGAAATATCTAATAATTTATATAATTTTGGTGTTATATTTAATGTATAAATTAAAGTGAGTCATTAAAGAGCTAAACTCAAGAATTTGGAAAATAATATCCTCTATTGACTGAGCAAATGTGTGATTGATGTTCATATCAATTGTAGCAGGAACAAGGAAAACATCCAAGTTATTGAACGCCATTATAGCGACACTTTACAGATTCTAGAATTATAAAGTTTTATTTTATACTATAAAAATAATTATCACTTTTCACTCAAACATACTTTATGTAAGTTGATTAAAACACATTTTAATACAATTTTGCACCGTTCATACTTTTGAAATTTCTTCAGGTATTTGTACATTGAGGACTGTTGTGTGCTAATTAAGTTGAGTGAATTGTCAGATACTTACAGTTTAATATACAATGAACTATAATGTACCTATATTGAAGATATATAGATCCTTGCTTTCAAGTTAGAGGTATCGATTACATGTATGCATCAACTTGCACAAGTAATATATCGTAAAGTTTGAAATTCTAAAAGGTGTGTATGTATTTAAAATAATACATAATCGTATGATTAAACGCGCACGGAACATGTTAACAAAATTATGCAAACTATTGTCTCTATCGTGCTAAGCATAGGGTCTAGATATTGTCGGTTTTCTTGTTACGAAGCTTTCATATGTAAGGACGTTAAACAATCTGAAACTGTATCCAACTGCTAACAAATTTATAAAATCATATTCCCATAATTTCAACTAAATGATTAAAAATTTTATATAAATCATAAACCAAGATTTTAAAACTTTCTCCACATTGATATAAATATGGTTGTGACAATATATTATCTAATATAAATCAGGATTGTTCCAATTTCTTTAAAATAAAAAGAAGTTAATCAAAGAAGAATTAATTAATTTAATTTTTTCCTTGCCACTAGAGTTTGACGACTGATTTAAAATTATCACTAATAACAAATCTATTCAAACTTGACTTGAATACAAATTTTGTCACCTTAATTACAGTAGTTTCAACTTTTTCTTAACATGATGCCAACCATGACTTCACTGTAAAGCGTTTAAATTAATGCTAGTATAACTCGATTAACCCAATTTAAACATATTTTGTAAACGTATTTATCATTATTAATTTTTGTATGAAGTTCGTAATTTCGTTGCTTTATTATGGCATCATTTATCTAAAGCTTTGTTAAGTAAACTAGGCAGTATTAGCATAATAAAAATGTAGAGTCACGTTGTCGCCATTAAAATCTTATCTCTACCAGCAGATGTAAATACTAGTAGGGTTTTCGGTTAAAAATCTATTTGTATGTAATGTTCACACGGTAAGTATAGAGAAAATTAATCCAGCATTTATTTCAGAACAAATTCTTATAGTTTCTTTTCACATCAAACCATTGGATCAGGGATAGAAATTCAAAATGACAAACAGTTATACCTAATTGGTATTTTGTGTAAGCCTGTGATATGTTTTCAGTCGTTATGCAATAGTAGCAATTATAATATAAAAGGCCAAGATAGATTTATTTGAAATAAATGTAAGTATTTAGCACAACATTTACAATAATAATGAAATTATTGCTTCCGTTTCGAATATGTGGTAAAGAAAATACATATATATATGTTTCAGGACACATTATCACCAGAAGTATCAAGCTTGATATCTGTTAGTACTCGTTCTGTAAACTATAGAAAGTATAAATTTTCCCTGGTGCCACGTAAAGCAGCATTTTAGTGGCTTTCCTAGCTTCATGAAGTTATCTAGTAGTGTCTGATGCAACCACCTGCAGAGAAATTGACTCAGTTTTCCACGAATACTATGCAGTTATATTGATCATCTATGTTGTGCATACTATTTCGAATACTGTCAGTAGCGAATTACAACAAGACATGAATGAAAATTGAATATAAGTGTATGCTAGTGTGTGTAGGGGGACTACAACCAAAGTCATATTCAGGTCCGCCATGATTATTACGAAAAGCATTGTGGATCTTAAAGGTATGGAGAAAATTGAATATTGTTTTTTTCCTACTGTTTCTCAACCTACTTACCTGTTTCGATAGCCTTGATGTCCGGTCCATCGCCTCCAGACGAGCTGCTCACCATTTCTGACTTCTCCTCCGCCGTTGTATCGTCTTGGGGTTAAAGACGTAAATGATGAAAAATCCGGCAACACTATACACTTAACTCAAACAGATCTAGACACGTTATTTTCTGATTGCTTTCTTTCTTTTTTCCTGTCGCTTGCGTTATAAACCCCGTTAGAACAAAAAACGATCGCTAACACGATATTGCGCTCCTGTCGTCAATGCCGTCGCTTGCTTGCTGCACAACACGGTTTGTAAGGCTCGTGTTGCTTGGTGGCGAGTATACGGCACGACCGACCCACCGGTCAATACCAGCCAAGAGGCGAGAACGAAACAGCGAATTGAATGAACGAATCAGTCAAATACTGTGTCACGCACACGTAGAGAGAAACAGTACTGGAGCAACAAGGAATCGGAATTGTTCAATGATTTCGTTCAGTGAACTGTAGTTAGATTTTCTTCTTTTTTTCCTGAAAAAGAAACCTAGGTCACGTACATATTCAATTCCAGCTCAATGGATTTGTCCAATATTGTCAATATTTTTTTTTATTTCATGTTTTATTATATAGCCATACGGCTTACATCATTTCAAACAGGGAGGCTATTCTGAAAATACAATTTGTTTGTAAATCAGACCGCACGTATCGTCACAATTTCTTGATTTCTAATTTCTCTATTAAAGTGGTTATCAAATTTATCAAGTAGTGGAGGTATGGAAGATCATTTAAAAAGGTACAGGCTACCAAAATTTTGAGTTATACAATTAGAAATGGCTATTCAGTGCATTGCACCTGAAATTGAGGCTACGATTACATGTGTGAAAGTTACGTTTGTTATAGTTGCCCAAGTAAATGGATATCTAACTTCACAATACCTATTTTCTCAAGAAACTTCAGAGTGATTAGCCGATTTCAGAGCAATATTAGTTAACTCGAAGAAAACAACGGCTTCTTTACATTAGAGACACGTGTGTATCGGTTTAATGGTATCCGAAGCTCATCACTTTAAGTATGAGAAATGGAAGATCCTTTCCATTACTATTAGTGCTATTATTATTATTACTAGTTATTTCAAGCCTTAGTCTCATCTGAAAATTTGAAAATTACCTGCCACTAGCGATATCTCTTGGTGCCATCTAGGAATCAGTGCAGTTAGTGACAACAATAAACCTAACTGTAAAACATAGGGAATTAGCATGATTGAGATACTGAAGCGTCTGATGTTTATCACCTAGATGTTTATACAATCTGTAACTCGCAAATGGTTTGCAGGTTGCATATTATCATTACTCACAGGTTATTATTATTATTATTATTATTATTATTATTATTATTATTATTATTATTATTATTATTATTATTATTATTATTATTATTATTATTATTATTATTACATTTTATAGGATTATGTCTTTCGAGATGGTCTGTAAACATATTGTCCCAAATCCCAAAACTCTTTTGTGCGTTTAGAACTATGAAGAAGCATAGGATATAGAAGCTCGTGCATTGGTTTCTCATCAGTATTAAAAAGATAAAAATAAGAGAAAATTTAAAAATATTTATTATCTTGATTTGAAATCAACCCTGAAAAACATTAACTGTATGTAATATTTCGTATTCTTAAAAATCAACTTGTTAGTAGTTAATTTAATTTGGAATCTTCGCATTAGGGGAAGACTTTTTAAAATGTCGCCATCTGAATATATTTATGTTGATTAAATACGATTGAATTTATGTTCAGAGTAAATGCAGGAGCATAGCATAAATTTGTAAGAACAATGATAAAGATATATAATGTTTTAGGGCTAGTTATATAATTATTAAGAGAGTGCCCTTTTTCGCGCGGAAAAAATATTCAATTAATATAAACTCGGAAATCTGAATATTATAGATATTGTCCCCTTTGCTCGTATATATTAGCGCCATTTCAAATTTTGTCTGGAACGGGGCAAGATTCTCCACCGACATAAAAGGTTTCACGTCTTATTATTAGTGTCTTAGTGTACAATTGAACATAACGTATGTATTTCTCAAGCTTAGGAGAGGCAATTGACTCCTACCCTCCCCAAATAACTCTGAAGTGAATCCTCCGATTCGAGTGAATCCTCCGAAATGTAAATTTTAATATTATAGAAATTTCCTACATTCTCTCTAAGAGCGGGTTTTTGAAAACGCTGAAACTCATATTTGCTTATTTTTAGTTAAGAGTTCAAAAATCGAATGTAGAACTTCCAAGTTATGCAAATCCTTATACTGGATATTTTCTGAATAATAGAAAATTTGAATATTATATAAATTTGTAAGATTTGGTATCATGAAGAATGCATTAATGATAATTTGGGAACCAATAGTAATTGCTTGTTCCGGTTATTAATAAATTGCGCTCTTTTGTAGATTTCAAGAGACCAACTTTGCACACACCTGAGGTAAGTTGGTCCCTTCAGTGCGTTCGAAATTAAACTAAGGTATCGTTCTAGTTATTGGTAACTACCATTCACTGTTCTGTGTAATTATGTATTAATGCGTATCTTTTTGACATGCATAAGCAATTAACCATTATATTCAACTGTTGTCATTTTATAGACTAATGTCTTATGATAGGCCTTCTTCGTTCAAATTACCCTCGCATGTATATTCATAAATGTACGACTTGATCTGTTTCAGCTCTTCCTTTAATTGAATGCTAATTGGTTTAAAATAAGAGTAAACTTTACAAATACGTATCAGTAAGTAGTGCCACTCTAAATGTGAAAAGTAGAGTAGGATAGGGTAGAGTAGAGCAGGATAGGGATAAGTAAGGTAGAATAGGGTCAGGTTAGGGAAGTTTGGACCCATTTTGTTAAAAGTAATCGAGTGCAGTTTCTCGTGTCTGCATAAGGGTACCAACTGAAGCGGGCTTGGTAAAGCTCACTCTAACATAATACGTGATAGAATGAAATTAACAGTAACAGAGATACTAAAATTAAGTGCGGAGTTCTCCAAAGAATTTACTTAGTAAATGTTTATCTTCAACTAAGGAGATTCCATTGACTAATAGCTAAAGAGTAAGAGAGGAAAAAGACTCCCACCTTACGAACCTGTGAAACCTTCAATGCTACTGCATATTGGTAACTATCATCGTTTCAAAATATAACTAAAATTAACTACATATGTTGAAAAATCATAATACGTTATGTTGAATTTACTTTCTGTATCCTCTGATTATTTTACGCCTTGGATAGAATTATTTCTCTCTAGATATTCCACAGGTAATATAGGAACTTTTTGACCATTCACTTTTTAATAGGCTCCAAAATTACGTAATTTTACAATATTTAGACTTTACAATATTTAAAATTTACAATATTAATTTTTTGAATTAGTGTCTATTCGATGTTCTAGAATTGAATGTTTATTTAACTTTTATATTACTTATCTTGTGTTAACTTATTCTTCTTTAATGTGCAATTTTTATTAATTTTGCTATATATTTCTGCCAGAAAGTGTAAACGTTTAGCTAAGTTTAACTTATAAAAATGTGATGTAAAATGAACTTAGAACGCAAATAGTAATAATAATAAGAAGAATGAATAAAATTAAACATAATAAGTATTCACTGTAGTGTCAGCAATAGCGGAACACTTCAAAGAGAAGTCACCAGACACCAGATGAAGACATGTTCTCCATGTTTCGGGAAAGGGTTGAAGGCTCATTATGGTCTCTGGCATACGTTACCAAAGAAATTAACCAAGCATCATATATTTCGAATAATACTTTGTCCTTAATCCTAAAACAACCTTTATGTCTTTTTTCCATATACTAACATTCTAATTATTGAGAATGTTGCCGTCAATTTTCGTGGAAGCAAAAGTTTTGCAGCTGCCCAAATATTGATTTGCTTTGCTCAGCCATTAGTTTATTATTGAGTTATACTGTAAAGTAGGCAAAGCTGGTATAATGGAGAATATTAAAGTTGGTGTAGACCCGATGCTGAAAGAATAAAGAGAGATAAAGAAAAGAGTGAAATGTGAATCAAACTTATACAAATGACTTGCTAGTAAGATGAGGAAGGAACTCGTTTGAAATGAAATTAGAGTTAAAGGAGGGTTTAAATAGAAATGAAGAAAATACAAAGAAGTTGAAGCGTTACCTAAGTAATAGTCTTTTGATTTTCACCAGATTGTAATGAAGAGGCTTAATGTATGGCAGGACTACTTTTAGTGTGAAAGTACACAAGAGATTGGAGAAGAAAAGAAGGCGATTAGGGTGGAAGAAGAAGGAATAGAAAGAAGGCATAGACAAAAAAATACTGTAGTTGTAATAGGTGATGTGCTCTTGTCGGAAGAAGAAAAGAAGTCACTGAGTTTGTCCATAAGATTAAAATGAGTAAACAATGTCCTATTTCATTGGACATACCTTGCGAAGAAATTGTCGCCACCATAGAAGAAAAGATGGAAGAAAATCGAGGAAAAGGAAGGACACAAGTGATCGATGATTTGAAAAATAGAAGAAAATATCCGGAGTAAAAAGTGGAAGCTGAAAATCAAGAAACATGGAAGAAACATTTCCAGACCCGAACTCAAAATTAGGAAGAAGAAAAAAAAATCATTAGTCTCGGGACCTGCCAAAGCCAGAATACTTAATAATAATAATAATAATAAGGAAATATAAAACTGTAGAATACAATCCGCCTCTCTCTCATATTTTCATATTTCCATTTTCGTATGTTTTTCATTCAAATCAGACAGTTGGTATTTTGTACTCAACCCAGATTTGAATTGATTAAATGTTTTTGGAGGTTTTTAAAGTTGGTATACTACAATATATATACAAGACGTTAATACATACAATTTTATTTATATACTGATCGATAAATCTTATTGAGCTGAACAACATTATATGAATAAGAGTAAATTCTCATGCGTAGTTTTTGCGATCAAAAGAAACGGATTTTTACGTTAACCTAAAAATTGATGCTGTACAATTGTCACGCCACCTACTGAAATAAACGTGATATTAAAATGTTCCCTCGTCAAATTTTTCATTAGAATACAAGCAATATTACAGTCCATAGCATGATTAATGTGATATAGACAACAGTTATGATTAAATCTGAAACTTTTGTCTAATAATAATAATAACAATACTCAAGGATAAAACATGTATGAATCGATAGATGACACCAAATTGAAGAAAATGTAAGTTGGAAGATAAATTTTCATATCCAGTTTTCGATTAAAAAAACGAAGGAAACAAACTCTTACGGAATTTACAAGTATATCATTCGTTTACAATAATAATTTACAGTTCTTATTTTGCTGGAAAAGATTGAATATTTATTTATGTACTTACGCAAAATAAATATACTGTTAAGAAGTAGATTGTATGTATTGCTGTTTATAATTTCCTAACAGTGACACGCATATAGGCTACTCCTAGCATTGATGGACATACTAATTGTAAATCGCATTGTTCAATTATTTATATTTAGTATGTTTAATACAAATCATTCTTTACTATTATATAAGCTAAAAATGGGTGATAAAGTGCCTTTAGGAACTCTCATTGATTATCTATTATTAGATATTATCTATTGTCTTGTGTTATATATATTAGATTAGATAATATTAGATTTCGCAAGATTTGTGTGTTTTCGAAATTACCGTCTTCAAAGTTAACATACTTGAGCAAATGACGCTCAAAATTTAGTGTATGTGTGATATTTTTCAATGTTTTTTCCAGGTTTGTTTTCCATGAAGTCATCTGTTTCCTTAGAGTTACCGTAAGATTGTATATGTGTAAAGGTAAACAGAATATTCCAGTGAATTTTCATTGCTTTATTACTCTTGCATCCTCTTAACCAGAAAAAACTATTAAACCTTTTTCTGAAAACATTCTTCTATGAATTTAATACTATACTAATTGTATATGGAGTTTCAATGTGACATCTACATATAAAAGAACTTTACAAGACATATAAATGAAATTTTACCTTATACATAATCACTCGTGACTTCTTGTTAGTCCTGTTGGGAACTTTAAGTTTCATACCCCAATTAAACTGTTATGGTTCGGTTCTGAAAAAGTAATGAAAAACTACGACCATGGAACTTAAAAGCGAAGAAAGGTTGAAATTGCACTTTGTAAAGAAAAGTGATAAATAATCATTTAATAGTCTTCATAGTATGTGGAAACCAGATAATTTATTAATTTTAACTAGAGTTTCTTTATATTGGTTCCATATAATTTCTAATATTTTTTTCTCAAATTGTAAGTGTGAGCAGGAATCCACATGTTGAAAAAATGGTGATAATGTAGATTAATGGTACGAATTTAAATCTGCAATGCATATCATGGTTTAAATATAGATTTTCCACTCACTCAGAACACCTCCACTGGATTATCCTCCTACACGAAGAATACATTTTTTACAACAGAATGAAAAAATCATATACAGACGAAAGAAATGTATTCACACATTCTCTAGATTTCAAAATGAAACGAGATAGATGAAAGAAAAACAAGGAAAATAAAAATTCGATCTGGAAAGTTCCTTAAAATGGTCGTTGTAGTAGTTCTGCTTCTGCTTAGTATATTATCTTGTAAGGAAACTTTATTTAATTCGTTATTCTTATCACGTACTTTTAAAGAGATCATTAAACACATTATTTCTGAGCAATCGCGTCACTATAAGATATAACAAATAGAAGATGGTTTGGCCAGTGGCCACCGGTTACTATTGGAACCAAAATGTTTACCATGCTCTTAGGTGTTGATCGAAACATATATCATCTCTCTATATAACTTACCGTTCCAGAGAGTTTGGCCAAAAAATCCGATTTCGAGACATTTAAGAAGCCATATCTCGGGAACCGTAAGTAATAGAGAGATCATATTAATGTTGTTCACTATCTAAAAGAATGTGAACATTTTGGTACGAAATAGTAACCAGTGTACACTGGCCAACTGGCCACCGCTTTCCAGATATTAGCCAAAGAAGTTCGAGAGATTTGAGTAGTTATATCTCGCGAACAGTAAGTTATAGAGAAATAATATTTTGCGAATTATTAAATTTTGAGCCCCCCATTTTGAGCATGTGTCTTCGTAAAATAACAAATCGTAGAACGTCTTAACAGTACTCTTAAACAAAATATGTGGAAAAAATTTAGTGCTCAAGGAAATTATAGATGGATAGATACATTACAAAAAAAAATGTTTAATGAGTACACAGAACAATTGGTATAAAGCCTGTAGAAGTTAATAAGAAAGTTAATTCCTTTTAAGTTCGTTCTGGCAATGCTGTTGGAGCATTCTCTACACGTTTTAACTCTTGTAGTGTCTAAAGTAAGTATTTCTTGTAACATGTTACTTAAAACTTTCTTCTTCTTCATTATCATTATATCATTATTATTTTTATCTCCAGAAAATATTATATTTTGGCCTCCGGTTAGATTTTGGCCTCCGAATTTTGTCTTAGTGAGATTTATTTCGCAAGGTTTTGCCTAGGAAAGATTTTGGTCCGCGAGCAGTACAAATAACAAGTAGTAATAGCGCGGGAAAGATTGTGTCAAGAACATAAAACTTGGATCGTCGATGATTGGAGCTGGTGAATCAATCTTCTTCTTGTTTAAGGCTGCATATATGTATGATTTACGCACAATGAACTTACGTTACGGACTGGCTACTTTCTATCGTTAAATGTGGTGCAATTTTTTAATGGTGTGTTGGTGTGATTGGTAATTTCATGATATTTAGTTGCTCTTCTAATTACTCAAAAAGAACGAATTTCAGAAAGTTACAAGGCGCATTGAATGGCACAGATAATGTTCCCTAACAACGACGTAGTACTCCAAGATGACAATGATCCAACACACACAACCAAACCTGTTCAAAATCGGTGTAAGGTACATCACAATGAAGTTAAACCTAAATCTGACAATTTCAAATCTGCAATTTGAATATTATTGAATATGTTCAATCTGTGAGCAAAGAACCTGTTATACATTTATTCCGCCATCATTATTGACCCAACTAAGTACTACATGACGAATTGTCCACTATTCCTCCGGAAACAATTTATAAGTGATTTTTTAAATTACAACGTAGAAGGAAGCTGAACTATATGCCAAAAGTAGTTCAAAGTTTTATATATATACTTTAAGGGTGTTATACCGACAAACTTTAAGAGATGATTCCTCACATCAAAATAAGAAGCTCATACGGACCCATGCGAAAAGTGCATAGTTTCAGAGCTAGGGCTGTCCAAATCGGGGAAAAGCCAAATTTCAATAGGCCCTATTTCGAATTCTAGAAACTATGGATGGTGGTTCTTATCAGCGTAAAGGAAGTCAGGCATACACAATCCAAAAGAAGATATTTCATCAATTGTCAATAGGTGTAGAGAGTATTCCCTACAGGATGTAATTCTCAGATATGTTTTCAATAGAGTTTTCAGATATACCCTGATTTCAAGAAGGGTCCAAAGTAAGCAGGAGGTAAATCTTGACAACAATGGACATCCAATGCTTCGGAGGGAAGGCGGAAATATTAGGAACAGGGAGTTCCATGTTTCTTTGTGTTCGGAATAACGTATGATGATATGTATTTATCGTTTGCTTTGGACCAATCATAAAGTCAGAGCATATCTCAAAATTCGGTTGATGGCATGTCTGGGAATTTCACCCTGCAGGGAATAATCTGCACACTCATTGAACATTAATGAAATATGCATTTTTGGATTGTGTATGCGTTACTTCCTTTACGCTGATAAGGACCACCATCCACAATCTCTTGAATTCGAAATAGGACCTATTGAAATTTGGCTTTTCCGCGATTTTGGACAGCCCTATCTCTGAAACTATGCATTTTTGGCCATAAGTCTATATGAACTTTTTCTCTTATTTTGAAGCGAGGAATCACCTATAAAGTTTGTCGGTACAGTTCATTAACAACCTATATATATATATATATATATATATATATATATATATATATATATATATATATATATATATATATATATATATACATCAGGTGTTTCGTTTTGTTAAAGTACTATGTTTTATAACTATCCCATCTGTATTTACTGTCAATCAGAAACAAATTCGAATTTCGAATACCTGCCTTCATTTCCTACTCCATGGGTAATAGTTTAAGAATGCATACTTATTTTCTCTATTTACAAAGATACAGAGCTTCTGTAAAGAAACTCGATTTTCAGGTTTCTCGAACATTGCTATAGACAACCAGTTTCCGAGTTTCTGCGGTTCAAACTAAGTACCCTTAGCTATTCCAGAAACGGGGCAACACCCTGACATATAAAACAGTGCTTGCATGAATATGTCACGTTTGCATTCTTCAATTAAGAGGAAAACTACGAGGACAATCCCAAAAGTTAGAACTTTTAGGGGAGTGGGAATACACAGACAAATTTATAAATTAATTTTCAATAGTGTGTATATCCTTTTAAAGTTTCTACACTTATCTATTTTTCTTACAGAATCACAATTTTGGTCGATGCATTTTTTGCACGCTCGTGTCGCCTCCATGTGTTGAACCTCATCATACATCTCGTCGTCGTTGCAGAATGGCGTTTCGTACGAATGTTTTTTTTTTCTTCTTAGGAAACAGGTGACAGACACTGGATGCAAAGTCCTGACTATAAGGTGGGTGAGTGATGGTGTATCATCAAAACTGTTACAGGTCTTCCGTTAATTTCTTTGTTAGGAATTTTAGCTCTACCAGCTGCAAATCCCTCCACCAGTTATGGACGTTTTTGACTTCCATGCACGATTCGCCTTACTTTGAAATTGTCAATGAATTTCAATCAGTTTCATGCCTTTTGCGCACACTAATCTCAAAGTACTAGTGATACACGAACTAGAGCAAGCTCCTGGTCAGTCAGAACGAATAGTGTATTTCAATTTCCGCAATGCAACTAAATGCTATCCGGAAGCGACTCTATTTTTTTTATTATTATGGAATTGCTATTAAAGACTTTGAGGAGAAAATGATTCACTATACACCTCCAACCTTTAGTGACTTTTGGACTAAAAATGTTTTGTTGTACTCCACTTAACTACCCGAACAACGAAAATGAAGACCTATAACGTTACCTTTGTTTGCATATGTTTCCATATGACAGCTATATGACAGCTATGCGTTATCACGAAATCAGTAAAGCCAAATCAGGAAGCTCCTCCAGACGGAAAACGTTTATTATCACCTCAACCTTTGTAGTGTTAAGATTAGTGTATCGATACACTATGCTTTTTTCTTCAAATATTAGGTAAGACGATGTTTTAAGTAACTTGCATTTCTTTTAAGAATGGGATTATCTGTAACGGAATATACACTAATTTATTACGCGAAAGACCGATTTTCTTTGTAGGCTGAGGGTTTTTTCACCCATCTCCTCTCTTCTATTGCCGTATGATCCTGAATAGCAGCAATGGTTTATGCCTCTCTGACGACACCGAAACCGCTTCTCGGTAGAAAGAAATTTTTAGGAAAATAATTTAAACTACTTTTACCCTGGAATTTTACCTTGCCGATGGTTTGATAATCAACCTAACTTTAGTACTGTTAATTCTGAACTTAATTATTTTTCAAAGGGAACCAAGTCGGGGAATTAAACTTCTCACAACTTGCAACCTAGGCTACGGTCACATTTTATTACAAATAAGATAATTTTAAATTTCACTTAATTTTCTCATTCCATTTCTACAACTATCCGAAAATATCTTAGGTTCCATAATTCCGCATCTATAATTTTTTCTCAAATAACCCGATTTAGTTTCACTTCGTAAAACTTAAGAATTTCACTGCTACTGACAACTCAATTCTTCCAAAAATCTAAATACGTATTGTCGGAATCTTTTCTCCATTTTAATGGTAGGTTTCATGTGGCGCCCTCCAACTCAATTTCAGCCCATAGGCCGGCTTACCTTTAACTGAATTACGAATTCTGGCTACCATTTTGTAACCTAATGATTTTTTTTTTAATATTCATTGATCATAGGTAATGGGTCGACTCTACAGTAAATCAGCTTTAATTAGCAGTTTAGAATTATTGGTTCACTTATTTCTCACTTTATTTCTGACCAAGACGGATTAGATCGATAGTAAAAAATTCCAGTGAGTTACTCGCTTTTAAGACGTCGAAGCAGTTAACTACCTAATTGACGTTGAATACATTTTGAGTAAATGACATGGGAGACCCAGATTCGATACCTGGCGGAAGCTCATGTAATTCGGATTCCATGTTAATCAGTAGGTCCACGTCTCATACAGCCTCGCTGCTGAACGGGACGGTAAACCCAAAAGTCAAGAGTAAATGACCAAATGAATCCCTCAAGACCTTATAAAACTGATTTCAGTGCCAATGTTGTATCCTTAATCATTAGAAGATAATTATAAATGTCAAAAATATTGTTTCGGACTTGTAGTGCTCTATTAGAACTAGGGATGGGCAAAACCGGTTTTTTATAAAAACCGAAAATCTGTTTCTATAAAAACCGAAACCCGAAAAACCGACATTTCGGTTTTCTCCAAAACCGGTTTCGGTGAAAACATTTCCGTTATACTTGAAGCTATACCGTTGAACTTCGTCAAGTTGTTACTCTGTTGAGAAAAGATCACCAATAACCCCTAACCTTTATAAAGCTGTGTAAAATCTTGAGTTAATTGATATTTTCAGCTCAACATGTACCCTCAAGAACCTACTCCTCTTACTCTATGCGGACAAAACTCTTCAACGTGACTAAAATCTCGCCATAACAATAATTATATAATAATAATAATAATAATAATAATAATAATAATAATAATAATAATAATAATAATAATAATAATAATAATAATAATAATAATAATAATAAAGGATTAAGAATCCTGAAATGCTTAATTAAACACTAGAAGCGAAAATAATAATGGTTTAAGAAGAGTGGATATATAATCTAAAATAAATATCTTATTCATACAATCAATTATGTTTAAATTATTTGGTAAGTGTGAATTGTGAATCCTGCCGGAGGTTCATAATTTATGCCAAAAATATAGTACATCACGAAACCCTTAAATTAAGAAAACGGAATTCTGCATATAAATTCTTCCATTAAAAATAAGTTGAAAAGTGTCTCGTAGTCCACGAAAGGAGCAATTTCTATAGCTTCTCCTACACATTCAAAAGGACATTTTTATGTCATCGTCATCTGAGAATGGCTGAACCATTTGAAATGAATTTTTTATCTTGTGCACTGTACTTAGTTTTATTTTTAAAATGCAAAAAAAAAGAGAGAGAGAGAGAGAAGTGTTGAGTGTGAAAACAATCTGAATTGATACGTGGACCTACTGAGTAACGTGGAATCCGAACCACATGAGCTTCCGCCGGGAATCGAACCCGGGTCTCCCACGCCAAATACTTTTACAAGAATTCTTGGTAATTTCTCAAGGATATCATGGATAAAGTGTAATGAGTGGGTGGCCCATCTTGAACGACAGTAATTCTAGAAAATGGAATGGCTTGGATTTAGAAAATAATGAAATCAGGAAAGACAGAAAAATAAGTGCTCAAAACTCAAGAATTGTGAGGAAAGTTGGGGCGTTCTTTGTGTCTGTGGATAGACGTTTATAAATTGGCAAGTGAAGATTATTTTTTAAAAAAAAAACAGCCTTGGTATTTTTGTTTCTCACTTACTGGATTAGGAGTGCACCCATGGGGGATCCACTGGGTTCAGATCCTCCAAAACTTCCTAACTCAGCATACATTTGTATACTTTCTAAATAAAACTATAATTCTTTAACAGAAAAAAAATCATGTAGCATAAAAATTTGATCTTACATTTCATCTGTACTGTTTCCCTTATAAAAGGAATCTAGTTCTATCTTTCACTTTTTCTGAAACTATAGGTGGAAGTATTTTACAGTTACTTATTTTCTTTTGTGCAGAATAATACCCGTTCAATACTACATATACGTAATGGCGTGTAGTATTGGAACCCCGAAAAGCTTAAACCCTTGCCAACTAAAATATTCTTGGTGTGCACCTAATTCTATATTAGCATAAGAGTTTGTCTACTTGCTACAAGGCGCTCTGTGTCTCAGAAATAGGAATTAACATGGTTGAAAAAAAACATGTTTTTTTGTTTAAAACGTTTTAAACGTTTAAAACAAAGTACTTTGTTTTAAACAAAAAAACATGTTTAAAATGTTTATATTGTTTAAAACAATAATCTAAATATGCATATATATTACATTTTTACAATCTTAGGTATTGCTTGCCATCTATATTCAACCGCTAGATCAAATTTCGGGAACTTTCCTAATCTCGATCCGCCCAAATGTTCACTTCCGGAGAAAGAAATCGGGATTTTCCCAATCTCCGTTCACGGAATATGTAGTTTAATTTCTTTGTATTACGTTTTACTGGTCGTCTACATTCTTAATCTTTAAACGCCCATTGACGCAACTGCTGTGTCAGGGCTTTAAACCTCAATGGCTCAGTCTTAAACCTCAAATTAAGGCTGGAAGATAGTTTTGGTACCAATTTATTCCTGAAAGATGCAGCTTTGCTGGTGTGCATTTTATGTATATGGGAGGAGGGTAAATATCGTGTTTTTTGTTTTTTTTTTCAACAGTTTTTTGGGGGGCCATTCCCCCTCTTGGGGAATAGATTCATAAAAATTGTTACGTGAAGCAATGAAGTAGGCCACTACATGGTAATATCGTGTATTTGTACTTCTTGCTTATATGGGGGAGAAGGAAGGGGGCAAAGTTAGCCATTTTTTTGGAGTTTAAGTTTTTTGACGTAAATTACATTTATTTTTACAACAAACATCAATAGCTCAGTCCTTAATTAAGCTAGAAAGATGATTTGGTACCAAAGTATTTTTGAGGAATGAAGCTTTCCGTCAGTTGCATTTTATGTATATAGGAGGTATGTTTGTACGGCCGAGAGAGGGAGGATGAAGTTCATTTTTTAATTTTTCATCAATTTTTTTTTCATCAGGTTTTGGCGGGTATTCCTCCCCCCTTTGTAGTACATCCATAAAAATTGGTATGTGAAGCAATGAGGATAGTAACCTGTATGTGTACTTGTTGTTTATAGAGGAAGAGGGGGTCAAATTTGGTTAATTTACATTTATTTTCGGGACGGTCCCATATAACACAAGATATATTTCACGGAAGTGGTCTAAAAGCATAATTCTTGTTCGTATACATGATGTGTGCAGCAAAAATGATTTGCATATGGACGTGGTACTAGTGAGGGAGGGGAGAGAATGTCTAATTCAATGAATGTTTTCTACGCATAATTTTTTTTAAATATTTCCTACATAAAACGAATTCATTACGCAATGGCAGCAATACCATTTCTTACATTATTGTCACAAGTATGTGGCCTACACATTCATCATTTTGTCAGCGTAGGGTGGCTGCAAGGGTTGCAGGGACCCCGCAAAGTTAATATTTTCATATTTTTAATGATTTTTTATGTCTGTTCTTTTTCTACGAATACGGCGGGAATTTCACGAATGTTACCTCATTGGAATTTGTGGTCTATAAGCTTTCCAATGGTGTATAACTCATGACTCTGTGATAATTAAGGAGGTCACCAGAGCCCCGAACGTGAGAGTCTACCATTTTGTTAAAATCCCTGGCGGGCGTCTAGAGTTAATTGTGTTGTTGTGCCGTAGACATTAATCATTATTAGCTACCCATGTTGCAGATAGAGATGTATCTTGAAAACTGTTTAGTTAAAAGATGTCATTTGCTCCTTGTAGGCTAGTCACTGCTCTTTTCTATGAGTTGTATTGTATTTGTCAGAGCATTTCTTCTAGCTTATGATGTGAGAACTCTTCATTATTATGGAAATGATAGTGATCAAAAAATACCCAAGTTTTGAATTTGTGAATTTGGATCTTAGAATAGTGTATAGTGTGTTTAACCTCCGTTATTCTTGGAAATTAAGAAATGTTGAAATACTTCATCTGAATTTCTGTTGGTTTAGTTATACTCACATTGATGTGCAGAATTTCGTTCAGTAATTGCTGTTAGAATAAGAATATAACTCTGCTTGTAATTTACTCCACGCACAAATCCTGCGGAGGATGGGTTGTTTGTTAGAAAATTAAATTAACTTACTCAATCTGATATTTTAGTTGTTTTAAACATGTTCAACCACCATCGAAAAAAACACGTTTAAAACATTTTGTTTAAAACGTTTAAAACAAACTGAATAAAACAACAGCCCTCGTTTTAAACATGTTTTAAACACTTGTTTTAAACATTTTGTTTTAAACATATCAACCCTGTGATGAAATTGCGTAGATAATGAATATATGCACAATATTATATTGGGTACGATAACAGAAACACAGCCAAACATGTATAAACTTTCAATTTTGTAGTTGTCGTGTACAAAATATATTGGTGGTAGGGGTGATGACGTCTGTGTCACGTATGAGGAAGGAAATGAAATCTTTCAGTTTTACGTCCCAGGGCTATGCCGGCTAGACTAAAGGAGACGGTGATCGTGAGAAATGAAGGAGATGGTGGAATGAAGAAAGTGGGATTAAACGGGAGAACTCCGAGAAAACTCACGTATAAGGTGTTTGTCTACCACAAAGTTCACTTGACAAAAGCTGGGATCGAACCATGGGCCCATGTATGAGGAAGGATGTAAACAACAGGTTCACCATGGATATACTACTGAATTCACAGGTTAGATAAAGCTAGATTGGTTTGCTTTTCAAATAGTACGTGAAATACATCAGGGGGAGCCAACTAAGGGGACCCTGCCTCGAGTCTTGATTTGAAGAGGCACCAGAAAGGGCAATATATGCTCGAAAGACAGAGGTAAGGAAAGGTTGTTACAGTAGCTAGCACCATGCACAATCCTACCGAGATTGCAAATGTGTTATGTAGGAACAGGGAAGGTAAAAGAGAACAAGTGTCATGTGTACTTAGCATTGCGTACTATAATAATTATATGGGTGGGGTTGACAAATTTGATCAACTCCATAGTCTAATGGAATTCGCGTAGGTGGTGGATGAAATTATTCTATTATATGTTGATTCGGCAATTGTCAGCATTTATGTATTGTACAATGAAACGTTATTGTAACACGATCCCAAAGAGAAGCCAATTAGTCATTTAGTGTTCAGAAATACTCTAGCTTATGAACTTATTCACACCTTTTTTACTATGCTAAAGCCAGGTACTGCAATAGGTATAAAAGGAACTTTTGCATCAGACAAAATTACTACTCTTTATTTAGTAAGATTTGCTGAAGTAGGGAAACATTTACCCTTTCAAGGTACATACTGGAGATTTCCGTTCTGTAGTACGAAAGAGAAGCAACTTGATGTGTAAGCAATGTAACGTTGCAAACTTGCTTTGACTCTTTTCACTCTCAAATCTAATGTCCTCGTCATACTCAGTTACACTGTTGTATTTCTTATGTGCAACCATTTTGTAATCACCACTTATATCATACATATACTTTTTTAAACAAGGACATGGAACTTAAAATAATCATATCCATAATCAATGACGGTTGAACACCATCTCTGTCATACTACGTTGTAATATTGTGTTCTTACCTGTAACCGCTTTTGTAATTACTGGATACGTTGTAAACTTCTTTTTTACTTTGTAAACTTTGCAAACATGCTTAAGCACCTAAAAATAAATCATGTCACTCATAATTAATTGTTGAATACCTTTTTTACTTTATTAAAATTGTGGTAAACTATTTTACCACCGATATTTCTGAAACTATCATTTGCACGTTGTTTTTCAATGGACGGTGGTAAATATATTTACGAATCATTCTGACGTCACGACCCAACATACGATTAAACGGATGAAATGAAAAAAAAAAACATTAGTACTCTCCAAATATAAGCAGGGAATTTTGCCCGTAAAAGGGTTAAATGACATATAAACATAAACATTCAATTTTATGAGTAGATATTTAACAACCTCACCAACAATCGTAAGCTTTTATTATTGAAATAATGGTGTTAACCTACTACTGATATGTTTTAAGGAGATTAATGAATACGTGACACAAATGTATGGTGATACATACATATATATATATATATATATATATATATATATATATATATATATATATATATATATATATATATATATATTAGTGATTGCCATATTTTTATGATTGTCATATCCGGCAATAGCATGACTTTAACCTTTTCTAAATTTTGAGTTTCTCCGACTTAGCTTTCTCTTGATTTAGCTGCTCATTTCTTCGGAAAATTGCATCGGAAAGCATCTTCCGTAAACTCATTTCCGCTTATTACTGTTGCGATTTCGTCTTTGTCATCTCCTCTTTTTTCCTTGATATGCCAGTCTTCACTATTAAGATCTTTCTTCTTTTATTTCTTCTTAGTCTTTTTCTTTAATTTTTTTCTTTAAAATGAACAGAGAGATTAACAAAGGAAAATGTTTTAAAGCGGATAGGAGAGAAGAGGAAGCTTTTAGCCAGTATCCTCCTTCATAAGAAGGCCAATTGGAGTGGACACATCTTGCCAAGAACTTGTCTTCTTGTCCATAGAAGAAAAGATTGGAGGAAAGAGAGGAATAATGAGAAGAACCAACTGATCGATGATATGAAGATATGATATGAAAATGTTGGGAGTTAAAAGAGGAAGCTGAAGATCGAGAAACGTGGAGGAAACGTTTCCAGGTCCAAACCTTTAAAAAAAAAAGTTCCAGAATCTGTCAAAAGGCAGAATACTTAATACTAATAATAATAATACTAATGATAATATATATGTTTATGTACAATTAGTTCAAGCATTTTCGAGAATGCATTGACTTGAGTTATTGGTCTGTAGTTGCTGACATTTGTTCTCATCACCTGATTTATGTATCGGAACAACATATACTTGTTTCCACATTGAAGGATATACACCTATACGTAATGTAACGTTAAATATAATTGCCAAACTAGTTCAAGTTCAGTTGCACAAGCTTTTATTACATAATAAGGAATATTATCGGGACCTGGAGCGTTGTTCGGTTTAATTAGTTCAATTGCTTCCATTACATCTAAATCAGTAACGGTAGGGATTCCGATTAGGGCACTATTACTAACGATATTCTCAGACAATACATCTTGATCTAAGCTCAAGTTTAAAGCTTCATAAAATACACTCTTAAATGCTTCAGCAATTTTGACAGTGTCTTGGATTAGCATACCATTATAATTTATTTACTTTGGTACTGTTTACAGTCAGACTTTTAAAAAATATTCCAAAAATATGTGCTGTTCATATAAATACTATTTTCTAAGCTTGAATAATAAGATTTCCTTGGTTCAATGTATTTCTTTTTCACAATTTCCCTGAGATCTGAATATCTCTGATACCATACATCATCATTCGTTCTTTTGGTTTTAACAAAATATTTAGTTTATTTTCTTTATTAGTGCTTTCAATTCTCGCGTCATCCATGGATCCTTATAGTTTTATTTGCAATCAATTGACTTCTTCGGTACGTGTTCGTTTTTAATGTAGAGTAAATTAAATTATATAAATGGTCAGTAGCTTCATTGACACTGTTACAGCAAGAATCTATTACATTAATTTCCCTAATGCCCTTGTAAATACCTAGGAAATTAGCTTGGTTGAAATTATATGTATCATACTGAGGAAATGGACCACATTGCCATTGTCTATATTTTTTATTATACTATATTATTATTATACTATATTATTATTATTATTATTATTATTATTATTATTACTAATAATAATAATAAATAAACAATTGCAATACAGAAATCCGTTCTGTAAGATTTCCAACACTTACACACAGCATAGTGTCGAAGTATAAAAATGAAATGCAATCTTTTAGTTTAACGTCCCACGATTGTGCCTTTTAGACCAAGGGAGGATCCTGTGTTTTAGTTTCGGCAATAAATATCATTGCCTTCATTACTAAATTGTAACACAGGATAGTATGAATAAGTGTTCGGTTTCGTCAGATTAAATTTTTATTTAAACTTATATACATATTTAGAACGACTTATAAAGAAGTTTTACTTAAGTATTAACTCCGATAGTTTTATTGGAATATCGCTAAAACTACGAAAGAATATACTTGATTCAAATTATTCTATGAATATACGCATACCTATATCCTATTGATATATTTCTGTGCATAATACAAAATATTATCTTTGTGTCATTGAATTAAATATTAAAATAAGTACTTCAAGTTGTAAACAAATAACATGTTCATATATAGTAACTGAATTGCATGCAAAGATTGAACCGGAACATTTAGGACAAAAAACACGTGAAATCTTTCACTGTCATTTCAGATCACACGGAACTATTTTATAAAATCACTGGAACACACAGTGACCGCGCGTCTACAGAGCGAAATGCGGTAATGTCGTCACTAAAATCGAACGCCCACTTACATATATATATATACAAGGGAGTGGAAAACGAATGCTAAAATTCCGTCGATGCCATTCAAGCACTTCAAGGTTAGGGTAGGGTAGAGACCTCTGCATTCGGGAGAACGCTTCCCCGAAAGGTAGGGTGAGGGTAGTACTAAAAAGAAACAGGAGTGAAAAAGTACTAATTTGATGATATGAGAAAATTTTGTTCTTTTTTTTATTTTCACTGCCCTTTTCCCCTCCTCTGTCTGCTCTTGTCTCGTTGATGAAAATCAAAGCAGAAATTAAGGTTGACTTTGTCCTTTGCAGGAAGCAACCTGTTGACTGCTTTAATATACTGCAAAATCACCTCTTCTGACACGAATTCGTCCTGCTACATTGTCAAACACAAAGAGATTATGAAAAATTCTATTTTAAAAGCTTCAAGTATCTCACACTGTTTTGAAGAGCGCTGAATATAACGCTTTTCTCCCCAGTCCTACTGAAGATGGTAACGTAATTATTTCAGAGCACAAGTTTTGGTCTAATTACTTTGGTCTTTGATTTTGTTTACACTCAAGAAGAATTGTTATCGTGCGCTCTTTTCGTGCACACGGTTCCGAGTTGGAATCCTAGAGGCAGACAGAATCTTAGATATTGACCCAGTATCGCGAGGCAGCTGGGGAGCTAACTGAAATGTGAAGTAGGGAACTCTGATTTAAAAAGCTAGAAATGACAGCAATAGAAGCCAGTGTAGTGTTCAACTTTAGGTCAATCCATGCAAAGTGATCGAGAAAAAAGAAAAATTGCCGCTCGAACATCTCCAAAAAGTCTAATTTTTTCATGAATATTTATCCTATATCAGGGTACTTCAAAACCACAATTAATTATTTTTTACAACACCGCATGACGACGCAACGGCTGCCGCCATTTTGCGTTTTTTTCGTTTTAGGCGTTTACGTTGTTTTGAATATCTCAGCATGCATTTGTCCGATCAAATTGAAAATTGCTGGACGTTTTCAACTCATGCAGAGTTGATCTCTTAACATTTTTTTCTTAAAACCACTTGAAGGGGGTGCAATCAAGGTCTGCAATAGCAACATTTTGGGACATTGAAGACATGTTTGGGAAGAGGAAACAACTGACGTACAGGTCTAAATTTGTGTGCGCATGTTGTCCGGGGTCATACGTTAATACACAAAAGTTTACAGACCTGTATCTACTCACAAACGCCTGAAAAAAATCGTAAAGTTGTGGAATTATGTCAAATTAGCATATTTCACTGTCCAATATCTCCAACGGGCCTGGATAAAAAATTCTGAAATTTTGGGAATAGTTAGTCCTTTAGTATACCATAACACAGAGCAAAGCGCGTTTTGTTTTTAAGTAGGAGAGGATCACAGTATTAAGTAATAACGTCATACTCTATGAAGTGTTTTATTCATAAAATCTTTTTTGGACACCAAAAACATGTTTTGGAAGAGGAAACAACTGACGTACAGGTCTAAATTTGTGTGTGCATGTAATCCGGGGTCATAAGCTAATACACAAAAATTTACAGACCTGTAGCTGCTCCCAAAGGCCTGAAAAAAGTCGTAAAGTTGGGGAATTATGCCAATTTAGCACATTTCGCTATCTAATATCTCCAATGGGGCTGGATATAATCTGAAATTTTGGGAATAGTTAGTCATTTAGTAACTATAACACACAACAAAGCGCGTTGTGTGTTTTTAAGCAGAAGGAGGTCAAATTATTAAGTAATTACATCATACTCTAGGAGGTGTTTTGTTCATAAAACCTACTCGAAATTTGTTGTTGTGAAGTAAAATAAAGTATGATTAATAGTTAGTCCAGTCAAAGCTCGTTTCTTTCCTCTAGTTGTGGCACTGCCTTATAACACCCACAGCAGTACTGGTGAAGAATGCCGCTATCAGCAGAAGGCGAGGAAAGTCAAAATGCACCCTTGACAAAAAGTAAGTACTCCTTGCTCTTGCTGCTTGCCATATCAATGACACTCAATCATGTTTATTATTGTTTTAATTGTCAACTCATGCAGGAGACTGTTGTCCTTTCGTTTGATCTACATTTTCAAGTCAATGAACATTTACTCGCTGGAAACATTGACGGCGGAATGTAAACGTCATTACTTAATACATTGACCCCCTTCTGCTCAGAAACACAAAACGAGCTTTGTTGTTTGTTATAATATACTAAAGGACTAACTATTCCCAAAATTTAAGATCTTTTTATCCATGCCCATTGGAGATATTGGATAGTGAAATATGCTAAATTGGCATAATCCACCAATTTTACGATTTTTTTCAGGCTTTTGGGAGCAGCTACAGGTCTGTAAATTCTTGTGTATTAACTTATGTTCTCGGAGCATGTGCACACACAAATTCAGACCTCTACGTCAGTTGTTTCCTCTTCCGAAACATGTTTTCAATGTCCAAAAAAGATTTTATGAACAAAACACATCTTAGAGTATGACGTCATTACTTAATACTTTGATCCTCTTCTGCTCAAAACACAAAACGTGCTTTGTTGTGTGTTATGGTATACTAAAGGACTAACTATTCCCAAAATTTCAGATTTTTTTTTATCCAGGCTCTGGAGATATTGGATGGTGAAATATGCTAATTTGACATAATTCCACAACTTTAAGATTTTTTCAGGCCTTTGGGAGCAGCTACAGGTTTGTAAATTTTTGTGTATTAACTTATGACCCCGGACAACATGAACACACAAATTTAGACCTGTACGTCAGTTGTTTCCTCTTCCCAAACATGTCTTCAATGTCCCAAAATGTTGCTACTGCAGACCCTGATTGCGCCCCCTTCAAGTGGTTTTAGGAAAAAATGTTAAGGGATCAAAGTTCTAGCTCTGCATGAGTTGGAGACGTCCATCAATTTTCAATTTGGTAGGACAATGCATGCTGAGATATTCAAAACAAGTAAACGCCTAAAATCGAAAAAAAAAACGCAAAATGACGCCGGCCTCTGTGTCACCATGGGATGTTGTAAAAATTAATTAATTGTGGTTTTGAAGTGCCGTGATATAGGATAAACATTCATGAAAAAATTAGATTTTTTGGAGAGGTCGAGTGGCACATGCTTGATCACTTAGAATGACTCCATTACCAAAATAAAGTAGTCTGGCTCAATATAGACCTTCATGATCAGTGTTATACTAAGTGGAATCAAATCTCTTGTTAAATATAATTAAAACATCTATTCAAGAATGTTTTAAGAAAGCGTCCTCAGAAGTTAAAGAGAATTTGTCAATTAGTTCATGAAACACCCTCCTTCTAGAGCCTGGTAGAAACAATTTAAAATACACAGCTGGAACTGTTTTTAAGAACACTCAGTACGAAATTCCAAAGGTAGTATACGAGAAGATACTGTTATGATGTTATGTCTACTCTTCGGGTCATATCGAATGTAACAGACAAACTGCCCTTTAATCATATATTCTTTCCTTAAAACCACAGGTAACAACGCAGAGTGATAATACAGGCTGCTAACTGCAAAAATAATTGTCTCTTCAATACTACTACACGTTTACTGTAGATTTAGGTGTAGCTGTGTACCAGTTGTTGCTGGAGCCCGGCTAATGGTTAAAATTGTATTAAAACCAAGGCGATATCAATAAAAAATAGTGATGTTTTAGGTAAGCAATTTTCGTAATTCGTGTACTAAAAACACTCTAAAAACATAATACTCCTCGAACTGAAGAAATTCTTTTCATAATTTTAATCCTAATGTAATGTATTTTTCTTCTAACGTTTGACGTTATAATGCCTTTAAATACATTGATAACATTTCCTCGTTAATAACTGTTGTATAAATTGAACAATTATAGTAGGATTATAGTTTTCATATCAATTTTTTTATTGTATTTTTGATGCAGAGAACTGCACCGAAATCAACTCAGCTAATCAAAAGTTATTGAGAAAAAACCTTTTGAGAGAGACAGGTGTTTCCGAAATTCGCATACAAATTGCTGAATTATTTCGAAATTATCGATAGAAGAAGGCCTAGTGCAGGCAGAGCCCACTTATGACAACCAATAGCCAAGGGGCTTAAGTCTGATGACAGGCTTTCTTTTACAATAATCAATGCATTATATATATATATATATATATATATATATATATATATATATATATATATATATATATATATATATATATATATAGATATAGATATAGATAGATAGATAGATAGATAGATAGATAGATAGATAGATAGATAGATATAGATATATAGATATAGATATATATATAATCATTCATTGATAAAAATTGAGACATGTTTATAATAGTTTGTAAACATGCTATTTTATTTACTGTGTAACATTTAATGTACTCTTAACTTTACTGTCTCGATGTTTCCTGACACTTTTTTCATCAGATATGAGCAAGTCACGCACAACGGATGTCAATTCTTAAAATTTTGTCTTGCGCTATTTCGTGAGCACGGTGAAAAATGACGAAATCGAAACCTTGTTAATGTTATCTGTTGAGGAAAGTGTCGAGAATCACCGAAACAGTACAGTTAATAGTACATTAAATATTAGAAGGTTCAAATAAAAGAATGGTTACAAATTATTATTATTATTATTATTATTAGTAGTAGTAGTAGTAGTAGTTGTAGTAGTAGTAGTAGTAGTAGTATGGTGTACCACAAGGATCTAATTTTAATCCGTTCTTGTTTATGGTAATCCTTATGGTATGGTATGGTATGGTTACCTAATTTTTATTGTATGGTTGAATTGTCCTTTTATTTTGTATGCTGATGATCTTAAGATCTTTTGTAGTATTCAAGATTATCAGGATTTAATATTACAGACAGGTATTAACTCAATGATTGATTTGTCTAAAATAATTTATTACATCTGAATATGATCAAAACCAAAACAGTACTATATCTAGGAAAACCAAGGTATCAATTTATCAGTACAAAATTGGTGACCATAAAATTAAAATGGCTTCAACTACCAAGGATGTTGGTATTGTCATGGATAATAAATTACTATTTAATTAGCACGTTAATAATGTTTTGTCAAAGGTCAGAAGGAACTTAAGGTTTATTAAATGGGTTGCAAGAGTCTTTAAAGATATTTTAACCTCTAAACTTCTATATTGTGCTTATATTAGATCCCACTTAGAGTGCTACTTTGTTGTGGAATAGGAATTTGACATCTATCTACCAAGTAATTGGAAGAATTCATATTTCCTTTCTGGCCCGGCTTTGATTTAAATTTAATATCTTAACCAATGATTCTATTCTATTGAAACTCAATTTAGTTTCCCTCGTTGAAAGAAGAAATTTGCTGCAAATCAAATTTATTCAGGTTTAATTCATAGTAATTCAAAGGATAATCCCATCGATTTGTTGTACATCAGAGTTCCAACTTTTAAGCTTAGAAATTATCGACTTTTTTCCTTTTAACTATAATTTTCTTCGTACTCTAATATACACAACTTTTCAAAAGTACTCAAACAATTAGGAAACATCTGATACTTGATATTTTCAATAAACACTTTTCTGAAATTAAAAATCAAAAACTCAAGAGTAAATATAATGAATAACTCATTTTTTTCTAGGACAAATCTATGATTCATAGCATATTTCATCATATAGCATATAGCATCAATTTCTATATTAGTTTTGTATTCTATATTTTATGATTTTTTCATGTTTTTAATTTTTGTGGATTATATTTTCCGTGATGTTTTTTGCTTGTATATAATTTTCTTATTTTGATGTGAACAATTGATAGCTTTAGTTATATTATTTTTGTCAATAATAAATAAAGAATAAAAATTATTATTACAAGATGTTTTTATTATTTAAATTAATGTCAAAGTATTATATATATATATACATACATATATATATATATATATATATATATATATATATATATATATATATATATATATATATATATATATATATATATATATATATATACTGTATTTTCTTTTTGGACATTTCTATGCAAGTGCAGTATATTATATTGTATCATTGTTTCTGTATTTTATAAATTGCCAGCTGAAATGGCCGTTGTATGTACGGGAAAAATAGGTTTATGGTAATATTTGAATGTCATCGCCTTTACAATATTTATTTCAGTGAAAGTGTAGTGACAAAATACAGAAATGTTGAAATCTACCCACAGAATACACCTGTTTTATATGTTTTTTTTTTAAATAGCTTGAAGTGGGTATAAAATATCTTCTAAATGTCATTCCAAATGGGTTAGACCCTTTTCTGATCGTGAAAACTGTGAATTCTACACAAATCTCCGTCATTTTTGACATTTTATTTTTCAGCTTCCCCGCCTGCACACTTCGTGGATGAGGATGAATTCGGACTTAAATGGCATTGAGAACGTCACAGTTAATTTTAGCGCTCCTGAAAACTATGAATTGCACACTAATATCTGTCAGTTTGCCTTAATTTTAAATATATTATTTCAGCTAGTTGATAGATACAATACATGTTACACAAAAGCAAGGTGAGTCTGTGCAGGCACAATTGAAATGAACGATGAAGAAGTGTCGGTCTTCCCCAACTTTGTGGGGAAGACTGACAGGTTGTTGGGGAAATGCCAACATCAACATTAAAACCTTACATACTAATAATTCCACAACACACATTACTGTTCGTAAAGTAGTTCATGGACTTTAAACAATCACTGGAATCTATAAGTTTGGGAATGTAGAATACCTTTATTTACAGCTCCGGAAAATATTAAAAAATGTCACTGAGTTATAAACGAGGGAAAGAATAATCACAAAAATTCGTTCAGTTACAAGAAATATATTAAACAAGAAGTTCTTTTAAAAATAATGTACTAAATGTGAGCTAGTGCAGAGAGCAGAAAAATTCTGTGCTTCATGATAAAGTATTTGCTAATTTATGTTTATCATATGTTACCAAAGGTGTGGTTATAGATTAAAATATTAGTATTAGCTTCATATACAGGAAAGAACAAACATTGTACTCATTTTTGTTTGAGATTTCATATTGTTGACACACGAAGAAGGGATCGTTTGGATGAAGAACACCGTCCTCGTTAAACCGATGAAAATCTTTTGTATACACGACTCCAAAAGTGCATTACCACCTGCTATTCTCCTTTTCCTGCAATAGCAGGCAACCCAAAAAGCTCGTCTGTTGGCTTGGTTGCGAATTCAAAACGCTTTGGAACAAACTTCAATTTTGTAACAAATATATCAGTGTGGCAAACTCCAAATAAGAGAATAAAACCAATTGTTAAGAATGACAATTTTATTATCGTCACGGAGTTGGATGACATCAAAAGTTACAAAATGATTTTACTTAAGCAGTTCAAACAAAACGAATGGCAACAAACAGATACCAGAGGAGAGCATTTCTCTTTCTCCCAAAAAAAATCTCATAAAAAAGAAAAATACGTAATGTAAAGTTTTAATATAAAACCCACACTAAAATTTAGAAAGTTGACACCCGAAAGGCAAGAACAACTGAACCGAAGTAAATGAAATTGTGCACAGATATTTAAAACATAAAATGAGGGAATACGGGTTTCGTATTTTCTTGAAAAAAAACGGTTGGGTGGGGCACGGACCTCTCCAAACATTTGATCACGAAATATCAAAAGTGCTAGTAACAGTATGTCAGATGTGTGTAAAGGACAGGAAGAATTGCAACAAAACTTTACGTATGGACAATACGCAAAATATAAACGAACACGGGTTTTCATTTTCCACGAAAAAACGGTTTTACGGGGCAAACGCCCCACCAAAATTTTGAAAGTTGACGCCCCAAAAGGCAAAAAGAAATGAACCGAAGTGAATGAAATTGTGCACAGATATTGTAGACGTAAAATGAGGGAATACGGGTTTCGTATTTTACTGGAAGAAAGGGTTGGGTGGGGCACGGACCAATCCAGACATTTGATCACGAAATATCAAAAGTGCTAGTAACAGTATGTCAGATGTGTGTAAAGGACAGGAAGAATTGCAACAAAACTTTACGTATGGACAATACGCAAAATATAAACGAACACGGGTTTCTATTTTCCACGAAAAAACGGTTTTACGGGGCAAATGCCCCACCGAAATTTTGAAATTTGACGCCCGAAAAGGAAAAGAAGTGAACCAAAATGAATGAAATTTTGTACAGATATTGTAGTCACAAAATGAGGGAATACGGGTTACGTATTTTCCAGGAAAAGACGGTTAGGTGGGGCACGGACCCCTCCAAACATTTGACCACGAAATATCAAAAGTACTAGTAACTGTATGTCAGATGTGTGTAAAGGACATGACGAATTGCAACGAAACTAAGCGCATGGACAATGTTCAAAAAATGAAGGTATACGCTTTATTTATTTTCTGTCGAAAATGGTTTAAAGGTGCAAAAGAAACCATACCAAAATTTTGAAAGTTGACACCCGAAAGGTAAGAAGAAGTGAACCCATATGAATCAAATTTGGCACAGATATTGCAAACATAAAATGAGGGTATACAGGTTTCGTATTGTCTCGAAAAAACGGTTAGGTGGAGCACGGACCCCTCCAAATCTTGATCACGGAACATCAAAAGTACCAGTAACAGTATGCCAGATGAGCTTAAAGGAAAGGAAGAATTGCCACGAATCTTTGTGTATGGACAATACGGAAAAAATAAACGAATTCGTTTTTTTTATTTTCCGCGAAAAAACTGTTTTAGGGGACAAAAGCCCCCATCCAAAATTTCGGAAATTGACGCCCGAAAAGCAATTGGGAGTGTAACGAAGTGAGTGAAACTGTGCACAGATATTGTAGACATGAAATGAGGGAATACGGGTTTCATATTTTCCAGCAAAAAATTGTTGAATGGGATACGGACACCTACAAATCTTTGATCACGGAATATATAAAGAGCTAGTAACAGTATGTCAGATGTGTTTAAAGGATATGAATAATTGCAACTAAGCTTTGTGTATTGACAATACGCAAAAAATAAATGAGTACTGTTTTTTTATTATTTTCTGCGAAGAAACGGTTTTAGGGTTTGTGACAGTTGTGACAGTTGACGCCCGAAACGCAAAAAGAAGTGAACTGAAATGAATGAAATTTTACACAGATATTGTAAACATAAAATGAGGGAATACGGGTTTCATATTTTCCTGGAAAAAAAGGGTTGTGTGGGGCACGGAATCCTCCAAACATTTGATCACGAAATATCAAAAGTGGTAGTAACAGTATGTCAGATGTGTGTAAAGGACATGAAGAATTGCAACATAATTTTGTGTATAGACAATACGCAAAAAATAAAGGAATACGATTTGGTTTATTTCCTGCGGAAAATCGGTTTCAGGGGCAAAAGAACGCACCTTAAAATTTTGAAATTTCACGCCCGAAAGTGAACCGAACTGAATGAAATTTTTCACAGATATTTTAGACACAAAATGAGGGAACACGGGTTTCGTATTTTCGTGGAAAAGGCGGTTAGGTGGGGCACGGACCCCTCCAAATCGTTGATCAGGAAATATCAAAAGTGCTAATAACAGTGTCAGATGTGTGTAAAGGACATGATGAATTGCAATGAAACTTTGCGCATGAACAAAGCGCAAATACTAAATAAATAAGGGTTTTTATTTTCTGCGGAGAAACGGTTTAAGGGGGCAAAAGATCCCACCAAAAATTTTGGAAGTTGACGCCAGAAAGGCAAGAAGAAATGAACCGAAGTGAATGAAATTGTACACATAAAATGAGGGAATACGGTGTTCGAATGTTCCTGGAAAAAGCTGTTGGGTAGGGTACGGACTCCTCCAAACATTTGATCACGAAATACCAAAAGTGCTAGTAACAGTATGTCAGATGTGTGTGCAGGGCATGAAGAATTGCAACGAAACTTTATGTATGAACAATACGCAAAAAATGAAGGAATGCGGTTTTTTATTTTCTGTTGAAGAACGGTTTAAGGGGCTAAAAGCTCCCATTAAAAATTTTGAAAGTTGACGCCCGAGAGGCCAAACGAAGTGGACCAAAGTGAATTAAATGTGCACAAATATTGTAGAGATAAGATTAGGGAATACGTGTTTCATGTTTTCCTGAAGAAAAAAACTGTTGAGTGAACCGAGGCTTTGAGTGGCGGGAGGAGTGGATCGAAGCGAATGAAATCGTACGTAGATATTGGATATGTAAAATAAGGCCTTTCATGTTTAACAAGTATCGTGTCTTCATCCGATTTCTTCAAATTTGGCATATCAACTACAAGCACAAAGAGTATAGCGTATTTTATAGTATTTCAGGAGGCACTTTTAACCCTTAAAATGTTTTTGGGCATAAAAAACGTGTCGATTTATTTCCAGTTTGCTGTTGATCTGTGACACTTGAGATCTTATTTTACATAGTGTCTATATAATATGTACACACGATTTGATTTGCTTCGGTCCATTCGTTTCTGGCTATCATGGTATTATTTATTTTTTTTCGGATGGGGTCTAGGCTCCAGCACTGTTTTTCTGCAAATATTAAATTACGTTTCATTTATTGTTTAGCAAATTGTCCCTATACGAAGTTTCGTTGCAATTCTTCATACTCTTTACGAAATTCTGACGTATGTTTAATTGCACTTTTTATATTTTGTAATAAACGGTTTAGATGGTCCGTGCCTCACTCAACCGCTTTTTTCAGAAAAATACGAAACTCAATTATCTCCTTTTACGTCTACAATATCTGTGCACAATGTCATTCAATTCGGTGCACTTCTTCTTGCCTTTCGGATGTCAACTTTCAAAATTTGGGGTGGGGGATTTTGCCCCCTAGGACAGTTTTTCTGCAGAAAATAAACACGTATTTGTTTATTTTATGTGTAGTATCAACCTGGCAAATTTTATCAAAATTGGAGTGTTACACTTTGGAAGTGTTACTTGTCAGTCATTGTAGAATTATATTCCCTGTTCCTCATCAATAAGAAATTGTCTGACAAGTAAGGGATCCAAATGGATTGATCAAATTGCGGGATGAGACGTAGAGCGACTGATAGAGGATGTGGAAATATGTATATGTGCAAAGTTATAAGCGCTGAACGCCTTAAGAAACGGAGGGGGTCAAAAGTGATCGGAGAAGGACTATGTTATGTTATTGAAATACATCAAATAAACTATTGAATCGTGAAAATAGTGAAAGATAGACAATGCAAACGGTGGTAGTTTCACATATCGACAAGAGAAGAATGGGGAGAGTAGATCACGAACCTCCGGCGCCATCTTGATATCCGCCATTTTCAAATCCGTGATAATTTTGGAATTGGAAAAATAGTGATTTGATATATCAGTTAGGGCCAGCATGTTCTCAAAAGTCAATTATGAACTTCAGTGGTCCTTATCTGTACTTATTTGGAAGATTTAGGATAATCTTCATAGTTATTTACGAAAATCTAGGAGACTGATACTCGTATGTTGAAAGTTTGTACTATCACGAAAACACATGTAATTTGAACATATCCAAAGCCAAGAAAACTAACCGCGAAATTTGATATCCAAGTTGTATATTATTATATTTCACTGTCGAATATCAAATTTCACTGTTACAAGGGGTGTTCAAAAAGTTTTGCACAGTGGTCTCTATTTATTTTATTTGTTGCAGGAGGAGAACGATTTTTTTCTGAACATATTTGGAACATTTAGCTATAAGTTGGTATATTAAAGTATTTTCTTTTATTTACAGGTGAGCCATAACGGACCGTTAAGTAGATGTAAGATTGCGACAACGGTCGGTGATGGAGTTCCTCTTCAAGACTGGGGATGACTCTGCCACATTGATTCACAGGAAGTTGCTCTCTGTTTATGGGGAGGACACATTGGATCGCAGCAGTATGCAGCGGTGGTTGCAGAGGTTTAAAGAAGGTGATTTCTCTCTACTGGACAATCCACGATGCGGTAGACCATCGACGGTAGTGAGTGATGTGAATAAGGAGACCATTAATCAAATCATACAAAATTACAGACGTGTGACGACACGACAGCTTGCTGAAATGATTGGTTTGTCAATGGGCAGTGTGGTATCAGTGGTACAGTCACTAGGGTACAGAAAAATCTGTGCACGTTGGGTGCCTAGATTATTGACAAGAGAAATGAAAAAGATGAGGAAGGATGTGTGCGAGGGTCTCATGACGACCTTTACTGAAGAGTGGAAACAGTGTTTCCACGGCGTCATTACCCAGGATGGTTGTTTTTGTCCGAACCTGAAAGCAAAACACGTCTGAAAACCCACCTGCGCGGTAAAACATTTGATAGTTTGAAAGACCTTATTTCCTCTGTCAAGTGGTGGTGTAAAAGTCAACCCTTAGAATTTTAACAAAGTGCATTTACATCATGGAAAGAACTTTGGACCAGATGCGTCAGAGTTGATGGAGGCTACCTTGAGTAGGCTCAGTGTATAGCTAAATGCTCCAAGTATGATCACAAAAAATTTTGTTCTCCTCCTGCAACAAATAAAAGAAATAGAGACCACTGTGCAAAACTTTTTTGAACACCCTTTGTAGTTTTCTTTGTAGATATGTGAGCCATTTCTTGTCCATAATACGACTAATAACACTGGTCGGCAAAATGAAACTTTTTTCGCTCCTACGAACGAAAATAGGTGATTCTTATAGATTTCGAGCTCCTGAGTTCGAATCCGTAACCCGTTTTTCTCTAGGACTTACCAGTTTTTAGGGGGGAGGGAGTGTTTCAATATCCGCCCAAAGATGCTATTCTCCACCCATAATAATTTGCACGTTATAATTTAAATATCAATATAAATTATGCAGATAAAATTGAATAAAAAGTTAAAGTTTAACACTTACGTGTCATTTAATTTTCCTACTCCTCTTGTAATTACTACAGGGTGTTTTGCGTTTCTCATTCCAACACAAGTCTGCCTACTAGCGATAATAACCGTATCATCTGCATATCTGATCTTGTTAATGGACTGCCCTCCAATCTTGAAATTCCCATTAATGCTTCCTTCACTAAACATTCACTGTAAATGTTGAATAATTGTGGCGACATACTACAGCCTTGTCTAACTCCTCTTCCAATCTCCACACTACTGGTTTCTCCTTCGTTCAAGTGCAACTTCCCTCGTTGCCCCACGTACAAGTTTCGAATGAGCCATCGGTCTCTCCAGTTGACTCCGATTTCTTTAAGTATTTTCAAAAGTTTCCTCCAATTCACCTGGTCGAAAGCATTTTGCCAGTCGATGAAGCACAAACACAGCTCTTCCTTCACATCAAGAACTCTTTCTGATATAATACTGACAACCGAATAGCATCTCTGGTGTCTTTTCCTTTCCGAAATCCAAACTGATCTCTTCTAACATCTCTTCTATCTTACTTTCCAGCCGCCTGTTTAGTATGCGTGCAATAATCTTTCCAGTATGGGAAATAAGGCTAATGGTTATGTGCTCGCTGCACTTCTTTGCTTACTTTTTCTTGGGCAATGCAATCATTGTAACATCAAGAAAATCCTTTGGACATTCTCCACTCAGATAGATCTTGTTAATAAGTGAAGTCGGTACTTTCATTGCATTATCTCCTAATCCCTTGAGCAAATCTATTGGTATGGCGTCGTCTCCAGTGGCCTTTTTCCTTCGTATGTCCTTGATTGCTTGTACTATTTCACTTTTCAATATATTGTGTCCTTTTTCTTCATTATCCATCTCTTCCTCTGCTTTGATCGCAATATTTTGGGGGGGGATTCTTCTGATCATACAGATCTTTTATGTATTCCTCCCAAATTCTAAGGATTCCTTGATGGTTAGTGACCACATAACCTTGTTGATCTTTGATTCCAAACTTTCGTATACTTTTGTTAGCTTTACCTCTTAATTCTTGTGCTTTCTGATACATCAGATCATATCTGCGCACCGTTGAAATTCCATTACTTCTTCACATATCTTTTCTATGTACTTTTCTTTGTCTTTGTCTGTCTGTCTTTTCAATTCCTTATTCAGCCTTCTGTATTCATTGATGTCCGTGTTTTTAGCCCTTCTGCGTTCTCCCATCTTCTTAAGCATCGCTTCAGTTATCCATGGTTTTCTCCATGCTCTTTCCATCCTGTCGATGTTATTGTGGAGTGTGTCTAGTAGAATATGTTTAATTTTTCCACAACTATTTTCTACATTGCTGGCCATATCATCCATTGCACAGAATTTTTCTTCAATCTCTTTTTTCACATCGGTGTCGATATTTCTTAATCGCTCTCACATCGGTGTCGATATTTCTTACTCGCTCTAAGTTCAATTTTCGATTTCTCCTCCCATTTTTCCTGATCGACTTTAACCAGGTTTGCACTTCCGCCACTACGAGATTGTGATCGGAATTAATGTCCGCTCCCGGTAGTGTCTTCACGTCTCGTACACTACGCGTTGCTTGTCGTTTGTAACAATGAGTATATTATGGATACCGTATACCCGCGTACTTCCTAAATTTTAGGTGGCTATACGATAGTTTCCAAAAATTAGAGGTGGGTATACGCCGTATACCCGCGTATACCCTCCATTACATCCCTGGATGAAACACTGCACAGTGTATGAGTCTGGTGGTACGGGTACAGGCAGACAAACATCATGTTTCGCAGGTCGCCTCGCGGAATTCAAGTTAGGATACTGTATTTTATGCTTCATGTTTTTTGAGAAACCTTTTATATTAGTCAGGCAGAAGTAACAGTCTGAAACATGATCACGGGGCTCGCGCCAAACGATAGGTACGTCAAACGGCATCGATTTATGTGTACCTTTCAACTATCCTGTGAGAGTACGCGCACACGAGTTACAACTTTGTTTCAGAGCCCAAACGCGATCCTCGTCTCCGACTTTACACCCGAAGTACAGATGGTAGGCTGTCTTCAGGAAAGGTGACAATCGCCTACTTTGTCCCTTGAAAATCACCTCCCCATATATGTAGCAGAATGAATCTGTCGAATTGTTGCAAGTTCTCGGCATGTTCGTTTACACAAACGTCAATATTTCACGCAGAAATATTTTTCACCTACGGTATACACAGACACCACTTTCTAACACGAAAATCAACTCGAAACTGAAAAGTTTGTTTCACGCGACAACGTGGTGCGTCTTGGCGCCTTTCTTCAACAATCTGTCTGTCGTCTAGAGCCAACGAATGATCGCAAGTTGATTATGAAACCTTTCTCCGTCAATAACGCCTAGGTTTAAGTTTATGCAGTGTGGAACGACAATAAATTTTTGCAACCCAAGGGGAGGGGGTACCGTACGTTTCCGGGGGTTTGTGAGCTAGAGAAATAATGTTCCTGGGATATAGCCTAGTAACAGTTCTTGGATTAAGTAAAAATTCAGAATTATGCACTCCAAACACGGAAAACACATATTAAATACGATAAATATGATTTTTCTGTCAATTATGGAAACAGCACACCGCCAAAAAAAAAGCTTACGTGCTGGAACTTTCTCGATGAGCTATTCGTAATCAGCTTCTCGAAATCTATCCGGTACACCCTTTTACCCTCGTAAAAATTCAGAATTATGCACTCCAAACACGGAAAATACATATTAAATACGAAAAATACGATTTTTCTGTCAATTATGGAAACAGCACCCCGCCGAAAAAAACCTTAAATGCTGGAACTTTCTCGATGAGATATTTGTAATCAGCGTCTCGAAATCTATCCGGTACACCCTTTTACCCTAGTGGGAGGATCTTAATGCCGACGAGTGTAATGCTAAAAGACTCAAAGCTCGAATTTAGTTAGTACCTTTAGTATTTCTTATAATCAACGTACAATTGTAGTTCTCAGGCTTTCGAAAATTACGAGCCCCATAGACTCCTTCTTCCTTACAAATAACTGTAATCTTAACAGTAACCCACTAACAAACTGTAAGCAACCCCTGTAAAATGAAATGAAGTATTTCATTTTAACGAACCACGATTATGTTCTTTAGGCTAAGGGAGACAATGATTAAGGCAAGTGAGTGTTGAAGGAAGATATGATGGAATGAGGATGAGGAAGGAAATTGGAGTATCCCGAGAAAACCCACACACGATACGATGGTGTCCACCACAAAGTTTCTTGGCTGAGGATCGAACCAGAGGCCCCACGTACCAGAGGCAAGCTGTTACCACTGAGTCACCGTGTCCTCCCCCAATACCTAAGAGACGCGGCATCCATTTAAGAATAATTGACATAAGAAAACGTACTTCCCGTTTTCACACGAAGGAAACTCCACGAATCCCACATTCTGACCGTTTGTCCTTCTTGTATGTTGGTTTATCACACACAATATTTAGTATATCCATACATCTGTCAGAATCATAGTGTTTCCTCCAAAGTAGGGGCAAGGTGACTTAGTGATAAAGCAGTTACTTCTGGTGTGGGATGGACCTCGTTCGATCCCAGACTATAAAAGTTTGTAGTAGATACCATCGTACCCGTGAGATTTCTCGGGATTATCCTGTTTTCTCCTACATTCTCCTTTCACGAATTATTTCCCAAAAAATAGCTTCCATCTATTATCTCTATTATTGGATCGGATTTCAGTTTACCATCCCTTCGGTAGCAAAATTACATGAGACATGGAGCTACGGATTAACGTGAGATCCGAACTGCTTGTGCTCCCGCCGCTAATCGGAGCCGGGTCTCCTATGCGAAAGTCGCATACGCTACCCCATAGCCATGCGTGATCTCACTGTCTTCATTAGCCTAGAAGGCATAACATTCAAACTTTATGGACTTCAAATAATTTCAGTTCTTCGTCGATAGTCAATTCTATACTGAGAAAAAGTAGATCAATCAAATATGTGCATCTTCCCGTTTAATAATTTTAACGATGTTCTTGTAACTTCGACCGTGTTCTAAGATTCCTGTTAGTTGAAATATCATATTTAATTGTAGTTAACTTGCTTCAGTCAACATTTCATAAAATATTCCAATAATTCTTCAATTTCTTTGGGGGGATCTTTGTGCTGCCCCTGTACCATATCGAGTTGTGCATTAATGGAAGCTATGGCTAAAAATAATATACATTTCCTTTGCCCCGATTTCGATCCGACGTTTTGTTCTCGAGTTACATTTTGGGCATTTTTCCGACAGGTTTTTGGCTGGTCATAGCGCCAAAAGGAAGTATTTGTGCACCCAGGTTGTCTTATCTTGATGTCAGGAATCAGCTCCCAAACGTTGTCGGTGTTGTTTTGAAACACCCTGTATATTTCTATCCTGTTTCTGATTAGCTCCTGTTTGCCAATCAATTTCCAGTATTCCCAAAACAAACCAAAAGTGAACTAAATTAACTAAATCGCCTTCCCCTATGCTTTCTTCTTGTATAGTAATTATTATATATTTATAATGTAGTTGACAGAGATTGCCAATATTGATTGAAATATCTGGTTAAAATGCTAGTAGGGGAATTCCCTCTTTAGTACAGAAATTCCCTCCTTGCATCCTACCGCCATATTAGGCGAGATGGAATTAGGCAAGATGGGAATTTCCATCTCGCCTTAAATGGTTTACATTTTTATCTTAGAGATATAAGTGGCTGATAAATCGTTAGTCTAGGTGGGATTAGGTGAGATGGGATGGAATCATCTGAAAAGGTAGGAGGACGGTAGGTAGTGGCATGACGTCACGTCGTCCCCAATGCCTATGTTTACTCATGGTAATTTCTTAGGAGCTGGGGGGACGCCGTACACATTTTTGGAGGTGGGGACCCGGTTCCCCCGCGTTCCCACGCACTTTTACCCCTGCTGTTAAGTATTAATTGCTGTGAGGACTAACGAAAAATATTATGTGGTAATAATAATAATAATACAGTAATGATAATACAGTGAAACCTGTCAACTTGGCCACCTCTCCGAGTTGGCCACCTGCTTATCTTGACCTAGCCCGTCTTGAACCTGCATTTTTCCATAAGATATTCGTTACTTACTAATCTATAAGTTGGCCACCTGTCTATCTTGGAAGTTGGCCACACTGAAGCAATGTTTATCTTATGATGATAATGATAAATTTACCTGCGTATCTTGGTCACACAAAATACCGTTTTGTTGCTTTTCTTAACTCTTTCGAATTCTCACATGAGAAGCAAATGTTCTGTATTTGTGACTGGAGAAAACAAACAAAGATTCGCGTGATTTACTCTTGGAGGTCAATGGCCAGAAGACTACCCTGATAAAGGGGTGGTGAAGGAAGATATGAATAAGAAAAAGCACGTACAGGAATTCAGGAAATGGTTGTACGTATTTGTTTACCTGTCTGTTTTGGCAAAACCATTATCTATATCAGCTCCTCTCATCAGTGGGGAGCTTTAGTAACGTCGGAAAATTATCAAAGTTGAAAACTATGAATGAAATGAAATTTTGAGTTTTACGTCCCACGGTTATGCCGGTTAGGCTAAAGGAGACGGTGATAATGAGTAATGAATGAAATGGTGGAATGAAGAAAGTGGGAGGAAACGGGAGAACCCCGAGAAAACCCACGCACACGGTGTTTGTCCACCACAAAGTTCACTTGGCGGGAGCAGGGTTTGAACCCGAGACCCCTAGCACCAGAGGTGAACGCTCTACCACTGAGCCACCGCGGCCCCCAAAAGTTGAAAACTAACCATCTCAATTGTCAACTATTGGTACCTGTAGGCTTGTCAAAAGATAGCGGAGTTTTTGAGATATGAATTCCCTTAAGATTTTCTCAAAATATCTTTTGCTTCGAGGGAAACACTTCTAGCTCATTATGTACGTATCTACCAAAAAGAATAAAACAAAAACGTATAGAATGAACCACCATTCAACTACTGACTAACAACTGAAAAGAAGTCATATAAATTGCATTTGAATTTCTCAGTTTATAACAGCTTTTCCTGTTTTCAATCTGAATAACTCAGTGTGCTATAATATCAATTTCAATAAACTGCGTACATACGGTCCTATTTCATGGTTGTTTGTGTTATTGTGTTTTCAATCCGAATAATCCAACGTAACAGATTAGTTTTCAGGAAGGGAAAGGTATGCACATATATAAAATATACTATAGTAATATTTTCTAGTACTGTATATTTTTATGATTACTCTATATACATTATTTATAAGTAGCTGTCGTGCCACTACTTATTAAAATTTTACAATCAAGTAATACTAGAAATCCTATTCTAAAAATACACAAATCACACTTATTTTCTGTAACTTGGCCACCTGTCTAAGTTGGCCGCTTTTGACGAAACCGATGGTGGCCAATATAGACAGATTTCACTGTAATACTGAATGATAAATATATTTTCATGATAAATATAAATCTGGATATATTATTTTTTATAAGGAATAAAGAGGCTTCAAACAACAAATTGGGAAATATAATTTGTATGACAGAAAACTAGACTTATCAGTAGTTTTACAAAGAACTAAGCAACTGACAATTGACCTTGTGTCTGTTTTTTTTAAACACAATGTTACAAAGCACAAAACAATGCCTGCGGGAGCTTGCTTTTAGCCTGAGGCAGCTTCAGTACTAAAATTAAGACTTTCATTCTGTCAATTTATGTGTAGCTATCAGTCAATCACATAGGTTCTTTGCAACGATGAATTTTACAAGAAAGGTTTTGTTCATCGGTTTACAAGAATGATTTACAAGAAAGTCCATCGTACGTTGTAGTCACTTCCCCTCTTTTGCACACTGTCTGAAATTTAACTTGTATACTGTAGTGAGTTACAGAAAAGAGAATGCTATTTTTTTAAAAAAAAATGACATTATCGAATAAGATTGAAAATTATCACAATATATTCAAGATGAAATATATTCATGTAACAGTCGTCGTACCTAGTTGTCTGCACTGAAATTCTCATAATGTCCTTTCTTCTTTACTAATATGAGCACCGAGCTTCTTCGTGTCTAAGTTGTTAGCGTATGCGCCTTTGACGTAAGAGACCCGGGTTCGATTCCCGGCGAGAACTCATGTGGTTCGGATTTCACGATCAGTCAGTAGATCCAGTCTCATATAGCCTAGCTGCTGAAAGGGACGATAAAATCAACTCAACTCATATTGAGCACCATAGGAGATATAACTCCGAAGGGAATTTTCTTCCTGGAAAACCTCGCAAAATCATCAACGGTACCCACCTAGACAGACAAAACTCACCTAGACAGACAAAAGGAAGAATAGAGGCTTTCTCCCAGAAAATTGCGTTCGAGGGTGGGGGATCACACAAGCCAGTATCCACGGGGAGTCTAGGGGGTCGGACTCACTCTAAATTTTTACATGAGAGTGAAATGTGAGCATTAAAGTAGTCAGCCATTAGGATTTTTTTGATAGAATGATACCAGATTCGAAAATAAAATGAAATGAAATCTTTCAGTTTAACGTCCCACGGTTATGCCGGTTAGGCTAAAGTAGACGGTGATAATGAGAGATGAGTGAAATGGTGGAATGAAGAAAGTGGGAGGAAACGGGAAATACCAGATTCGACTCCTGGTGTAAGTTCAACTTTCAGTCCTATGTCATTTGCAGATCTCGTTTCATACAGATTCGTTGAAAAAAACTCTAAACATGTGCTATGACTAGTATGCAAACAAATTTTTTTTTAGCAAAAGAAATATAAATTTCTTGCTTTAGACTCTGCCTTGGAATCCAGTTTTCCTGGAGGCGTGATAGTATGGTTGGAAACGGCCTATCAGATTCAAGCTCCGAACCCATTAAATAGACCATCCTTTATAACCTTGGTGTTGTATAAAAACAAAAAATATACTAATAGCTGCAGTACCAGATATTATAGGAAAGAGATTTGTAGCTGGTTTTGAAATAGAGAAAGGACAGTACCTGAGCTTTATTAGTATTATTAGCATATATTACCCGCTTCCCTGGGTTGAAATTAAAATTAAAATACACAACTCCGTATTTCATGTGTTTAGTACCCGTGGAATACGCTGTTTTCGTTTCCAATGGCATCGATTTAAACAGCATCGGAAAGATCATTGATCATTCGGCGATCCCAAAAATCATGGATTCGACGTTAATATTAGTCATTTTCGGTCATTTATATGTATATTTCCTCCTCCCCCATGTTGCGGGCCATGGTATCGAAAGTGTCACTGTTCATCTTAGCTACCCAAAAGAAATGTGGATTCAGCACTAATATCGGTCATTTTCGATCATTTTTCAATATCTCTTTCTCCACCTCCCCCAAGTTGTGTGATTGAATTTGAATTTAAACGGGATCGAAAGTATCACTGTTCATCTAAGCGACCCAGAAAACTATAAATTCGACATTGATAGTGGCCATTATCGACAATTTTTTATATGTCTTTCTCCCCTTCCCGCAAGTGGCGGAGCTGATTTTGCATTTAAACCGGATCGAAAATGTCACAGTTCATCAGAATGATCCCGAAAATTATGGATTACACACTAATATTGGTCGTTTCCGATTATTATTATTATTATTATTATTACATATCTCCCCTCCCCCTCCTCCATGCTGCGCACACGGCATCAGAATTGTCCCTGTTAATCTCAGCTACTCCTAAAACTATTGATTCGACACTAATATTAGTCATTTTCGGTCATTTTTAAATATTTATCCCCCTTCCCTACGTTGTACGCTCCCGCTCCTCAACCATCAGAGCTGAACTTGGATTGAAACAGCATTAGAAGTATCACTGTTTCTCTCATCGGCCCCGAAAACTATGGATTCAACACTAATATCGGTCATTTTTGATCATTTTAAAATTTTTCTTCCCTTCCTCCTCACCTACTTTGCATCGTCAAAGTGAATAGCCTAAAGCAATCCCTGTCCCTAAACTCATGTATGTTGGAAATGTGATTGAGATCGGTCAGGTGGTTCAAGAGTTATGAAGTCACAAAGGTAGTCATTTTTATTTTATTTTTTTTTTTTTACATGTATTTCCCCTTCCACCTCTCCTACGTTGGCTCGTCAAAGTGAAACGATAAAAATACCCAAGGATCGACTCTCATATATGTTGAAAATTTGATCAAGATTGGTTGGGGGTTCAAAAGTTATTAGGTTTTATTTGTTTTTATTTATACGGTCCCCTCCCCCTCCCCTAGGATCTACCGTTAAAGTGAAATTACAAAAATGTTTCGAGATCCAAACCTCATATATCTTGAAAATTTGATTGAGATCGGTCAGATAGTTCAATAGTTATTAAGTTACAAAAATAGTCACTTTCAGTCTTATAAATTGATTTTTATATGTCTCTCCCTCCTCCTCCCTCACGGTGCTCCGTCAAATTTAAACCATGAAAACGATACCAGGCTTGAACCTCATCTATGTTGAAAATTTGATCAAGATCGGTCCAGTGGTTCAGGAGTTATTAAGATTTATTTATTTTTACATCCCTCCCCCTCCCCTCAGTTCTACAATCAAAGTGAATAGCCTAAAGGCAGCCCAGCCTTGAAACTCATCCATGTTAAGAATTTCATCAAAATCGGCTGGGCGGTTCAGGAGATTTACTCACAAACATAGTTATTTTCAATTATATCTATCTATCTATCTATCTATCTATCTGTCTGTCTGTCTCTCTCTCTCTCTCTATATATATATATATATATAGATATATAGATATAGATAGATAGATATCTGTCTATCTCTCTCTCTCTATATATATATAGATATATATATAGATAGATATAGATTGGTAGTGTCGAATCTAGATATTTTTCTATTGGGCAACGCAAAATTTTACGGCACTTTCCACCAGTCCCGCCACCTTTTCCAACAGAAAGGCGAATGCATCGCTTTTACCACTAGCAATCGTCAACATTCAGACTTTTTCCAAATAGGCAGTCCTTGCTTCGATAGAAGGAAAAAAGTTTGAAAGGCCGGATCAGAACAGTGAAGAGAAGAGTCGTCGTTTTTTAACTACACAACACGACTAGCCGACGTGACGGCCACCATGGTCTCGCATCATGTAGTCCATTTTTTAAAAAAAATTGCAATGGAGACCTGCCTACGTATTTTGAATTGCAAAGGAAGGTAGGTTCATGCATTAACATTACAAATGTTTGAGCATACTGGTATTGAAATTTGAAAGACGTTTAGATCCAATTGAATTCAGCAGGTGATTGTATTTCCTTTTTAGGAGCTTTTACTTTTTACTTTTGCAGCTTGTCCTCCCCTAAACTGCCGCTCGGAGCGTTCGCCCCATTCCCCTAGATCTGGCACTGAGATAACTGTGATCTGCACAGGTCATGGCTTAGTTATAAACAATAATATAGTAAGAAACTAAAACGTAAATATAGTGAGAATAATAACTCGCTGATTGTGCGAGCTGTTTTTCTCTTTTTCCCCTCAGCTGATCCAATAGTGACTGTGTCGCACTCAGAACACGTACAGGAGAATTGGCAACGCCACACGCGAGCCCGCCTGAAACAAATACGAGCTGAAACTGATTCTTCCAACCTACATTCAAGGTTTCTTTATAATGACAAAAATTATATTGTATATTTTACGTTGAACTTCGCTTACAATATCTTGTTCTTCTCTCCAAGATTTTCAGTTCAATCCAATTCTTTCTCTTGGTTTCTTCTTTAAGTTCCTGCCCCATTGAACCATTTTTTCCCAGAAAATATGAAACCCGTATTCCTTCATTTCATGTCTAGAATATCCGTCCACAATTTCATTCACTTCGGTACACTCCTTTTTGCTTTTCGAGCCTCAATTTTCGAAATTTTGGATGGAGGCTTTTGCCCCCTAAAACCGTTTTCCCGCAGCAAATAAAAAATACCGTATTCGTTTATTTTTTGCGTATTGTCCATACACAAAGTTTCGTGGCAATTCTTCCTGTCCTTTAAACACATCTGACATACTGTTACTGGCACTTTTGATATCCCGTGATCAAAGGTTTGGAGGGGTCCGTGCTTCACCTAACGGTTTTTCGAGACAATACGAAACCCGTATACTCTTATATTATTTTTAAAATATCTGTGCGAAATTTCATTCATTTCGGGTCACTTCTTCTTACCTTTCGGGCGTCAACTTTCAAAATTTTGGGATGGGTTCTTATGCCTCCTTAAACCGTTTTTCCGCAGAAAATAAATAAAACGTATAACTTCATTTTTTGAACATGATCCATGCGCATAGTTTCGTTGCAATTCATCATGTCCTTTACACACATCTGACATGTTACTAGCACTTTTGATTTTTCGTGATCAAAGGTTTGGAGGGGTCGGTGCCCCACCCAACCGTTTTATCCAGGAAAATACGAAACCCGTTTCCTTATTTTACGTCTGCAATATCTGTAAACAATTTCATTCACTTGGTTCTCCTCTTCATTCCTTTCGGGCGTCAAAATTCAAAATTTTGGGTGTGTGTTTTTCACCCCTAAAAGCGTTTTTCCGCAGAAAATAAAAACCCTTATTCGTTTATATTTTGCGTGTTGTCAATACACCAAATTATGTTGCGATTCCTCTGACATGTCTTCTGTCTTCTCCACGCAAGAATCAAGATTTAGGATAAAAAATAGTTGAAATAGGAAAATAGGGAAAGTGCACGCTGTTTGACAAGAAGGCTTGTTACAAAATACAACTTAAAAGATACATAGATAGATAAGATTGTCTCATTTCTGACAACAGCCAGTCTTGCCTCTCGCAACCTTATGTTCTTCCGACCATGTCATCAGGTTGTCAACGAACATAACTTCGAAGATATGCACTCACCGTATTTTTAGATAAACGATCTTATCTCATTTCGTAACTTGTTTCCCTCCCCTACAAACTTTTTGAAGATCACTGAGGAACAATGTTGTGAATTGACCAGGTATCTGCACCTACACGAACAGGAAAAACAATCCTGCTTATATGCTTTCCAACGCTGTCATATTTATTTGTAAAAAGTAATATTAATGAACTATAAGAGCTCTTTTAAAAATAAAAAAGTGAACATGTAGTGTTGCGGTAGGCTAACATCTGGAGAAATTTTGAATTGCATAAGACAAATAGTTTTCATAATATTTTGGAAAGAAGTTCACCATGTTATTATATAGGGACTGATGATCTCAGCTGAAAACGTTAGACACGGCCTTAAACCAGAATAAAAAAATCAATAGGCAACGAACGGCATGTAGGTCCTTACCAATTTAGTCGAAACAAATTAACTCAATGGCTTATGGAACCTGGAAATTCAATGCCACATTCACAAAAGCTCTCCACTGACTTCTATCCTTTGCCAATTATATCCAGTTTCTACTTTGCATTGTTATTTTTGCGAGATCCATCTTAATATTGTCCTCTCAGTGAAAAGGAGGAAGCTTTGTGGGATAAGGGCTAGAATCAAACTCAGATGGTGACTTAACATGTATAATAGGATTCGGGATGAGATGTGGGAACATCTCGACGTATGCGTGGAACCTCTGCGAGCGAAGGCGATTGCTTTTGAACGAACAGAGGTAGGCAAGGCCGGGATTGAACAAGCCCCTCGTGCACGCCTGGGGCTCCCGGATTGGGTTGGACTCTGCCGGGCTTAGTTATACTGTGGGATTCGGTAGCTTATAGGAACTTACCCCAGAAATCTGGGTAACGGCAAGCGTGAGCGGGAGGTGAGCTTGCCTTGGAACGCTCGGGTACCATACATGCGGAGTACAGGACTGACTCGCTAGCAGTCCGCCTCCCGCAGTGGGCGTATCCCAATCCTTTAGAGAATAGGAGTTACATCGCATATTAGCGAGTCAAGGTTCAGGGACAGATCTTCACGGTGTAACTCGTGCACATGGACACTACGTCCAAGATAGAAGAAATACGGGCCGAGTGTGTCGACGATCTAGTAAATAGGACGGAACTGGTCTAGTAAATAGATCGAATGGCTGCGGGCACGCCTTCCATGCGTGCACTAAATCGTTTTTTTAAAACGCTATTGCATCGTAGTTTGTTATACAAAATCATAGAATTGCGATGCACCTATGATCATTAATTTGTTTTTGAAATGATATATTTTCTACAAGGAAATAATACAGACTTTTCTTAATGATAGAAGGGTTTTCTTTTGGTCTCAAATAGTTGATAAATTCCTCTTTGGAAACTCTACCTTTCCTTCAACAATCTCTTGCTTCTAAATAACGCATAAAAATCACTATTGACTAGGCGCCATACTATTGGAAAGCTGGCCGTAGAATTGACGACAAAGACTATGTGCACTTCGACATTTTGACATTTTATATGGACACTTGAAACGCAAGATTTCAGATCAATTTTCGGAAATTATATAACTAGTGAAAACACGGAACTTCATAAGCACTCCTTTCTATTTCTCTGTTGCTTCAAATTCTGGGTTAAAGAGTTTATCAATGTCAGCTGATGTCTTATCTTTTCCTTTTGTGGCACAGACTTAGATCTTTGTCGTCTGCGATTGTGGAACTGCGAGATTTTCATTATCGATATATACATAACTATACTCAAACATGGAATTAGCAGTATTTAACAGAATCATGAGTAATAAATGAAACAAATAAATATTCTTAAAAAATAAATTTTGATGCAACATTATAAGTGGAGCATTACAAACTGAAAGAACGAATACGATGAGTTCGTCCACAAATGGTGCCTTTACTTCACCACAAGAATGCCCTCCTTCACACTAGTACAATGACAATAAAAACTTACAGCACTTAGGTTGAATTGTCATACCTCATCCTGCATAAAGTTCAGATGTGGCCTCATCAGATTTTCAACTTTGTCTGAAGTTTAAAGACACCTAAGAAGACTTCATTTTGATGCTGACGATACAGTGAAGCAAGAAGTCAGGCTATGGTTTCATAATCAAAATTAATAATTTTACAATGAGTTAATGAAACTGGTCGGAAGTTGGCAGATGTAGATTGCCAGGGTGATGATGTAGAAAAATAATGACTGAGCTCTGTAGATTAAAGTAGATGTGCTACTAGTATATATGCATTGTTTTATACGGATACCTGTAACTGTTTTCACTTACTTTTCAGCATGCGCTGGTATTAATACAAACTTAACGTGATCATAAATAGCCAAGTAAAAGCTGTTAGGACGCATGTTAGGCGGAGGTAATAGAGGGCATGATGGTTTGTAATCAGAATATTTCAGCTCCTTTTATTTGTTTATTTTAGATGTGGTGGGGTACAAATGAAAATAAGTTAACTGTTGTGGGTTTGCATAAGGCACTTAAGGGGATCTTATACCTTTTACCATTGGTTTTTCAGTCTCCATAAGATAACATGTAAATTTTACTTCATGAATATCTAACGAAATATGATACGTAACAAATTAAAATTTTGCATATGTATACAGAAAAGCAATAGAAATTAAATGGTTGTTTCAATTTCACGCTTAATGACGTAGATCAAGAATAATGAACTTTTGAAAGTAACACTGTAAGGAACTATATATTGAAGGTTGTGTGTTCCAATTTGATCTTCGCGAACAGATGTCCTGCTGACAGGCAGGGATTTCCCTCCCCCTCTTAAGTCCTTTTCCAATGGGTGTGGTGGAACGCCATGGGGTGCCACCCTCATCCCATTTCTTTTCTTCGTTTCTGCAGAGCGGATAGAAGGGTTTCTGTAAACGTCACAAAGGAAGAATATTTGCTTTCAACACAATTTGAAATATTTGCTTCTTGCGATTTCCTGCTGTATGATATATACTGCGAAAGCAAAGATCAGCTAGAGAATGCCAATTTCTTCATTAATAATAACTCCAGTTAGATAATTATTGATAGCCACTAATTTCATATTAGTAAGTTCCAACTCTTTGTAATAACACTGCCTCAACAGTAGAAAATAGGGGAAGAGTATATACTTTGAAGAGCAGGATCAACAATTTGATACAGATCATGGTTGAAATTTAGCTTTCCTTTGCAGCACCAAGTTTATATGAGACGTTTGCATGGATACAAACTACCATCTCTAGTAACTTCTACTTTCTGACAACATTAGCTATTTAAATAATTTTCTGGAAGTAATAAAAAAAATCAACTTTATTCAAGACCCATTCAACAGAAACGCTGGATTGAACCCCATGAACCAACTTTCACGTGAATAAACGTACGTAAATAACATCCAAAAAATACAACAGCCCTTCCCGTTCGTCTGTCTAGTGGCTAGCTCGCGCACGTTTAGATCACGGATCTCGGTTTCGATACCCGGTGGAAGAGCCATAAAATTTCAACACATCGCCAAGGATTCGGATTCCACTGAAGGTCTCGTCTCTTATAACATCGGTGCAGAAAGGGACACTAAACTCTAAACCCACCAAAGCAAGTAAGCTAATAAAGAATGGACGTAGTAATGTCACAATAATTTAGACTATGTGAGAGATTTTCTAAAGTTTTCAGATTATGTTAATAAATGTAAGTGGAACTAGGGCCTCGTACATTTCTAGTACTGGTTACTCGAAAATAAGCAAGTATAATATATACACATGATATCAGGAAATAATTTCGGAAAGTGAATCTTCGGGAAAAAACATGAAAAAGCCTATAGACCAATCTTGGTGCACAATTGCGTTATTTCAGAGATATTGCCGACAGGAAATTGGTCGTAACGGTATAAGAAAGCAATAACTCGATTAAGGATGGGCACGAGCAAGTTTTCTTTGAAACTCAACTTGACTCGACTCGAAACAGACATCTTTGAGTTCACTCGAGAACTCGACTCGAAAAATTTCCTCCAACCCGACTCGAATTCGGGTCGAGTTTCCAGTCAAGTCGAGCCAAAACAAGCCAATTCGAGCTAAATCCTGTGTGTAGTTCCAAGTACTCTCTTCAAGTGTCCTGCATAGATATACAATTATCAGCGATACTAAAATTAATACAACAATTTACTATTATTATTATTATTATTATTATTATTATTATTATTATTATTATTATTATTAACAGACCGTGTATAATCATGAAAGATAGGCGATTTGTATCTGAATACTAAAAACTGGTTGACTACCCACCTCGGTCTTCGAGAAGTCTTCAGGAGGCAAGGACAACGTTCACGAGGTTTTGGGTTTGATTTCCGAAGGAACAAGTTTTCGGGCTCGAGCCAAAAATTGTTAAAACTTATAGGGCGCCAGCCAAACATGTTCAAAACTACTCGGACCGGGTTTGGGGTTGTCAACGGCTCAAGTGGCTTGGTTCACAGTTCATTCATCATCGAGCCGAACTGAGCAGTGAGCCGAGCCAACATCTCACCCAACTGAACCGAACCGAACCGAATCGAGCTGATTGCTCACTCCAACCGAACTAAATCGAATCATCTGCTTAGTTGATGGTTGGGTTGGGCTTCAGCTTGAGCTCAAAAATTCGACCGTGCAGGTTTCAGCCTTGACGGGAAGAACTACTGTATACACTTATCCTATATTGGTGCTCACGATGTTTGAGGCTGTCTAAATGTACGAAACGAGATGCACCCCTGTCGTGAGCAACACTAAATGTATTCCTCATTAGCGCTTACATTTCTCTTAGCTTTCGCTTTCCAGTCTAATCAGGCCACAATTTCAAAACGAGTTAAAACGAGCTGAACGAGCGATCCATTTATCAAACTCGACTCTTGAAACTCGACCTCGAAAACAGTGACTCGGCTCGGAACTCGCCTCGAGAAAATTACCTTTGACTCGACTCGTAATTTGAGTTCAATTCATGTCAAATTTCGAATCGAGTCGAGTTGTAGCTAGACTCGTGCCCATCCCTAAACTCGAGCAATATTTTGGAGTTTTCCAAAAACGCCTTAAAGTTTTGTTGTAGCATAATATGATTTAGTTCAAGAAATTTGAGCGAGAATCTTTTAGTGCGGTGACCCGTAACTCTAATTTTATGTTCTCGTGTAAGGATTAATTTCCCTAAGTTGTTTGATGTCGTTTCCGAACACCCTGTGAACATACATAGTGAGATTTCGGGTCACGAACCTCACACCTATTCCCCTGTGTGAACCAAAATCATTTTCTCATTGAAGTTGAAATAAATACTTATAATTAGAATTTGTATGTGTTAAACAAACAATTGATTTAAAGCAATATAATAATATAAATGGTTCAGAACCAGAGTGAACTCAAATGATTCATATCTTTATTCACTTCTTATATTTATATGCAAATTAAATTAGGTCCCTAAATTTTTGGCTCTGTGAACTAACTTGGAGGAATGAAGTATATCCTCTGTACTTTGTACTGATTTCACTTGTGCAGGTTTTTTTTTTTTTCTGGTAAAGTGACTTAAAATATTCACAAGTACGGTACATGCAAGATCAGTACAATATATCTTTATCAGGTGTTCTTCGTGGATGAGTCTGTAGAATTGTCACTTTTGTACTCAGGGGGTTCCAGGTTTGAGCCCAGCTGGAGGACAATTTCTCTCGGATTCAAACCGAGTAGTGTTTTGTAACCCATTTTAAACTGTAGGTTCCGTCCTTCATAACCCCACTGTCACATAAGAATGGGCTAAGAAACTTATTCCTATCCATATGTAATCTAAATAAAGTTAAAGTGTTGTAGCCATGGCCCCTACTTTTTTAAATAGATAAATGCAATTTGAGGACGGTAAATCGACTGAGCTCAGTCTCAATCTGAGGAAGTGATCGCAAATCGATCTAACTCGAGATCAAAGGTCAACTAGTTCTTATCCCTCAGAATCAAGACTTTCATTACAAAGTGTAAAAGCGCTTACGAATTTTATTGGAGATTACGTAACCTAATTGGTTGTCACAAAATAGTATGATGGAAGGTTTTATACTTCCCGCTTTATCCTAACTTAGGCGCTAACCCAATCTATCTTATTCTCTTATCTATTTCTTAACTGTAACTGTGTGAACTAAATAACCTTTTGTTATTTACTTGGAATGTATGTATGGGGGTGTTGTCGTATACTCTCGCCTTGGGCGCTGATTTTCCACGGCACGGCACCGATTTTATGCAAATAATCTTATATATTAGTTTTTCATAACTCAATCCCTTGTTCAGACACGCTACTCGGTTTGGCTTGTTCAATCTTGAACAGTGCTGAATGGACAGACTAGTAAATAATTTGTGCTCTAATGGTAAATCATTTGTGCAATTAGTTTACGTATGACCTCAAGTTTGACTTATTTTATTGTTTTAAAAAATAGAGGCCATGATTATCTACAAAATAAAGAAAATGGTTCAAAAAAGTAGCCTACCAGTGCCACCTGTACACCACGCAAAGAAGTTTGGTTTCTATGGTACGATATTTTAACAATTAATATTGAAACTGGATATTGTAGTAAGTTTCTACCACTTTCGGTTTTAGTTGAGATTAAACTAAAGACGAAATTATTCTTGGGACGCCTAATTGATTGCAGAAAACAGGTTTGTTGTTATCTATTACAGTTTTTATTCTATAGCCATGAACGTTAAAACCGGAAGTAGTTGCTTACCACCTCTTTTGGTTTGAATAGAGGCTTAAGACAGAAGATAGTAGTTATTTTTAAAACGCTGAATAGAAAGCCAAATAATGCTTCTCGGTTTTACCATTCCTGTTCTATAGAGATCACTATTGAAACCGGAAGTTATTATTTTAATTTCTACGACTTCAGGTTTCAATTGAAGATCAAAAGAGGAGAGACGCTTGAGAGCTGCTCGATTGGAGGAAACCGCTTTCATCTATTTTTTTAACCGTTTTTGCTCTATGTAGATCAATATTTATTGAAACCAGAAATTAGGGGTATAATAGTTGATTTGAACCATTTTCGGTTTTAGTAGAGAGTTAATAATAGAGATTAAATATACTCTTACGCTTCTTTCACATTGAGGTGGCGATTTGCCGTCGCCGCTTGCGGCAGTTTGCCGCGTGAAAGTGTACCCTTTTATATTACGCGGATTTTTTGCCGCGAATGAAAAATATGCGAGCAGGGTTGATGTGCAACTGGAGAAACAAAACTCTTTGTGACTCTTGTCATGTTGTGGTGTTTGCAATGGAGAGACGCAAAAAGTATCTTCTACTCGCCTTGTTAAGACAGACAGACAGACAGAAAGAAAGAAAGAAAAAAAACGTTTACCCACTTTTAGAGAAGTGGTATCTTGAAGGAGATTTTTCTATACTGTTTTCACAATTGATAGACTTGAGCAAAATAGCGGCCAGGTCTGGATATTTTAAAACACCACCCCGATATTCAACTATTGTGACTGGAAAAAACAGGATAAAGTCTAAGAACAGTCGGTGATCGAGATCTATCCCAGAATCCCAAGTCAACACTCAACCACTGAACCTAAGGCTGGTCTGTATTTATTGTTATTATTATTATTATTATTATTATTATTATTATTATTATTATTATTATTATTATTATTATTATTATTATTATTATTATAGCTATAGTATTTCGGGTATATTCGTTTGTTTTAAGCGTTCCGACTATTGACTCGAGTCTCTTTAAAGCACTGCTCTAGTCCTTGAATTCAAGGGACTATTCAAGGAATTACACCCACAGAAGTGTTAAAAGTTATAACATATATAAAATACGGTGTATTTATCAAATATCACATAATCAAAGTGCTGCTAAGGTACAGTATTATTACTAAAATCCGGATTACGAATTTTATGTAACAAAATATATATAGCAAAATAGTACATAAATATACAGCAAAAGACTATAAAATATGCAATATTGTTGAAATATTTGATAGTATATATATTTCAATTTTGGAGCACAAGAAATTTATAGAACTACAAGCTCATTTGCCCAGCGCTGCCCGCATATACGTATATCCCAATCTTCTACTAAATTAATATATATATATATATATATATATATATATATATATATATATATATATATATATATATATATATATATAAAATATATATATTGTATTGATTTGGACTCTTTTTAATCGACGACCTATGGATTCGACACTTCGGTAGTATCGGTCGTTTTCGATTATTTTTACATATTATCTCTTCCCATATATTGTATGTTAACAAGTTTGGTTAAAAGCACTCCAGGTGTTCTAAGCTAGAACATAACCACATACACAAACACACTCCACACACACATATATATATATACGTAAAACACACACACACATCCATATTATCGCAACCACTCCCTACTCTTTCCTGGCAACACTTGCTATCTCCCCCAACAGCCAAGCGGCAATTCGCCGCCTATATGTAAAGAGCTCCATTGCTTGCAATGTCTCGCTTCGCTATACGCGGCAATCTGCCGCGCCGCTTTCTAGCAGGGAGAGGCGGCTGTTTTTCCTCGCACCGAAAATTTGCGGCGACCACCGCGCATATATGAAAAGCTCCATTGCTTGCAATGTCTTTCTATCCTGCGTGGCAATTCGCCGCCGCCGCGCGCGGCAGTTCGCCGCCAAATGGGAAAGAGCTGTTACGAAGTAGAAAACCGGATCTCACTACATATTACCGTTTTCGATCTACGATGATCAAAGATCAAACCAGAAATGGTTTATTTAAAACACTTCCGGTTTGAGCTGGTGGCTTTAATAACAAATTCCTAACTCTCGACTATATTTTGACCAAATTTGGTGATGATCCATCAAACAGTTTTTTAGTTTTTTCTTTTTCTTTCTTTTTTTCCCACACATGTACACACGGGTATGGTAAATATATAAATGGAATAGGTAAAACAAATTCTAGTTATTTAAAAGCCAAATAAGGAAAACTTGGTTTTTGCTACTCCTGCATACAATTAATCCGTTCTAACCACAGAAACATCGCACTATCTGTTTTCTATGAATAATAATATTAAATGAAATGATCTCTTCTTGGTTGTATAGTTGTGAGTCGCAGAGGTGAAAACTACTGCTTGGAAGAAGAATCCGTCCGTTTCAAGCAACAAAAGATGTAGAAAAGCAATCGGAAACGTATGTTCGATACTGAGGTTTCAAAGATCACTATCTTTGTTCTACCAAGTATTTTGTTGACACTTGAGTCACCCCGCTTCCACCGAGAAGGCAAATTCAGATAGTTGCCGTCGTAAAGTTGTAGGAACTCAGTAGGGAAGTGAAAGTGGGGTGGGAAGGGAGACTGCTCAAGGCGTAAATAATTATGAAAATGGAGGTGGTGGACATGAGTTTCGCTTTTCAAAATGGCACAATGCAACCCTTCCCAGCATGTGTTCTTTAAAGAATGTCACCCGTAGTAGTTTATGAGGTATGGAAGTGGTCTTTTGATCTTTTACGTGCAGTAGTGATTGCGTCATAACGAAAGTAATTATTACTATTAATCTAAGTCATTAAGTTTAAAATTGAGAGAACTAATTCCTTTGTATTGCTCTTTGGCATTCGTATAGAAAATTGCAAACTCCTAAGTACAGTATTTTGTAAGATATTTATGAAGCCTTTGATAATGGGTAGACATCCCCTTAAGACTATAGAGTTGAAACTGACGACATCCATAATACTGCCGGATGAAACTGCCAGTCATAGATAATCCAAATTAGAGTAATACACGTGCTGTAAGGCCTCCATTGGCCAACATACACATACACACTCGACTGCAATAATCCGGTACGGAATCAAAAGTGTCATGACGAAAGAAACGAGATTGCATTCATGGTGCATTGTCAGACACTGCGTGAGAATCTACGAGTCTTGATCTACAAGTACAAACAAATGAAGGGCATTTCCCAAGTCTGTAGCTACGCCGAAACAGGATTATGAAAGCATATTTTAGTTCATAGGTGATTCATACCACGGACGGAAATATATTTACTAGTGAGGAATTCTTGAACGTCCAAAATGACCCGGGGTACGTACGATACCATCTAAAGAAGCCGATATGGCAGTTCCCAAAGTGCATCCCGCCATGGTGTTCTTGAAGATGGAATCATGAAACTCCACTTCATGAAAACTGGAGTGAAAAGGCATGCTGTGAACCATCAGTCTGATGTTCTGATAGATGTTGTTCAATTTCTCGGTCACACCTCCTTTGCTAAATCCACTGAGTCTTACAACAGGATTCATATCCGTTTCCTAAGTCGATCCATGTTGCTAACATTTTCACGGTGGTCAAAGCACCGGATGCGAGCCCTCGTCTCAATCTCTTGGACTATGATTCGTGATCAAAATTGGAGGCCACGATGTGCTCGAGGTAACATGATATTCCGTCTCTGAAACGCTCTCTTGTGCAAGCAGGAGCAGCGTTTTTTTAAAGAAGCGTAACTGCTGCCATTAATAGCTGGCGTACGTGTTTAGGAGTCTGTGTGAAGCTCACACTGTGAGCACTTGCGGCTGACTGTACCTGTCGGTTGTGCACCGTACTGTAGCCAATAAATCTATATAAAGAACATGCCTATTCTCGTGTATATCACTCACCGACAGGTACAGTCAGTCCCTGAGATATGTCAATTCGATATATGCAAATTCAGTTTCGTAAGAAGTTGCCAATATAAGTAAAGCTTACGAATGGCACTTACATCTGAAATAAGAAATATAATTAAATTTCTAAATTCTATCTTGTGAGCCATCTAGTTGTCAGTGAGACAGGAACAACTGCTAATTTGGCGTAATTTGTAGATTTTTAATACTTGTTTACGAAAATGGTTATGGTAAAGGAAATTTGATTTTTTTTACGTAAATTTCGAATTGCGCAAAGCTCTTGAACGACCTATTTACATTGAGGGCTGGTTGCATACCAAACCCTTTGTCCGTCATTTGTCATTAAAAGTTTTAATCAAATTCTACTGACATCTTGTTAACATTGTTAACAAAGATTGAAATGAAATCTTTGAGTTTTATGTTCCACGGGTATGCTGGCTATGCTAAAGGAGACGGTGATGACGAGAAATGAATGAAATAGTGGAATGAAGAAAGTGGGAGGAAACGGGAGAACCCCGAGCAAACCCACGCACACGGTATTTGTGCATCTCAATGTCCACTTGGCGCGAGCTAGGATCGAACCAAGGACCCCATGCACCAGAGGTGGACGCTCTACCACTGAGCCACCGCGACCCCTAAACAAAGACTGAGAACCCTAGGTTGGGAATTACTGTTATATTATACAATGCATTGGTAAAATATTTGATAATTTCAAAAGCATTATGAATAATAAGTCAGGTTAATGCAACGTATGGTTTTTTAATACTTTTTAAAATCCAAAATAAAAATGACAAATTTATTGCAGATTATTCCATATAACAGGATTGTAGTTACGGAAAACAATTATTAATTTGTTGTCTTCGTTTTTGGTTTGAGTATTTATCTAAACATACGAAAGAAAATATATGGTACTTCAATAAATCTTTTAAACTGTTTCTCAGCATGCTTTTCCAGCTTCACTTTTTCCAACGCTGTTACGATTCTTGTATTTTCAACCAGTTCTCGTCTTATTCTTGGCCCTCTCTCAGATCCTTCTCCGAAATTCCGTTTTCTTTTCCAAAACTAAATTACTTTCTTCATTTCCTGGGCATCCACATGTGTTTACAATTCATTTGAATAATCTGGATATGAATTTACAAAGTCTTCCTTAAATACATCAAACAATGACAGAAGTTGTGACACTTCTTTACACAACAATATTATACAAGAAAGCTGCTATACAATTGAAACTTAACAAAACACATATTATGGTCCACTTGTGGTAGCCTCATTAGTAAAGAAAGTATTTCATATTAAGCACATGATATTCGGTTGGTTCAATAAGTTCTAACAGAACTGTTGAATCCATTCTCATCAAGTTAACTTCCCAGTCAAATTCTTATACGTACTGAGCTGCATTATTGTTGTACAAGTAGCCGAAAAGTTTTGTAAATATTTTCCATTTCTCCTAAAGTCCATTATGTGAGCCAAGGCACGGCAGCTATATTCATAATTTTCTTCTTCTTTTTTTTTCATCTTCCAAAATGGTTAACAGTGCAATCTGATCTTTGATGTAGGGGGTTATTTTATTACTGCTGTCGGCGTAGTTAACATTTGCCAAAGATTCTCCCCTATTGGAGGCGTCTCTAGTTCTTCTGGACGGCTCTCATCGTATAACAAGCGTTTCCTTAACGACAACCACCACTACAGCAACACAACAGTCTTTTCCACCATGGTCTCTTCTGGCTTTTCTTCTGGCTTGAACTTAAGCTTTCTGTACTGGAGTTGAAAATTATTCCATCGAATTCAGATTCCGGGATCTCGCTCAAATCATCTTCTGATAGTTGATTAATATCATCATCTGATCCAATGGTAGTAAGGGAATTGTGTGTATGAATCCCTGCAAACACAAGCTTCGCAAACTGAAAAATGTCAAATTTCTGTTCTTCTCCTTCATCATTTTCTATTTTTAAATACCAAGTGGAACCACTCTGTGTGTCGCTCAATGAGGTGGAAGACATATCGGAATCTATTCTCTGCATTGAGGGATCCTTATGTAGGTCACGAAATGTACGTAGATCAGTTCTCACACTAACGTACGGAAGGATTCCTTTAAACTTCATGTCTTCAAGAGAGAACCAGAAAACAGCAAAACCAGTCACAGTATATATGAACGATGGTCTTACAACTTCTTCATCAAAGCGATACGTATATATTAAGTTGCCGTTGCTGTCGTAACTTTGGTATTCTCTACATCTTCGCTCGCAGCTTATTGTTAAGGGTGCGTCGTCAATATAAGGAAATGATTGCTCGAATTTTGCAAGAAAAGAAGTTCTCTTCCAATCAGTCATCGCTTTCGTTTTAGAGACAAGTGTCAACGTACGTCTGCTACAAAGATCAATATCACTGCACTGAATTTTCAGGCTCTTAGTAACGATAACAGTGAGCACAAGAATTGAAACTATCAACAATGCTTTATAATATCCTTTATTAGACATAACATAAAGAATAAACTAACAATATTTACATATTGAAGACAGGTCAATACAACATTATGAATGTACACATATGTTTGTGTATGAGTGTTCTGCTTGAGGGAAAATTTTATAACTATTGCCGAGCGGGGTTAGGCGGAGTATTAGAGAAATACAGAATGGCTAACGTAGTCAGTTTGTTTCTTAGTAATTTGATTCTACCAGAAAGAAGTTAGTAATGTCATATCATGGAATAGCTTACAAATTAGGATCAGTGATTCCACGTATATAGAAACTGAGAAATAATGAGTATTTTACTTTTTATATAAAAAAAATGTGTATGTGGAGGGGAGAAAGGCATGGTGGCACAGTGGTAGAAGGCTCACCTTTATTGCAATGGGTCCCTGTTTCGATCTCGACGACACGAGATCTCCGGGTTCTTCCGTTTCCCCGACATCGGAATTCCATCAGTTATACCTTCATTCACTTCCCTTAATCACCCATCTCCTTTAGACTAAGGGGCATAAACGTGGGACACAAAGCTGGAATGCTCATTTAACTCCATCCGAGTTTCTATGTATGCATCGTTATGAAACACCCGGATTCTGAAGAACAGGACCCACTATTACCATGAACTCAGAACCACGACTTGGGATTGAACCCGGTCCATCATCTAAGATCAACGCTTACTATATAGACCATTCTCCATTGCATTATATTTCCTTCAAGGAAATCCGGTCCATCATCTAAGATCAACGCTTACTATATATAGACCATTCCCCATCACACTATATTTCCTTCAAGGTAATCCGGTCCATCATCTAAGATCAACGCTTTGTATATAAGCCATTCCTCATTGCATTGTATTTCGTCTAAGGTAGCTGGATTATAGGACCATGCCACCAGCCGTTGTCTGTTTTATCCAGATATTCAGTTGAGCATATTAATTCCTCATTCCTGCAACACAAGGTACCTTGTAGCAAGAAGCCAAACCCTTAAGTTTGGCTTCTTGCTACAGTTATAAAAACAACGTAAAGTCACTAAAGTATTGATGACAACCAACAAGGGTTCGCATATATGAAATGAAGAAACTTAAGTATTCTACAGAGTAGGCATTTTTAGACATTTAGCAACTGCTTAAAACCACTCCTAGTTCTAGGGCAAAGTATAATTACTTGGTAGAACTAAGGTATTAATAAGCTTTATATTATTAATTAAAAACGTAAAGCCTTGTATTATTCATGCAACAATCTTTTAACTGGCTCATGACATGCGTATGTTTTGAGCAGAGATGGCGTGGGTTAAATAAAACTTGACACATGATCTACTGACCTACCATCCACCGTAACCCAAGACCCACTATGATCCATTCTGACCGACCACCCACCAAAACCCATCATTATCAACTCCGGCCTATGATCCACACTTTCCTGTCCACTGATTAAGGACTTTACATTTGTAATAAAAGAAGGCTGGGAAATATACTAAACTTCAGCTCCTTAAGTTGAACGGCTCCTGAGGTACTCAATTTTTCGGAAAAATTCGGACCTCCACTCTGTTAGGATATGTATTATAATGAAAGCGATATGATAACATCTCACTTGTCAGTTGGGATTTGGCCCTACCTATATACCAAAAAACACCGTGTGCGTGGGTTTTCTCGGGGTTCTCCCGTTTCCTCCCACTTTCTTCATTCCACCATTTCATTCATCACTCATAATCACTGTCTCCTTTAGCCTAACCGGCATAAACGTGGGACGTAAAACTCAAAGATTTCATTTTCATTTTTATATAATAAAAGTCATTTCATTTGGCTTTGGCAGTAATGATCATGCACACACAGTTATATTATTTTTTTAATATAATAATTCATATGTTACAGGTGATTCAAAAAATATTTTTTCAGTAGTCAGCTCCTCTAAAAACGCATAGGCTACTTCTGGAAAGCCTGCTTATGGTTAAGTCCTATTGCTAGATCTATTATTGCAATTACAAATATCAATATCCAGAAGTGTCTCAAGTTCTTTTTTCACTTAGATATACTCATCTCATGTCAGTAAATAAAAACAAATGAAAAGGGAAGAAAAATGAAGGCTTTGAAAGTAAAACGAAGACAAATTCACCAGTATGAGAAGATGCTGTCTACAATGCACTGAGTAGAGTGGGTCGGTGGTTCGTAGTAGGTTAGAATAGGTAAGTGGGTCAGTGAGTCATGGTGGATCGCATGGGTCACGCATGGCGACGACCCACTGACCCATTCACAAATCTTGACCCATTTCATTTCTGGTTGTGAGGAGAGTCTTTTATAAGAAATTTTCAAACTACTTAAGCGTTAGTTAACTGTAGAAACGACGCGCTCAATCCTAGAAAGTTTATTACGGAAGTACCCCTGGAAAACTGTACACTAAAATAATGCAGTTTCCTTGTTATACACATAAATCTAATCAGTGTGCGAATTAGATAATCTATATTGGGGGGATAAAAATTAGGCCAATAGGACACAACGTCTGAAGGTTCAAATTTCAAAATGAGACAATAAATGCCTTACCCCCATATATATATATATGTGTGTGTGTGTGTGATCTCTGTAATAAATAAGAGATTTATTAATTTAATAAATCTACCGACAATAACTATGCACATATATATTGTTCGACATACACACACCCCACTAAACCTTTCAGAACGTGTTTAAATGTTGTACTCACTCCTGTGCCCGTAGCTCTTTAAGGTTTATTTAATTAATAATTCGGCTCGAGCGATAGCCATGATCACAACATATGTTAATTTTTCCACTCATATTGAAAGCTTCCACTTTGCGTTATTACATACAGGTTGCGAAAAAACCCTACTTAAGTCTTGTGAAAACCACTAAAATTATCTGTTAAACCGGACATACTTTTTTTCTAAAAAAATCTAGATATTAGCCTATCAAATAAGAAATGGATTGTTGCTGGTCCCGATTTCTGACATCAAGGTCAAATCGAAGGCCAAGTATTTAAAATCTCTCAATTCAAATTTCGAGCTTGTGCTTCTAGTTCCCGCTAAAGCTGTGCTCATCACGACTTTTTTTTTTCAAATATCGATTCCGTGATGGCGCAAAGGAAGTCAACACTTAAAATTACTTTACTGTTAGGTTGCAGATGAGTTGATTCACTATGGGTTACGTTATTCAAATAAAGTAAAACATTACATTGAAGTTTTTTCAGACAACATTATTAGCGTGGACAGTAATCTGTACAGCGAAAAGATGGGAAAATGAAGGGTTAACCCGCTCCAGTTGAAATGCTTATACAGACACGGACAATGACACGGACAATGATATACGGAGAACCAGTCGTATTAACAAATCTTCAATTATCAATAATGCTGAAACAAATCTTCAATTATGCGCTTATTCACCTAAAAATTACCTTCACTAACATGTCTGCTCACTAGGAGTTGAGTTGAGTTGATTTTAGTTTAGCGTCCCTTTCAGCAGCGAGGCTATATGAGACGTGGACCTACTGATTAACGTGGAATCCGAACCACATGAGCCCCGCCGGGAATCGAACCCGGGTCTCCCACGCCAAGTCTACTCACTAGGAGCGTATCTCCAGGGTGTTCGTTAACATATACTTACGAGAGAATACCTATATCTCAGATTTTGAGTACACTTTCAAAAGTTCATTTCCGTAAACTGTAAAAGGCAGTGATTACTATGCTAATTACCACAAATTAAATGCAACTTTTGAAATGAAATCTTTAAGTTTTACGTCCCACGATTATGCCGGTTAGGCTAAAGGAGACGGTGATTATGAGAGATGAGTGAAATAGTGGAATGAAGAAAGTGGGAGGAAACGGGAGAACCCCGAGAAAACCCAAGAGCACGGTGTTTGTCCACCACAAAGTTCACTTGGCGGGGGCTGGGATCGAACCCGGGACCCCAAGCACCAGAGGTGAACACTCTACCACTGAGCCACCGCGCCCCCCAAATGCAACTTTTGAGTTGCATACACACAACCTACTAGAGAATGAAGACCATGTGCTAACAAAGTGTACACTGGAAAATGAAATATCATGTTATAACAAAAATTATAATAAGATTATAATCTATATAAATGTAGAGGATGAATATGGCATGTCTGAACTTCGCCAAGTATAGTGAAAGAAGCTATTTGTTTATTTCTTCTTGGCTAACCGCTAAGAGCATTTATAAATCCATATGTGGCTTTGTTATACGCAATTAGTACATTCAAATTCACAAACGATGACGAACTGAAGGGTATGATGGTACAGCTGCAAGTAACAACCGTAGTCATAATAATATAGTTCAACTAAACAACGTTGAAAATAGTGGGTAATTAGGTGGTAAGTAGAAATTACCAAAACTGAATAGTTTACATCGATCATTTCGAAATACAGCTAGAAGATTAAACTTACAAGAAGTGACAATATCAGTAAAATTTAGAGTTATACTGAGCATAGTTTGCGGGGGGGAGAAAGCGAGCATCCCCGGTGGTGATACTTCAGCTGACTTCTTTGCGGGGGATCAAAATGTGATTGAGGGGAAAAATTCCCTCATCCCCCCGGTAATTCGCACCCTGAATCTAATAGAAGGTAGGGCAGTGGCAGCGATAATTGATCCGCAGACCCAACGTGACGCGAGAATGGAGAGGAGGACATTTTCAGGGGCTCCCTCAAGTGATTGGCTCGTACTATGCTCATTGGAGAATCTTTATACACCCATTGAAAGATATACACCCATGCACACTAAATCTTGCGCGTATATTGTAATACACAATTTTTCGCGTTTGTTACATTTTTTTCGTCTTTGGCTAAAGTTAAGTGATTAGTAATTTAAGATGATAGAAAGCATTCCTTGTAAGAAAATGTTTCTCCCACCCCCCAAAATATTAAAATATTATAAAAGTATAGGCGATAAAACAAAATTAAACTTCATTGAATGAACGGTGAAAATCGTAACTTCGAGGAATTATTGTAGAAGTGAAGGGAAATTTAGAATTTCTCTTAACCCTTAGGATCCGGGGTTTTGGGGGTATTTTTTAGACTTTCAGTCAAGCAGCTACTGCATCGTCACTATTTATCCTAGGATCATGGTTCATACCTCATTCTCTTCAAAATGAAGCTGGCTTTCAAATGGTACCACATGGTATTGCATGCTCATACCATATACCAGGAGAGGGAAAAATGTCAAAGGGAAAATTTCGGAGGAAAAAATATTTTTCACATTTGGGCCCCTCTGGAACAGCCCTGTGTGAACGTAGAGATCTAAAAAAATCTGAAAAATAGTACTTAGTATACTGAATGTGTGTGCCAAATTTCAAGTTTCTATCTTGAATACTAAAGGCGGGATAAATTTTATCAAGAATTCCCATAATGCCCCAAATTACCGCAAAACACCATGATCTCAGGTAAAAAAATTCCTGAGACATCTCTATTTACCCTAGGACTAGAATCCGCCAATCATTCTCTTCAGAATAGAACAGCCTTTCAGGCGGTACCATTCACATGTTTCCATCATGTATATAAGGCAGGATATTTCCGAAAAAAGGGATTTTTTTGTCTAAATATCCCTTTTTCAACTTTTAGCCCATCTGGATCCCACTGTTTTAACGCATAAATCTAAAAAAAATATCTTAGATACTACTCGGTGGACTGAATATTTGTGCCCAATTTCAATCTTCTAGGTGGAAAAATAAGCCCGCCAAAAAATATATATAACGACAATGTCCCATATTCCCCTATACAGAAGTATATTTTGATAAAAGTTTCCTGACACATCCCTAATTACCCTAGGGTCATGTTTCGCCCATCATTCTCTTCTGAATAAAACTGCCTTTCAGACGGTATGACTCACGTGTCTCCATCATGTATCTAAGGCGGGAAAATCCCGAACAAAGGGATTTTTTGGTCTAAATATCCCTTTTTCAAATTTTAGTCCCTCTGGACCCTCCTGTTTTAACGCATAAATCTGAAAAAATCTGTTAAATACTACTCGGCGGACTGACTGTTTGTGCACAATTTCAATCTTCTAGGTGCAAAAATAAGCCCGTCAAAAAATAATGAACATAGGCTCAATAAATGAATATATATATATATATTTACATCAGCTAATGCTTCTGGCAACAAATACTATTCGAAGCTTTCTTGCACCCACTGGAAAACGTGAAGTATATTAATATTTATTTGCATATATTGTTATTGTAGACTGTTCCCATAATGCCCACCGACTTCGAATTTACAAAATTTGAGAAATAAATTTCACTTTTTATTTAGTGGTCAATTTGAAGGCATTTTGTTATACTACCATTAAGAAACCCATATACATCATAATACGAATCAATCATTATGGAACAATCTCATGTGTGACACGCAGCAGTGGTACCAATCTTTGAAAGTTTCATTTACAACTTTTTTCTTTTTTCTTTTTTAACTGATTTTGTGAGTAATGGTGCATTCAGTATAAAGGTACAACAAGATATTCTCTTTCTCTCTCTCTGTCCCTGTGTGTGTGTGTGTGTGTGTGTGTGTTTGTTTCTAGTTTCCGGCGTAAGCGTGTGGATACTACCAGGTATACTTTCGTGTGTACAAATGCTAGTGTGTGTGTGTGTGGCGCGGGTATATGAACTATTAATTGGGATCGCGTAGTGGAACTTATCAATATTAGTACGTACATACAAACGGCTGTTACTTCACACGATAACTTTGGACGAATGCGAATTTTTAAATTCTGCTTTTTGCAATAAATAAGTAGAGTGATTCCTTTCGAGGGAGTTCCCCTAAATGGTAGCCCCTACCATGTCCAATTAAATCACAAATTGCCGCAATCGTTTGTACATTGTTTGTACAGAAATGTACAGGCCAAATTTTCGTTTGTACACTATTAGGGGCGCCGCCAGAACGAAAACAAATTGGGGCTGTTTAACTGGTACCCCCCCCCCACCAACATGTTCTATTCAATCACTAATTATCGCAATCGTTTGTACTTCGTTTGTACAGAAATGTGCACCCGAAATTTTCGTTTGTACATAATTAAGGGCGCCGCCAGAACAGAAAAAATGGGGGCTGTCTAAGTTGTAGCCCCCCCCCCAAAACCAATTCAATCACAAGTTGTCGCATTCGTTTGTGCATCGTTTGTACAGAAATGTGCAGGCGAAATGTTTGTTTGAACAAACTTAGGGGCGTCGCCAGAACGAAAACAAAGTGGGGAGCTGTCTGAGTGGTAGCTCCCCCCACGATGTCCAATTGAATCACAAAGTATCGCAATCGTTTGTACATTGTTTGTACAGAAATGTGCAGACCAAATTTTCGTTTGTACACTATTAGGGGCGACGCCAGAACGAAAACAAATTGGGGGCTGTCTAGCTGGTAGCCCCCCACCAACATGTCCAATTGAATCACAAATTATCGCAATTGTTTGTACTTCATTTGTACAGAAATGTGCAGGCGAAATGTATGTTCGCACGCAATTAGGGGCGCCGCCAGAACGAAAAAAATGGGGGCTGTCTAAGTGGTAGCCCCCGACCATGTCCAATTCAATCACAAGTTGTCGCATTCGTTTGTGCATCGTTTGTACAGAAATGTGCAGGCGAAATGTTTGTTTGAACAAACTTAGGGGCGCCGCCAGAACGAAAACAAAGTGGGGGCTGTCTAAGTGGTAGCCCCCCACCATGTCCAATTCAATCACAAGTTGTCGCATTGGTGCGTACTTCGTTTGTACAGAAATGTGCAGGCAAAATATATGTTCGTACACAATTAGGGGCGCCGCTAGAACGAAAACAAAGTGGGGGACTGTCTAACTGGTAGCCCCCCACCAACATGTTCTATTCTATCACAAATTATCGCAATCGTTTCCACTTCGTGTGTACAGAAATGTGCAGGCAAAAGTTTCGTTTGTACACAATTAGGGGCGCCGCCAGAACGAAAACAAAGTGGGGGACTGTCTAACTGGTAGCCCCCCACCAACATGTTCTATTCTATCACAAATTATCGCAATCGTTTCCACTTCGTGTGTACAGAAATGTGCAGGCAAAAGTTTCGTTTGTACACAATTAGGGGCGCCGACAGAACAGAAAAAAGGGGGCTGTCTAAGTGGTAGCCCCCCCACCATGTAAAATTCAATCGCAAATTATCGCAATCGTTTGTACTTCGTTTGTACAGAAACGGGCAGGCGAAATGTTTGTTTGTTCACAATTAGGGGCGCCGCCAGAACGAAAACTAAGTGGGGTGCTTTCTAAGTAATACCTCCCCACCATGTCCAATTGAATCACAAATTGTCGGAATCGTTTGTACTTCGTTTGTACAGAAACGAGCAGGCGAAATGTTTGTTTCTACACAATTAGGGGCGCCGCCAGAACGAAAACTAAGTGGGGCTGTCTAAGTGGTAGCCCCCGACCATGTCCAATTCAATCACAAATTGTCGCAATCGTTTGTACGTCGTTTTTACAGAAATGTTCAGGCAAAATTTTCGTTTGTACACAATTAGGGGAGTCGCCAGAACGAAAACAAACTGGGGGCTCTCTAAGTGGTAGCTTCCCACCAACATGTCCAATTGAATCACAAATTTTCGTAATCGTTTGTACATCGTTTGTACAGAAATATGCATGCGTAATTTTCGTTTGTACACAATTAATGGCGCCGCCAGAACGAAAACAAAGTGGGGCTATCTAAATGGTAGCCCCCACCATATCCAATTCAATCACAAATTATATCAATCGCTTGTACATCATTTGCACAGAAATATGCAGGCGAAATTTTCGTTTATACTCTATTAGGGGCGCCGCCAGAACGAAAACAATGTGAGGGTTTGTATAAATGGTAGAAGCATTAAAAAAATGTGTCACATTTATGGAGTATTTTTCTAACAGGACTTTGTTCACACTATTGTGTGGTTTGGTTTGTTCACACTATCGTGTGATTCACTATATTGATCTTATCCTAACGATGATGGAATTAAATGTTTTTTTTTGTTTTTTTATATTTATATTTATACTTACAATCATTATTGCTGAGTTAGTTTTTCACTCCTCGGCTCTTATTATTAAACTTATTCATTATTTCTTACGTGAACTGAATCCTTATGAGAAAAATGTATTTTTTTCTTTCTATCTTGCGCAGAAACCGTTATTCTCATCTCGTACAGGAAATTGATAAGTGGAAGATATAACAAATCCACAAAGTAGACTGTTAAAGGGAAAATTATAACACAGTATTTTGTTTTATATGATCATCTTCATTAAACTCATTTTGCAGAAACTATAGAATGCATGGTGAAGTATTTTGGTGCATTCAGCATTCTGATTTACGAGTAGAGTTGCTAACTGGCCGGTATTTGCTGTAATTTTGATTAAGGCCGGTGACCGGTACAAACTTCTTATTAGACCCCTTCTGACCGGTATTTTGGAATCTGCAATCCAGAATATAACATTGAACATCGAAATTTTTCAACAGTGCCTTTACAAACACAAATTTCCGTTGTATTATACATTATCGATATTTTTTTAACGTATGGCAGTTTTTTTTTATTTATTTAACATAACAAATTTGATAACACTTATATTTTATTGTAAAAGAATTTTATTCATTTATTGAGAGTAGAAAATGATTTATTAAAGCAATTTCCTTTGTTTGAAGTGAAGTTTATAGAATAAATTTCATTTTATGAATCAACTATTTTTACATAAAGATTAATATCCAGTATTATTCATCTGTTTCGATAATTTTAAACAAGTGGCAATTGCTGGTAAATACAATAACGATCAATACAGTCTTCAGTTTCTCATTTGTACAGAGAATTTTGAGGGTGTGCCGGTAATTTTGTTTTCCTGAGTTGGCAACCTATTTACGAGGTTTTGTTTCAACTCTGCTACGTAGTGGCTCCGTACTGACACTCCGCATGCAAATAAGTATGTAAGGCTACCATACGCCCCGTTTCTTAAAATTTGTCCCGGTGTGCAGAAATTTTCCTTCTTGTCCTGTTTTTTTCTTTATTATTATTATTAATTACATATCAAAATTTCTGAAAAGATAATAAAATCGACTTATTCCTTTTGCTTTCAATTCCGACAATACTATAGGAACAATTTCATTCTAATCTTTATTATTATTGCAATCGCTGCTTCCCCGGATATAACATGCAATGTTTAAATCCTCCTAAGTAGCACTCTTATCACTAAAAGTAAGAATGTATACCCCGAGGTGGCAACAAATTCTTGTGACGTTGCAGACCAGCCCCGAAAACACATTTTTTTTCTGCTTCAGAAAAACAATTATGCAAATTGCTTTCTTTTAGTTTTCATTTTAGGTTAACAACAATAAATTAGCTTATTGAAATTTTGAAACAACTTCATAAATCTGGATATTTTTCTGTAAAGGTGGTATGCGTAATAATATTGAAAATATAATTTTTGCCTAAATATTGTATGTTCACTGATTGCGTTTATATTGTATAACAGCTTCTAGCTTCTATAATAATTTTTAGCACTGTTGATTAAGTATGGACAGTGGCGTATTTACGATTTTGTTTCGGGAGGGGCTTTGCTAACTTCCGGGGGTGCTTTGCCTGAAAATATGAAAATTCTGCAAGATATTTCATATACTTTACTATAGTAAGTAAGATTTCGGTGGGGGGCTTGAGCCCGGAAGCCCTCCCCCTAAATACGCCACTGAGTATGGACTATATTAATACATTATTTTAAGTTGTATAACTAGTGCGATTCTGTAGTAAAATTCGAAAGATAAAATTAATACAAAATGCAATATTTATTACTAATTTGTAAGATGTCCCGTTTTTTCTGTTTTCAAAAAGTATGGTAGCCTTAAAATATGCTAAACCATACAAAATAAATTGTACTGTAAATAGTACCCCTCTGATAGTGCTCTCAAACGGGTCGGGTTACGGGTCGGGTTGTCGGGTCGGGTCAGTCGGGTTAGCTCGTGTCGGGTCACTCGGGTCGGGTCGTCACATTCTTCACTTATTTTCTATACGGAATACTATAAAGAGCTTTGTTGTGGAATTCAATTCGAAGTTGGTGAATGAATGATAAATGTGACTAATTGAAGGTGAAATAGTAATAAAATTTTAATTTTACCCTATATTAACTAATTGGTATTGTAATTGTAATTAATATTACTACTGACTTTTTTCCTTTCTGCGTTTCTATGTCAAGTTAAATGTCACATTAAGTGAAATTGAAAGGAAATATCTAGTTAACGTCCCACGTTATGCACCAACGCTAAGAGAGACAGTGATGATGAGAAATAATTGAAGTGGTTGAATGAAGAAAGTGGGAGGAAATGGGAGAACACCGAGAAAAAACCCATGCACATGGGGTTTGTCCACCTGAAAACTTACTTGGTACGAGCTGGAATCAATACCCATGGACCTTCGGATCAAACATCTGCCTTTGGGCAGGACACATTATTATTATTATTATTATTATTATTATTATTATTATTATTATTATTATTATTATTATTATTATTATTATTATTATTATTATTATTATTATTATTATTATTATAACTTTAAGAGTGCCCAAGAAAGTTCCGCCGCCTTTTCACCAACACCTTCGAACATTGGTATGTAACCTAAGACGTACCTGGAATATCAAAAATCGTCTCCATCAGCCTCGACGACCTTCTGAAAACGTTCTGGAAGGCCATGGATTCCATCGCAGTCGAACTTGGTGGGACGTGAAGTGAAGAAGATATCAAGTGCATATTGAACCTCTACTAGCTGTTTGAATTGGCGTTCTCTAAGGTGATTGTCCAAGGAATGGAACAGGTGGTAATCGGACGGTACAATGTCCGTGGAGTATGGCGGATCCAATAGTGTTTTCCATCCAAGGCGTAGAATGATGTACTGGGTCATTTTAGCCACGTGGGGCTTAGCGTTGCCTTGTAACAAGAGGACCCCTTTGCGATTCAGAACTGCTGGATCCAGACAGTACACAGTGACAGTACACAGTTGCATTGATAATCTGACCAGCTGGTAGCAGTTCCCGATGGACGATACCTCGAGCAGTCCACAAAATGCACAGGAGAACCTTATTCTGGCGTGGTGCTGGCTTGGGCTGTTTTTCAACCGGTTCATGGGATGCTAACCAACAATGATGGCGCCGTGGAGCTTCGTACAGGACCCACTTCTCATCACATGTCAACACCCTGTTCAGAAATTGCTCCTTCCTCAGACGAGACACCAAAGAAACACAGGTGTCTGCTCGCGTTGCTTTCTGGCTCCAAGTCAAATCATGTAGGACCTATCAACCCAACTTGCAGTGCTTCCCAAGTTGATGGTGGTGGTGCAGAATGGTTTCTCCACTTACACTGAAAGGTAGTACCAGTTCCTCACATGTCTGTCTTCGCCTCAATTGCTGCCCGAAGATCTTTATTTTGAACATCTGTTTGTCTTCCGGCACGTGGTGCGTCTTCGAGTGTTTCGTCACCGTCCTTAAACCGTCATACCACTGCACTCTCCGCGTAGTCACGACACCCTCACCAAAGGCCTGTCATATCTTCCGCTCCGCGGAGCAGCAATTTGAACTCGTACAGCAAACAAGCCCTTATGACGCTCTGTGAAGGCCCCATGTTCACTCAGTCCTTACGCACGTTCACGGTGCATCTGAACAGCCACAACCAAGTAGTATGTTGGATATACTCACTAGTGTTGCTCACGAGACCTGGTTTGGGGCATTCTCGTTTCGAAAATGTGTCGTGAAGGTAGTCTCGTCTGGAAAAGTGCATATGTTTCTATTGAAAGAGCTCTGTCTCATCTCGTACCCTTTCATGAAAATTCTGTCTCGTCTCGTCTCGTCCAACAACTGATCTTCACCTTATATCCATTCGCATTCAACTCACGGTGTGAGGGCCAATTGAACACAGACCTCCACAAAGAGACAGAACTTTCTTGGTCACCTTCAGATTATTATTATTATTATTGCTGGAGTAGTGATTTGACTTTCTCCTCAATAAAATACTTGCTAATTTTATATAACGTTGCAAATATCTTCTAGATAAATTAATCAAGAAAAAATAAAAGGTAATTCCCTACAGAATGATATTTGAGTGCAATTAGTTCCTTATGATTCTATCAGACAGCAACGCTGTTTTTAAATAGAAAAATCGGAATGTTAACGTGATGAAATTGTTGTATGTTACACAGCAAAAAATATTAAAAGAAGTTCTATATACATTCCTTACTAGAAAATAATGTTGTCTTCAGAACTTTTATTCTTTTAGCCTTCAGAACTTGTCTTCAGAAATCAGTCAAATTCTATTTTGACTTTTGAACTTGATTGCCTAAATTTTAACCTTGGAAATTTGGATGTGGAGTAAAATAAAGAAGGTTAGCAGGGTAGAGAGGAAAACGAATAAGGAAATGCTGAATAAATGCAAGTGACGAGAGCAATATTAGACGATATAAGGAAGCGAAAAGTGGACGGATCACAAGTTTTGATCTTGCTAAGGGATTGCATTCTGAGGGATGTAGTAAAGGCGGTGATATCAGGAGAGCGAGAGTGTGTAAGAAGGTTGGAATTGATAGATTGTAATAAGGAGGGTGGTACTTTATGTTGGGTTGCAAGGCAGATATTAGCGGGAAATCGCAAAAATGGAAGCTTCTTACCTAATTCACGGAAACTGTCCTGTTTATTAATGGGAGAACACTGAGGAGGAGGAGGAGGATAATTATACTACAAGTAAAAAAAGCCGAAACAATGGTTTATGCATAAGAATTGGTCAGCATTTTTTTTCTGGTGGCAGTTTTGTAAAGTTCTAGCTCTCTCAAACTGGTTAGATTGTAAGTTCAAGTCACTCGGGTCGGTTGTCGGGTTAAGTCACCTCGGGTTGGTTCACTCGGGTCACTTTGGGTGGGGCCAATCGGGGCAGCTCGGGTCGGGTTGTCGGGTCGGGTCAGTCAATTTGGGTCACGTGTGGGGTCGGGTCGGTCTTCAACACATATAATTTCCACGAAAATTACAATATACCACGGTTTATACCTCATTGGACTTCCAATAAAACGTTTTCAATGATGTGTACACCATGTCACCATTTTTGTATGAGGGAATGTCTAGAGGGATTTTGTGGGAATTTGATGGAGTGTAGATTCCTGTGTGTGTGTGTGTGTGTGTGTGTGTGTGTGTGTGTGTGTGTGTGTGTGTGTGTGTGTGTGTGTGTGTGTGTGTATGTATGTATATGTGTGATACCTTACAGGATACAAGATGTCGAGGAAGTGTGTAAATAAACCGGACAATTTCTGTTATGTATGTGGGGAGCTGATATTTAAATCACAACGTCGATGTTTTACTCCACTTGTGAGGAAGTGTTATCAGTTATATTTTGGTTGCTGTGTAGGAGACCAGGATAAGAACTGGGTTCCTCACTACATTTGTTGTACTTGCGTGAAACGTCTGACTGGGTGGGCAAATGGTGGACGAAACATGAACTTCGCAGTACCGATGATCTGGAGGGAACCAAAAGATCATTCTTCAGACTGCTACTTTTGTATGACACAGATAAAAGAAATAAGCAGTAAATCTAACCACACAGTACAGTACCCTAATTTGCATCAGCAATTAGGCCAGTTCCACACAGTGCAGAATTACCTGTACCGGTACCTCCTCCTCATCTTACGGTAAATGAGGATTACGTACTTGAGGCAACTATTGAAGTTCCAAATGAAGATGATGATCCTACTTATGTAGGAAGCACATCTACATTGGATTCCCATCTGATAACTCCGGGTGAACTAAATGACCTCATACGGGATTTAAAACTCTCCAATACACAAATAGAACTTATTGATTCTAAACTTAAGGCTGGAATCCGCTCCATCGTGACACTAAAGTGTGTATTTTTCGAAACCTTCATACAGAGTTTCAAAACTACTATTCTCAAGAAAATGATTTAGTGTATTGTAATAATGTCTGTGCTGTGATGGATAGACTTGGACATGCACATATAAGTACAGAGTGGAGATTGCTTATTGACTCTTTGAAAACTAGTTTTAAGGCTGTCCTTTTGCACAATAGCAACAAATTTCCTTCAGTGCCTTTGGCTTATGCAACTAATATGAAGGAAACCTATGAAAACATCGAAATAGTGTTAGAAAAAATTCAGTATGAGAAATACAAGTGGACCGTTTGCTGTGATTTACAAGTCATTTCTTTGTTAATGGGTTTGCAGCTTGGTTATACGAAATATTGTTATTTCCTCTGCGAATGGGACAGCAGGAACAAAGCGGAACATTACATCAAGAAGGAATGGCCAACGCATGTATTAACTCCTGGACAGAAGAATGCTGTTTATTCCTCACTGGTGAGCCCTGATTAGATAATTCTACCTCCTCTTCACATAAAGTTGGGGCTCTTCAAAAACTTTGTTAGGACAATGGACAAAAGTAATGCAGGATCTTGTTACCTCAAGGAAAAAATTCCTCGGGTTAGTGACGCTAGGGATTTTTGTAGACCCCCAAATAAGATGTTTGATTCGTGACCAAAAATTTGAGGATCTCTTAACTCTGGTTGAGAAAGCAGCTTGGTGTCCATTTAAATGTTTAACAGAGATTTTTTTAGGAAACAAGAAAGCCCCAAATTACCGTGAAATTGTGAGTGATTTCCGGCAATCATTCAATGAAATGGGTTGCAACATGTCCCTTAAAGTTCACTTTCTAGACTCCCACCTGCATTTCTTTCCTGAAAAGCTTGGTGCTGTTAGTGATGAGTATGGGGAACATTTTCATCAGGACATTTCCTCCATGGAGAAGAGGTACCAGTGACAGTGTAGTTCAAAAATGCTAGCTGATTACTGTTGGACACTTAAGAGATGTTCCAGAAACCAAACACAGAAGAAGGTCGACAACTAAAACATATTAGTTGAGGTAAGTAAGTGTCCATTTATTAAGAAGATACCACTCACTTCTTTTGTATTATTTATTAAGTAGATATAAAATGGTGACACGGTGTATACATCATTGAAAATATGTTTTATTTCAAATCCAATAAGATATAAACCATGCTTATATTGTAATTTTCGTGGAAGTTATATGTGATTTTATCTGCACTAATGAATATTGTAAAATGAACAGTACACATAGCATATTTTTTATATAAATATGTTTATTTCTCTAGATAGAATAATGCTATTCTTATGAAACTTAGAGGGCTTACTAAGTATAAATCAGGCTAACATACAATATAATTTGTGCGTTTATATACCTAAGGTACCCAAGCTACAAGTATGAAAATGGTTTTAAAAAAAGAAAAAAGAAAAAGAACAGAAATTTGAGGGGAAATTTTCCGAAAACACCTCTGTCACGAGAAAACTGAGGGTGATGGAGAAAAACTGATTGCAGATTCGAATTCTACGTGAAAAGTTCTATTAGAATCAGGCATTTTCTTCCGTGTGCCAGAGAAAAAGAATTTTTTTTCAACTAGTGCAATAGGAACCATTTTCAAACTCATCAACCGTTATCCAAACCGGTTAATGTTGATCGCAGATATTAAAAATACTCACATCCGTATATTATTTAATACAAACGAAAATTTTACCTGCACATTTCTGCACAAACGATGTATAAACGATCGCGACAATTTGTGGTTCAATCGAACACAACTGGTGGGGCTAGCACTTAGACAACTCCCCTTTTTTTTTCGTTCTGTCCACGCATCTGATAGCTTAGAAAAAAATTTCGCCTGCTCATTACTGCTCAAACGATGTGCAAACAACTGAGATGATTTTCTTTTGAATGGGACGTAGGGGGTGCTACCAATTAGGTAGCCTATACTTTGTTATCGTTTTGGCGCGCCCGCAATTGTGTACAAACGAAAATTTCGCCTGCAAATTTCTGTACAAAACCGTAACAAACAAGTGCGACAGTTTGTGGTTGAATTCGACATGGTGGGAGGCCTATCAATTAGAGAGCCCATAGTTTGTTATCGTTTTGGCGGGGCCACATTTATGTGCAAACGAAAATTTCAGCTGCACATTTATGTACAAGGCGTACAAACAAGTGCGACAGTTTGTGGTTGAATTGAACACGGTGGGAGGGCTAACATTTAGACAGCCCCCCACTTTGTTTTCGTTCTGGCGGCGCCCCTAATTGTGTACAAACGAAAATCTCGCCTGCACATTTCTTTATAACTATATTCAAACGATTCCGACAATTTGTGATTCAATTGCACATGGTGGGAGGGCTACCATTTAGACAGAACCCCCCCCTTTGTTTTCGTTCTGAGGTCGCCCCTAATTGTGTACAAACGAAAATTTTGCCTGCATAATTCTGTACAAACGATGTACAAACGATTGCGACAATTTGTAATTGAATTGAACATGGTGATTGGGCTATCACTTAGAAAGCCCCCCACTTTGTTTTCGCCCTGGCGGCGCCCCTAATTATGTACAAACGAAAATTTTGCATGCACATTTCTGTACAAACGATGTAGAAACGATTGCGACAATTTGTGACTGAATTGGACATGGTGGGGGGCTATCACTTAAACAGCCCCCACTTTGTTTTCGTTCTGGCGGCGCCCTTAATTATGTACAAACAATAATTTAGCCTGCACATTTCTGTACAAACGATATAGAAACGATTGTGACAATTTGTGATTGAATTGGACATGGTGGGGGGCTACCACTGACAGCCCCCCCTTTGTTTTAGTTCTGAGCTCGCCCCTAATTGTATACAAACGAAAATTTTGCCTGCATATTTCTGTACAAACGATGTACAAACGATTGCGACAATTTGTGATTGAATTGAACATGGTGATTGGGCTATCACTTAGAAAGCCCCCCACTTTGTTTTCGCCCTGGCGGCGCCCCTAATAGTGTACAAACGAAAATGTGGCCTGCACATTTCTGTACAAACAATGTACAAACGATTGCGATACTTTGTGATTCAATTGGACATCGTGTGGGGAGCTACCACTCAGACAGCTCCCCACTTTGTTTTCGTTCTGGCGGCGCCCCTAAGTTTGTTCAAACAAACATTTCGCCTGCACATTTCTGTACAAACGATGCACAAACGAATGCGACAACTTGTGATTGAATTGGACATGATGGGGGGCTACCACTTAGACAGCCCCCATTTTTTCTGTTCTGGCGGCGCCCTTAATTATGTACAAACGAAAATTTCGGGTGCACATTTCTGTACAAACGAAGTACAAACTATTGCGACAATTTGTGATTGAATAGGACATGGTCGGGGGCTACCACTTAGACAGCCCCCAATTTTTTTCGTTCTGGCGGCGCCCCTAATTGCGTGCGAACATACATTTCGCCTGCACATTTCTGTACAAACGAAGTACAAACTATTGCGACAATTTGTGATTGAATAGGACATGGACGGGGGCTACCACTTAGACAGCCCCCATTTTTTCTGTTCTGGCGGCGCCCGTAATTGTGTACAAAAGAAAATTTCGCCTGCACATTTCTGTACAAACGAAGTACACACGATTGCGACAATTTGTGATTCAACTGGACATGGTGGGAGGGGCTACCATTTGGACAGCCCCCACTTTGGTTTCGTTCTGACGGCGCCCCTGATTGTGTACAAACGAAAATTTCGCCTTCACATTTCTGTAGAAACGATGTACAAATGATTGCGACAATTTGTGCTTGAATAGGACTTGTTGGTGGGGGGCTACCATTTAGACAGCCCCCACTTTGTTTTCGTTCTGACGGCGCCCCTAATTGTGTACAAACGAAAATTTCGCCTTCACATTTCTGTAGAAACGATGTACAAATGATTGCGACAATTTGTGCTTGAATAGGGCATGTTGTTGGGGGGATACCATTTAGACAGCCCCCACTTTGTTTTCGTTCTGACGGCGCCCTTAATTGTGTACAAACGAAAATTTCGCCTGCACATTTGTGTGCAAACGATTGAGACCATTTCCGATTGAGTCTGATAAGGGGGGGGGGCTGTCTAAATAGACGTCTCCTTTTCACCTCTACTGTAATTAAATTCTTCCTCGAGAAAATCTGTAATCAACACTGTCAGTAGCTACGTCCTCGACTAATATACCTTAACAAGTACAGCTTTATTTTCGTATATTTTTCAACAGTTAACCAATTTAAAACTATCGCAAACAAGAATATGTAGTCAACTTCTTAAATACTTCGCTCGCCGAAACCCGTTCAGCGCGTGCAACAAGCAAAAACAACATGTTTGGCGTCTCACAAAAGGAAAAGGGGGAAAAAAGAGAAGGAAAAGCAGCACGGCAGTGCCTTATCGCAGTCAGAGCTGACAACATAGTTTCGGTCGTCACTAACGCGAATAGACCTACTAGCGGTGTACAAGAGTTATACAGTTACAATATACGTCGTGCCACAGTAGCGCTACAGGCGGAATGTGCACGAACTACAAATGAATATGTTCCCTTACAAGCATCAGTCACTGTTGCACCCTCTTTACATTCTACACATCCTTTTTTCTCCCACTTTTTGACCTTGACAAGCAGAAGTACCAGGCTTTCCGAGTTCACAACCATAAACTGTTTGTGTACAGAGTACGTTTTCAGTTCTTCGAATGACTGTGCGCGCGAAGAACAAGGGTGATGATCGGGCTACCGTATTCGGAAGTCAGAAACACCCGGTTGCAATAATAAATGTAAAATACAAATATAGAGCCTTGACAATGCCGTGAGGATGAATATATATATATATATATATATATATATATATATATATATATATATATATATATATATATATATACATATATTAGAATTATGATGTCATCACCTCCTATGTCTCGACGCAGGAATGTGTGAAACCATACGTAAGGTCTTCTACAATGCCTCTGGACTTGAAAAAAAGAGATGGGACCCTAGTGGTAAACCCCATTGTTATAATAATAATAATAACAATAATAATAATAATAATAATAATTATTATTATTATTATTATTATTATTATTATTATTAAAAAGTCGATTCGATTTCAAAATCTCTGACTCTCCCTAAGAGCATGAAGCATATAGCGATCATGTGTGCACGTTTTGTCAATGAGCGGTCCCAAAGGCCAAAAGGGGTGGAAATCTCCAAATTCTAGTTCAAAGTTCGATGCACTTGCTTTTGCACGTTATTTTTGGTTTCTTTTTTCAGGGAACAGAAAAGTTCTGGTGCCTAAGAAATTATACCATATAATATTGCAAATTTGCAAGTGGATATATTAGAATGTAATTTGTGGTAATAAAGATATTATGATTGGAAAACAATATTGTCAGAGGTAAGTTTAATTTCTTCATTCATCGCAAGTCTTAGGGGCCCCATATACGTCGCCCCCCCGAAGATCGATATTGAATATTTAGAATGATATGTTCATGTCCATATATTCGCGATATCGAATGTTGATATATGATAATATAGATATCGACGATAACGATATATCAACATATCACAGGCCCAGGTCCGAGAAGTGATGCTTGAAATATACTGGAATGAATAACCAAATTCCAAATAAGTTCTCCGTTTGCGTATTTAAAGTTGAGGGGGAAGGGTGTGAACCCGAATAGAAATTTTAGGAAAAAAATTGTTTAGACAAAAGTAGGTTTTCCGTTTCCCCTTGAATACAAAACAATTTACAGAATACTATTATTGTAATTTACCTTTTACTTCTGTTTCTATTTGTTTTCACAAACCAGCGACAGTACACATACTTTACATAGTATACCAATACACTCTATAACTTTTCACAACCAAGCACGCCGGAATATGAATTTCCTGTGATATTAAAGTGGAATGTTGTACAAAATAGTCATAGTCCATTGGCCATATTTCTATTAGTACTTTGGTACGGAATAAGAACTACAAGACTAACAGAACTAGAAATTAGAGATTTCATTCCTTTTTTCTCTCAGACTAAAAGACTACTGCATTTTCCTGAGATTTTCATTTTCTTAATATAAGTCCCCTATCCTGGACCAATTCTGTATTTTCTAGGTAATCGGTAAACGAAAGAGTAAAGTTTGTCGACTATCAACCCTTGATAGTTTGTGAAAAGATATTTCGCAGTTCATGTTGTTATTTCTTCGTTACAAAAACACTTCTAGTTGACTCTATTCATGGTGAATTACTGAACGTATTAACATTTACAATTATTGAGAAATGAATAACTATTTTTAAACATAAAAAGTCGTTACAGTTCAGTAGAATGCAGTAGTAGATGAAGTGAATTAAAATATTGTTTATTTGTTGAGATGTGCAAACCGAATGTGAATAATAAGTGTTTCTCATACTCATGTCCAGAGGCGCATCTACGATGGACTTCTGGGGGCTCGGTGGTTTGTAATACTCTTACTTAGAGTTGCTTTTAAGAGCTACAAACTCTGGAATGGGTTTCATTTATATATAAAATAAGGAAGATTCACTTTTTGGGTGGCAATCGCCTTGATCGCTCCCTGGATCCGCCCCTGCTCTTGTGTAGGAGACCTTGAAGACATTTAGCTCGTGTCTGCTCCTGACGATGCTGATTAGGGATGGCCACAACTGGATAATTTTTTTCTGATCTCGTATAGAAAGTTATCCTTATTTAAAATATCCGGATGACGGATAACAAAACGGATGACAGATAACAGATGACGGATAAGATCCGGATAGCGGATGATATCCGGATGTCAGATAACGGGTAATACACCGATATCAATATACCCGAATGTCGGATAATATCCGAATAATGGAATTATCTGGATAATTTATAAAATTAAGATAACAGATAATATCCGGATAATACAACATTCATATAACTGATTACATCCGGATGACGAATAAAAATAATATCCAGATAACATATATAGTTTTAAAAAGACCATATAGAAGAGGGACATATCAGTCTTTTCTGCTCATGGAGTTATTAAAAGACGATCATCGGGCAGTGGTCTTTACCTTTGAAAGATATTGCTTCTTAAAATGTTTAGAACCTAGTCACTTCCAATTTTCTTGTTCTTTTTTGGTGGACGGTGGCTCAATGGTAGACCGCTTCCTCTGGTGCATGGGGCCCTTATTGTTTCCTTCCCCGGCCAAGTAAATATGTGGTGGACAAGATCGTATCCGTAGGTATTCTCAGGTTACTCCCGCTTCTTCCCACTTTTCATTCCAGCAATATCTCTATTATCATTGACTTTTTTCAATCATTGGGCGCGGTGGTTCAGTGGTAGAGCGCTTCCTCTGGTGCGTGGGGTCCTTATTGTTTCGATCCCCGGCCTAGTAAGTTTGTGGTGGACAAGATCGTATCCGTGGGTTTTCTGATCCGGACAAGATCGTTTCTGAGGGTACTCCCGCTTCTTCCCACTTTTCATTCCAACAATTCTATTATCGTTTACTTTCTCTAATCATTTGAGGCGGCGGTTCAATAGTAGACCGCTTCCCCTGGTGTGTGGGGTCATTGTTGTTTAGATCCCCGGCCAAGTAAGTTTGTGGTGGATAAAATCGTGTCTGTGGGTTCTCTCAGGTTGCTCCCGCTTCTACACACTTTTCATTCCACCAATTCCTCTATTACCATTGACTTGCTTTAATCATTGGGCGCGGTGGCTCAGTGGTAGAGTGCTTCGTCTGGTGCGTGGGGCCCATATTGTTTCGAACCCGGACAGGTAAGTTTGTGGGGGACAAGACCGTACCTGTGAGTTTTCTCAGGGTGCTAACGCGTCTTCCCACATTTCATTCCATCAATTCTTCAATTATTGTTGACTTGCTTTAATCATTGGGTACGGTGGCTAAGTGTTAGAGCGCTTCCTCTGGTCCGTGGAGTACATATTGTTTGGATCCCCGGCCAAGTAACTTTCTGGTGGAAGATCGTATCCTAGGGTTTTCTCAGGGTACTCCCGCTTCATCCCAATTTTCATTCCGGTAAATCCTCTATTATCATTGACTTGCTTTAATCATTGTGCGCGGTGGCTCAGTGGTAGAGCGCTTTCTCTGGTGGGTCAATTAAGTTTGTGATGGGCAAGATCGTATCCGTGGGTTTTCTCAGGGTACTCCCGCTTCTTCCCACTTTTCATTCCACCACATCCTCAACTAACGTTGACTTGCATTAATCATTGGGCTCGGTGGCTCAGTGGTTGAGCGCTTCCTCTGGTTGCGTGGGGTCCTTATTGTTTCGACCTAAGACAAGTAAGTTGTGTATTGAACAAGATCGTATAGTGAAATTTCTAAGGGAACTCCCGCTTCTTGCCACTTTTCATTCCACCAATTTCTCTATTATCATTGACTTGCTTTAATCATTGCGCTCTGCAGTTCAGTGGTGGAGCGCTTCCTCTGGTTGCGTGGGGTCCTTATTCTCTCGACCCCAGCCAAGTAAGTTTTGTCGTGAACCCGGACTAGTAAGTTTGTGGGGGACAAGACCGTACCTGTGAGTTTTCTCAGGGTGCTAACGCGTCTTCCCACATTTCATTCCATCAATTCTTCAATTATCGTTGACTTGCTTCAATCATTGGGTACGGTGGCTAAGTGTTAGAGCGCTACTTCTGGTCCGTGGATTACATATTGTTTGGATCCCCGGCCAAGTAACTTTCTGGTGGAAGATCGTATCGGAGGGTTTTCTCAGGGTACTCCCGCTTTTTCCCACTCTTCATTCCACCAGTTCTTCTATTGTCATTGTCTTGTTTTAATCATTGGGCGCAGTGGCTCAATGTTAGACCGCTTCATCTGGTATGTTTGGTCTTTGTTGTTTCGAGCCCCGGCCTAGTAAATTTTTGTTGTCGACAAGATTGTATCCGTGGGTGTTCTCAGTGTCATTTTGGTTCTTCCCACTTTTCATTCCATCAATTCCCCTATTATCATTGACAACTTTAATCATTGGGCCGGGTAGCTAGTGGAAGAGCCATTCCTCTTCTGCATGGTGTCCTTATTGTTTCGATCCTTGGCCTAGTAAGTTTCTGATGGACAAGATCGTATCCGTGGGTTTTCTTAGGGTACTCCCGCTTTTTCGCACTTTACATTCCAGCAATTTCTCTATTATCATTGACTTTTTTTAATCATTGGGCGCGGTGGTTCAGTGGTAGAGCGCTTCCTCTGGTGCGTGGGGTCCTTATTGTTTCGGTCCCCGGCCTAGTAAGTTTGTGGTGGACAAGATCGTATCCGTGGGTTTTCTGAGGGTACTACCGCTTCTTCCCACTTTTCATTTCACCAATTCCTCTATTATCATTGGTACTTTATCATTGGGCACGTGAGCTCAGTGGTAGAGCCCTTCCTCTGGTGCATGGGTTACTTACTGTTTCGATACCCGGCTCAATAAGTTTGTGGTCGACAAGATCGTATCCGTGGGTTTTCTGAGGGTACACCCCCTTTTTCCCACTTTTCATTCCACCAATTCCTCTACTATCATAGTCTTGCTTCAACTATTGGCGCGGTGGCTCAGTGGTAGAGCGCATCCTGTGGTGGGCCAAGTAAGTTTTTTTGGACAAGATCGTATCCGTGGGTTTTCTCAGGGTATTCCTGCTTCTTCCCACTTTTCATTCCACCAATTCTTCTATTATCATTGACCTGCCTTAATCATTGGAAGCGGTTGCTTAGTGGCAGAGCGCTTCCTCCGGTGCGTGGGGTCCTTATTGTTTGGATCCCTGTCAGAGTAAGTTTGTGGTGGACAAGATCGTTTCCTTGGGTTTTCTGAGGGTGCTCCCGCTTCTTCCCATTTTTCATTCCACATAAATCTTCTATTATCAATGACTTGCTTTAATCACTGGGCGCGGTGGCTCAGTGGTAGAGCGCTTCCTCTGGTGCGTGGGGTCGTTATTGTTTGGATCCCCGGCCAAGTAAGTTTGTGGTGGACAAGATCGTGTCCGTGGGTTTTCTGAGTTTACTCCCGCTTCTTCCCACTTTTTGATTCCACCAATTCCTCTATTATCATTGACGCTTTAATCATTGGGCGTAGTAGCTCAGTGGTAGAGTTCTTCCTCTGGTGCATGGAGTCCGTATTGTTTCGATTCCCCGCCTAGTAATTTTGTGGTTGTCAAGGTCGTATTCGTAGGTTTTCTCAGGGCACTCCCACTTCCTCCCTCATTTCAATCAACCAATTCTTCTATTATCATATACTTGCTTTAGTCATTGAGAGGTCTTGGTCCCATGAGCATTGTGGGGATGTCGGAAATCACATTTCGTCCCAAACATTTGGGTTGTGATGTTAACCTTTGCTGTGGTTCAATCTCAGTATTTTATTATGCAAGATAAAACCATTCATACTTCTATAAATATTGTTTTATCTTGCGCAACCAGGTATTGAGATTGAGCCAATTCGGAACCTCATTTCTGTAGCTTTGAGGCCAGGAACTGATTTCGGACATTACCCTGTGCCCAAGCGATTATGATCTTTCCAATGTTGCCATCCGCGTCCAACAACCCCGTGTTTAAAAGGAGAATAGAAAGGACCCGCGTCTAAAACTTCGGGACCCCGTTTCTTTGAGTTCAAGGCTAGGGACCGATTTCTGACTTCACAATTGTGATCAAAGGGGTCAAAACCTTTCAAATGCCTCCAACTCCGTCCAACAACTTCATGTTTAATAGGTGAATAGCAGGGATCCGAGCCCATAACGTCAGGACCCCATTGCTTGAGCTTCCTAGCCTAGTCCTAATTTATTACATTATTACTGCACTCAGGAGATCCGGACCTTACCAACGCCACCACTCGCGTCCACTAACTCCATGTGTAACATGGTCCCCCTGACGTAGGATAATCGACTCCATGCTTTTTCCATAATTATTCTCCAAATGGATTTGTATACAAGGTAGTTTCGTCAAATGTAACAGCAGGTCTAAATAAGCCTCTTGAGAGCGGCTCTTATTTGTTGCTTTTGGCTGTTCCAATGGTCTGTCCAAGCAACTTGGTAAAAAATATCAGCGTAGCATAACAACAAAAAAATGTTTCTCTTATGTTAAAAATAAAAGCACAGAAAGGAAAAGTCAAAGCATGCTAAGGTGAGTGTCGAGGGGCGCCGAATTCTACTTCGCTCCGGGCAAAGAAATTTCTAGCTACGGCTCTGAGCTCCAACACTTGTCGGTCTTTCAGAGTCTCATCCCTTACCTACAACAACGTACTTTGATTAACCTGTTATACCAAACGTTTGGAAAGAACCTGTGAGTGTGACTTATTGATAGCTATGCAATATATTGACAGAATGCTAGTTTTCAATTTGGCTACGAAGCTGCCCTTAGTCAAAATGCCACGTTGCTCTTTACTGTTGTTTGTGCCTTGTAAATCGTAACATCGTGTTTAAAGGCAAACAGAAACAAGGTCAGTTGTTTAGATCTTTGTAGAACAACTGATAAAACGTTTGTGTCTTTTACACAAATAATTTTTGCAAGATTGTTGTTTGAAGCCTTTTTTCATTATACATTATAAAACAACATATCCAGAATGAAATAACCCCACAGAAATTTTAAAGTTAAAAAATATCTTTATTATTCAGATGCTTTATTATTATTATTATTAGTATTATTATTATTATTATTTAACACCTTGGCCCACCAATGGAAGCGCTCCTTTACTGAGCCACCGCGCACAATGCTTGAAGCAAGACAATGATAATAGAAGAATTTGTGGAATGAAATGTGGGAGGCAGCGGGAGTACAGTGACAAAACCCACGGACACGATCTTGTCGACCATACAACTTACTTGGCCGGGGATCGAAACACTAAGGACCCCACGCACCGGAGGAAGCGCTCTGTCACTGAGCCACCCCGCCCAATGATTAAAGCAATTCAATGATAATAGAAGAATTTGTGGAATCAGAAGTGGGGAGATGCGGAAGTACCCTCAGAAAACCCGCGGATATTTTATGGTCCACCACAAACTTACCTGGCTCCTAGAGGATGCGCTTTAGCACTGAACTGCTGCGCCGAATGATTGAAGCAAATAAAGAATAATAAAAGAATTGGTGGAATGAAAAGTGGGAGGAAGCGGGAGCACCCTGAGAAAACCCACAGATACGATCTTGTACACCACAAACTTACTTGGCCGGAGATCGAAACAATAAGGACCCCACTCACCAGAGGAAGCGTTCTACCACTGAGCCACCGCGCCCAAATGATTAGAGCAAGTCAATGATAAAAGAGGAATTGGTGGAATGTAAAATGGGAAGAAGCGGGAGCTCACTGAAAAATCCCGCAGTTACGATCTTGTCCACCACAAACTTTCTTGGCCGGGGATCGTAACAATAAAACTCCACGCACCAGAGGAAGCGCTATCACTGATCCATCGTGCCCAATGATTAAAGGAAGTCAGTGAAAATAGAGGGATTGGTAGAATAAAAAGTGGAAAAAGCGGATGTACCCTGAGAAAACAAACCGATACGATCTTGTCCCACCTAAACTTACTTGGCCCACCAGAGGAAGCGATATACCACTGAGTCATCCTGCCCAATGATTAAGGTAAGTCTATGATAATAGAAGAATTGGTGGAATGATAATTTGGAAGAAGAGGGAGTACCCTGAGAAAACCCACCGATACGATCTTATCCACCACAAATTTACTTGGCTGGTGATCGAAACAATAAGGACCCCACGCTCCAGAGGTAACGCTTTACCACTGAGCCACCGTGTCCAATGATTAAATCAGGTCATGGATATGACAGGGATTCGTGGAATAAAAAATGGGAAGAAGCGGGAGTACCTTGAGAAAACATACGCATACTATCTTGTCCAGCACAAATTTAGTAGATTGGGGATCGAAACAATAAGGACACCTCGCAACCAGAGGAAGCGCACTACCACTGAGCCGCCGCGCCCAATGATTAAAGGAAGTCAATAATATTAGAGAAATTGGTGAATTGAAAATTGGGAAGAAGCGGGAGTACCCTGAGAGAACCTACGGATGAAATCTTGTCCACCACACAACTTAGTTGTCTGAGGTCCAAACAATAAGGACCCCGCGCATGTGAAGAAGCGCTCTACAACTGAGCCACCGCGTCCAATGATTCATGCAAGTCGACTATAATAGAGGAATTGGTGGAATGAAATATGGGAAGAAGTGGGAGTACCCTGGGAAGACACACGGATACGACCATGTCCACCACACAAGTTACTTGGCCTGGGATCGACACAGTAAGGGCACCACGCACCAGAGGAAGCGCTCTACCACTGAGCCACCGCGTCGCGCCCAATGATTAAAGCACGTCAATGACAGTAGAACCGGTGGAATGAAAAGTGGGAAGGAGTGGGAGTACCCTGAGGAAACCCGCGGATACGATCTTGCCTGATGTCGAAACAATAATGACCTCAGACAATAAGGCCCAATGTTTAGTGCAAGTCAATGATAATACAAGAATTGGTGGAATGATATATGGGAAGAAGTAGGAGTACCCTGGGAAGACACACGGATACGATCGTGTCCACCACACAAGTTACTTGGCCTGGGATCGACACAATAAAGGCACCACGCACCAGAGGAAGCGCTCTATCACTGAACCACCCCGCCCAATGATTAAAGCAAGTCGACGATAATAGAAGAATTGGTGGAATGAAAAGTGGAAAGAAGCGGGAGCACTCTGATAAAACCCCACAGATACGATCTTGTCCACCACAAACTTACTTTGCCGGGGATCGAAACAATAAATACCTCACATTTAATTTCTTCGTGAATATGATTTTCCTCTGTTAATATTGATCCTAGATATTTAAAAACTATCCACTTCATCAAATGCTTAAAGCAAGTTATAATAATAGAGGAATTGGTGGAATGAAAGTGGGAAGAAGCGGAAGTACCCTGAAATACCCAGGGATAAGGTATTGTCCACCACGCAAGTTACTTGGCCGGGGTCGAAAGAATAAGGGCCCCATTATCCAGAAGAAGCGCTCTACTACTGAGCCACCGCGCACAATGATTAAAGCAAGTCAATGATAATAGAGAAATTGGTGGAATGAAAACTGGGAAGAAGCGGGAGCACCATGAAATAACCCACATATAAGATATTGTCCATCACAAACTTACTTGGCCGGGATCGAAACAATAAGGACCTCACGCAACAGAGGAAGCGGTCTAACATTGAGTTGCCGCATCCAATGACTAAAGCAAGCCAATGATAATAGAATTGGTAGAATGAAATGTGGGAAAAAGTGGGAGCACCTTGAGAAATCCCACGGATATGATCTTGTCCACCACAGACTTACTTGGCCGGTGATCGAAACAATAAAGACAACACGCACCAGGGGAAGCGTTCTACCACTGAACCACTGCGCCCAATGATTAAACCAAGTCAATGATAATAGAAAAATTGGTGGAATGAAAAGTAGGAAGAAGCGGGAGTAACCTGAGAAAACCCACGGATATGATCTTGTCCACCACACAAGTTACTTGGCCGGGGATGGAAACAATAAGGTCCCATGCACGAGAGGAAACGGTCTACCATTGAGCGACCGCGCCCCACAAAAAGAAAAAGAAAATGGCAAGTTACTAGGAAACATTTTAAAAAGCAATGTCTTTCAAAGTTAAAGACCACTGCCCGATGATCGTCTTTTAATAACTCCATGAGCAGAAAAGACTGATATGTCCCTCTTCTATATGGTGTTTATAAAACCATATACGTTATCCGGAAATTATCTTTTATTCCTCATCTGGATGTTATCAGTTATCCGAATGTTCTAGTATCCGGATATTATCCGTTATCTTAATTTTATAAATTATCCGGATAATTCCATTATCCGGATATTATCCGACACACGGGTATATTGATATCGGTGTATTACCCGTTATCTGACATCCGGATATCATCCGCTATCCGGATCTTATCCGTCATCTGTTATCTGTCATCCGTTTTTTTATCCGTCATTCGGATATTGCAAATAAGGATAACTTTCTATACGAGATCAGAAAAAAATATCCAGATGTGGCCATCCCTAATCAGCATCGTCAGGAGCAGACACGAACTAAATGTCTTCAAGGTCTCCTACACAAGAGCAGGGGCGGATCCAGGGAGCGATCAAGGCGATTGCCTCCCAAAAAGTGAATCTTCCTTATTTTATATATAAATGAAACCCATTCCAGAGTTTGTAGCTCTTAAAAGCAACTCTAAGTAAGAGTATTACAAACCACCGAGCCCCCAGAAGTCCATCGTAGATGCGCCTCTGGACAAGAGTATGAGAAACACTTATTATTCACATTCGGTGTGCACATCTCAACAAATAAACAATATTTTAATTCACTTCCATCTACTATTGCATTCTACTGAACTGTAACGACTTTTTATGTTTAAAAATAGTTATTCATTTTTCAATAATTGTAAATGTTAATACGTTCAGTAATTCACCATGAATAGAGTCAACTAGAAGTGTTTTTGTAACGAAGAAATAACAACATGAACTGCGAAACATCTTTTCACAAACTGTCAAGGGTTGATAGTCGACAAATTTTACTCTTTCGTTTACCGATTACCTAGAAAATGCAGAATTTGTCCAGGATAGGGGACTTATATTAAGAAAATGAAAATCTCAGGAAAATGCAGTAGTCTTTTAGTCTGTGAGAAAAAAGGAATGAAATCTCTAATTTCTAGTTCTGTTAGTCTTATAGCTCTTAGTCTGTACCAAAGTACTGACAGAAATGTGGCCAATGAGTTATGACTATTTTGTAGAACATTCCACTTTAATATCACAGGAAATTCATATTCCGGCTTGCTTGTTGTGAAAAATTATAGAGTGTATTGGTATACTGTGTAAAGTATGTGTACTGTCGCTGGTTTGTGAAAACAAATAGAAACAGAAGTAAAAGGTAAATTAGAATAATAGTATTCTGTAAATTGTTTTGTATTCAAGGGGAAACGGAAAACCTACTTCCAGGAGGGCGGTGAGGTATAAGGGGCCCCTAAGACTTGCGATGAATGAAGAAATTAAACTTACCTTTACAATATTGTTTTCTAATCATAATATCTTTATTACCACAATTTGCAATATAACTATATCCACTTGCAAATTTGCAATATTATATGGTTTAATTTCTTTCTCCCAGAACTTTTCTGTTCCCTGAAAAAAGAAACAAAAAATAACGTGCAAAAGCAAGTGCATCGAACTTTGAACTAGAATTTAGCATAAGAACGTTTTTTATTTCTCTCTCTTGGAGATGTCCACCCCTTTTGGCCTTTGGGACCGCTCATTTACAAAACGTGCACACATGATCGCTATATGCTTCATGCTCTTAGGCAGAGTCAGAGATTTTGAAAAGGAAAAGTCTTTTTAATAATAATAATAATAATAATAATAATAATAATAATAATAATAATAATAATAATAATAATAATAATAATAATAACAATAATAATAATAATAATAATTAATATTATTATAACAATGGAGTTTATAACTAGGGTTCCATCTCTTTATCTTGCATGGGAGGGCCGCAAGTCTGCTACGCCACTGGTGTCCCCTATTCTGTGTTTGTCTCTTTTTCGTTTCGTTTAGCTATTTGTTTTTGTGCTGTTAGGCTTTTATATGAAATCTTTATATTATATAACTTTTTCCTTTTATGAGTTTATTTTTTTGGTTGGGGTGGGGGGAAAGGGAGAAATGCTTTCTTCTTATATCTGTTTCTTACCATTCATCTTGTTTGAACTGCTTAAGTAAGTCATTTTGTAACTTTTGATGTCATTCAACTCCGTCACAATAATAAAATTGTCATTCTTAACAATGTGTTTTATTCTCTTATTTGCAGTTTGCCACACTGATATATTTGTGACAAAATTGTTGTTTAGTCCAACGCCTTTCCAATTGGCAGCCAACCCAACCGCCGAAATTTTTGGGTTGCCTGCTATTGCAGGAAAAGAAGAATAGCAGGTGGTAATGCATTTTTGGAGTCGTGTATACATTGAACTCAATCAGCGGATTTTTTCTTTCTTTTTTTTTGGGGTCGTAAACTAACTTTGGCAGATAGCACAATTACTTTCTTTTTGAGTTTTCTCATTTCTGCTACTGTGTTTTGCAACATTTTTATGTCTGTACATTCTTTTATGTGTCACTATCTCTTTATTTTTTATCTTACTATTTTTCTGTGCAGATGTTAAAAGTTTGGCACTATAGTCTTTCGCTTTACAGTACCACATTTCATTTTCGTGGATGAACCCATACCCGTTTAATATAATTAACTTTTCTTCTAGTGCGTGTTCATCTTCTTCAGTAAATGTTGTACGTTCACCAAAATGTTTTTTGCAGTTAACTTTCAATACCCTGTCACGAAATGTATTCGAGGGACTTGAAACGCTTTTGAAGCAGTAGCAAGCAGCATTGCATTCTTTACGGCCTCTATGGTTACTAATATTTTGTTCCAGGAGCATCTCATGCAATGAAAAAAGGATGCAGATATTTAATTTCTATATGTTAATACTAATGCAGTATTATATATATAATTATTAAAAATTATAACGAAAAGGGAGAAAAAGCATCTGTCGAAAGTGCACCAAATGTCAGTGTCGAAAGTACCCCGAATGTATATGTTGCACTTAACTATAATTTTTGCAAGTTAGAAACACTGTACGCTGATGAACCAACTACCTGTGATTGCATAACTTTCAGCTGTATGTTATCTACCATGAGTACTGAAAAATACAACTTTTACTTCTAAACAAGAGCTTAACAAAACAGATTCAAATTTTACAATGACCCTTCATTTCTCACATATCTCTCACGCCTTATCTCATAAACTTAGACCTTTCTCGTCAAATTATTCTACTTATTTTTAAACTTTTACAGATATACATTCCATACACCCCACAGTTTTACTTACAAGTAAACCTTACGTTTGGGTGAATCGAGTTGCTGACTGAGACACATATGAAAAAGTAGTACTAAATGTGGTCAGTATTTCAGTGAAGTTTTAGGTGCGAAGCTCCAGGGGTTTAGGAGATACAGCTACCAGAACATCACATGAAAGTACAGAATAGTGTTCATACAGTTGGAGGTAAAAGCTCTGTAAGACCTCTTGTAACGACAAAAGATGAATAACAAATATATGAGTACATATTAGGACTAGGGGGAAGTCATATAGTAAGGGTATACCTGACGGCGGCCATCTTGAAATCCGCCATTTTGAATTAAGGTTAAGTTTTTAAAATAGGAATAGGGTCATGTGATACATGATTTAAGGCGCAAATTTAATCAGAAGAACAATGGTGACGTTAATTTTGATTTACGCGCAATTGGTAAAAAGTTACAGGGAAATTCAATATTGTTGCTGCATATGTATTTGTCCTTTACCCCACCTTGTAAATTTTATGTTAATGATAATAATTAAATAAAAAGCAGATGGATAAATATTAGGTCTATGGTAAGAGTTGCTTTGATGGCGGCCATGTTCAAATCCGCCATTTTGAATCAGACAAAAGTTTTAAACAAAACGCATAACAGTGACACCTTATTAATAGCAAATTTTACCATAACTCCAACGGATAACCATTTTTGCTTTATCATTAACCAGCACAAAATTAAATGGATCGCTCCTTACGACTACTGCTTTGACGGAATTGTTTACGACAAATGTGTTAAGTGTAACTGGATTGCCTTTGTCAGGTGTGCTCACTGTGAGCAGAGCATTTGTGCAAGTCATGCACTCTTTTCTGAACTACATATTGATTGTACTAATTGAGGACTTTTCTGGAAGAAAGACCCAAGTTCAATTATGACTCAATTCCACTTTGGTCATTTTTCCTTAAATTAGCAACTTGTTTATGCGATAATAAGTGTCTGGTTAATGCAAATATGGTTATACCGTTGGATTTATGGTAAAAATTGCTATTAATAAGGTGTCATTGTTATGCGTTTTGTTTAAAACTTTTGTCTGATTCAAAATGGCGGATTTGAACATGGTCGCCATCAAGGCAACTCTTACCATAGACCTAATATTTATCCATCTGCTTTTTATTTAATTATTATCATTAACACAAAATTTACAAGGTGGGGTAAAGGACTAATACATATGCAGCAACAATATTTAATTTCCCTGTAACTTTTTACCAATTGCGCGTAAATCAAAATTAACGTCACCATTGTTCTTCTGATTAAATTTGCGCCTTAAATCATGTATCACATGACCCTATTCCTATTTTAAAAACTTAACCTTAATTCAAAATGGCGGATTTCAAGATGGCCGCCGTCAGGTATACCCTTACTATATGACTTCTTCCTAGTCCTAATATGTACCCATATATTTGTTATTCATCTTTTGTCGTTACAAGAGGTCTTACAGAGTTTTTACCTCCAACCGTATGAAGACTATTCTGTACTTCCATGTGATGTTCTGGTAGCTGTATCTCCTAAACCCCTGGAGCTTCGCACCTAAAACTTCACTGAAATACTGACCACATTTAGTACTATTTTTCATATGTGTCTCAGTCAGCAACTCAATTCACCCAAACGTAAGGTTTACTTGTTAGTACTGATTACGCCAACTCATTCACTTCCAGGTAGAATTGACAGCGCTTTAAGCTTAGAAGTGTCGATATCCTCCAACTGTCGGTCATCTCCTGAATGACTATATTACTCTTTCCAACTCTCTCCCCCTGGAGTGTCTTACTCACACAGACTTTTCCAGATTGAATCTCAGATGTGTACCAAATTTTGCTAATATTGCTCGAGACGTTTCGGAGTTCCTCTGGAATAAATATTCATACACGTACATCAATAGAATATATATTTGTATATACGGATATATGTATGTATTCATGTGCGACTAAAGCCGTCGTCGTTGCTCCTGTAAATTTCCAATCCAGATGACATGCCCATTCATGCCTAAATTTGGATTAAAAGTAGTCTAATAGTTGACGAACCCAAACTATGGATATGATACTAATTTCAGTGATTTGAGACATATTGTTTTTCACCCCTTCTCGCAACCATGTTGATAGAGGCTGAACTTGGACTTTAACGCGTATTGATCTCAGCGATATCGAGAACTATGGATTCGACACTAATATCGGTCGATTTCGATTATTTTACATGTCAACATGCCAACTCTTTCCCACTACCCTGGAGGTGCTAATGGGGGGTTAAAGGTAGACTTAAATCATATAGGGTGTTTCCAATCAACTTAAGGATGGCGAAAGCTATGAATTCGATATTAATATCGGTCGCTTTTTGAGTATTATTTCATGTCACCATTCCGCAAGAGGATTCTAATGGGAGCTGAATTTATATTTAATCGGAACCGATGATGTCACTATTCATCTCAGTGACCACGAAGACTATGAATTCTGCATTCTTATCGATCTTTTTTTAAATCATTTTATATATTATCCGCATGCATTGTCTCTAGGTACAGAGAGTCTTACCTCTACTGATGGATGAACTTGAACTTAAGATCATCTGAACTCCCACTAATCAACTTACGGACTCCGAAAACTATCAATTCGACCACTAACATTGCTCATTTTCAATTACTTGTCACAATTTTACCCCTCCCCTTGGTGCTAATGGGGCTGAACTTGAATTTAAATAACATCTGGACTGCCATTCTTTATTTAAGAGTACCCGAAAACTATAGATTTGGCACTGATATCCGTCATTTTCAATTATTTCTACGCATCATCATTCCTACTCCCCTCAGGAACACTAATACAAGCTGAATTTAAATTTAAAGAGCATCGGAAGTATCACTGCTGATCTGAGCGATCTCGAAAACTGTAGATTCAACACCAATAATATTTTTTTGGATCATTTTCTGTGACCCCTCCTATTCTCCCTAGGGGTGATAGGGGTTATAGTCTCACTGGGGACTGAACTTCGACTTTAGGGACATGAGAATTGTCACCAATCAGTTCATGGACTCCGGACCGAAATCAAATATCAACTTATAGAACCATCAATTTGAATGATTTTTTAAGTTTTCTCTTCAATATTGTTCAAGATATAGCTGTAGCACTTGGATAAACCTACAAAATGTTTCTTCAATAAAATGTAAAAGCTGTAATCTGATAATTTTCTTTTCAAGTAGAATTGAGAATTTAAAATGTGTATTAAGTTAGAATAATATAGATACAGTAAAATCTAGATATGTAGTAAAGGTGCAAAATACATGAGCAGTATCAGAGGTATTTTAACTTTAAGTGGAAAGGAGATTTCACAAGTTTCAAGTATAAACGTTTCCTTGGTTGCGAGGGACGTAAGAGACGACCTAATACTGTAAATTTTATTTTGAGTTCTCTCGAAAATTTCAGTTTGGATTTTTTTATCTTCCATTGCGCTAAAATTCTGTTTTGGAAATTGTAAATTTTTTTCTGGTAGGGCCATTACACACACAAAATTTCAGTTTCAGTAGTCATCATTGCCAACTCAACTGGAAGGTTGACATCCTGTGTTGGTAGTTTGTGGTTCGCAGCCTTTCTCACGACGGACTGCGGACAGCAGACTGCTGGTTTGATGCCGAACTTCGAGTTGTAATGGAAGATACTCTGGAATTATCTTCTTTGGGCTGAGTTCCATTTTTTCGGGGACAACTGGCTTGGTGAATGGATCGGTGATTGTTGTTTGTATACCTGCACGGGGCCCAGTAGGTTCGCGATCACCAGTCAGTGATACATTTACACAGTCCTAAGGAAAATGAACATCATCACACAGCAATTCATTCCACATTATTTTATTTTTAATTTATTTATATATATTTTTAAAGTAAAACGTATTTGTACAGAATTTCAAGATTCTGAGATTAATAATTTTTCATAACTAACAACAAAAACTTATTCAAATCTTCCTATTCTCCTTACGGGTCACAATTCACAAAATATTCTCTTATCAAAAGTTTAGAATGTAAGAAGAACACTTATACAAATTTAAACAAATTTAAGTGTTCTGTGCTTATTAGTTTCGGAGATGCGGGTAACAAAAAAGGATTCAAAACCCTTTACCGCCCCTTAGAATGGGCATTTCAGACACTCACGTTTTCAGATAATTCCGTCTTATCTACAGTCTAGATTGTAAGATATATGTAAGATGTAAGATATATCTATCATGTCAATTCAATTCTGAACCAAATAGTTTTTGGACTCTCATAAATTCCCGGAGGCAACAACCCTGTATCCCGCAATAAATAGACTACAACTTAAATGGTTTCGATGGGAAGCACATATCTGCTGTTTTCAATGAGTACTTTAGCAATAGTTTTTCTAATTTTGGAACTCTGCCCTCTTTACCTAAGATCCAATCTGTGTGTTCACACTCACTGACTATAATTAAAACCTACCCTGATGACGTTAAATAAACTATTTCTTCACTATTTTTCGCCGTTCCTCTGGTCCGGACAACATTAGTACTATTTTTCTCTGTAACACAGCGCACTCACTTGCCTACTCTTTATCGTTGTTATGCAATAGATGTTTCTCGGGAGGTATTTTCCCTATCTGTAGAAGGCTGCCAATACCATACGCATCCTCAAATCTGGAGATAGAAAACAAGTTTCGTCTTATAGACCTATTTCTCTCTCTCTTCTGTGTCGATTCTTTGTGAGAAAATAGTTAAAGATGGAGTGTAAAGCTTTGTCGAACCTCTTTTAAGTAGTTTTCAGTACGGTTTCATACTTGGAGATCGTGTCTTACAAATTTGTCAGTGTTAGTCACTTATGCGGCGCAAACATTCATGAGTAACTCCCAGCTAGATGTAGTTTATTTTGATATATTAAAGGCATTTGTCACCATAAACACCAAGTTACTTTTTTAGAATCTCTCTAAATGAAATGAAATCTTTGAGATTTACGTCCCACGATTATGCCGGTTAGGCTAAGAAGACGGTGATGATGAGTAATGAATGAAATGGTGGAATGAAGAAAGTGGGAGGAAACGGGAGAACCACGAGAAAACCCACGCATGCGGTGTTTGTCTACCACAAAGTTCACTTGGCGGGGACTGGGATCGAACCCGGGTCCCCAAGCACCAGAGGTGAATGCTCTACCACTGAGCCCCTAGAAACTCTCTAATAGATATAACATTCATGGTACACTCCACTCTTTTCTAGATTGTTATCTCTCAGGGAGGGAACAACGTGTCATTCTACCTGGATCCGTGTCTCCATTTAGTCCCGTCTTATCCGGAGTGCCTCAAAGGAGCTTGCTAGGTGCGCTTTTGTTTTTAATGTATACAAACCATTTACCTAGCATTTTCCAGACTTCAACATCAAAAATAGTGCTTTTCGCTGGTGATTGTAAACTTCTCAGAGTCGTTAACACTGGAGACGATACTTCTTCACTGCAAGCTGACATAGATATGTTATGTAATTGGTGCTCTACCTGGAATCTGGCTCTAAATCTCAATAAATGTACTACAATCTCTATGTCTTTAAAAAAAGCATATGCTTCAACATGTTAACAATGTACCTATTAAAAGCGTTTCATCTCAAAAAGATCTAGGTGTTGTCTTTGATGAAAAACTATTCTTTGCGTATCATATCAGTTGGATCCTATACAGAGCTATGAAACTACTTGGTCTACTTTATAGATTTCTGGAAATACAAAGTCTTCCTGCCCTAACAATGTTTTATAGGGCTTTTTTCTCCGATCATTGATATTGTTCACCTGTATGGAACATGTCTGTACCTACTAATCTATCTCGCATTGACTCTGTGTTAAACTTCTTTCTTGCTATAGTTAGATTCAGAATTCCCGAGTTACGTAATTATTCGAAACAAGAACTAATGTCTTTAATGAACCTACGTTCCCCTGACAAACGACGCCGTGGAGCTGATGTATAAGATTATTAATGGCAAAATTGATTCTGAATTTTTACTACCGCAAATTAACTTCCGTGTTCCACTTTCTCAACTTGCTAACATATGAAACACCTAGGTTATCGATTGTAAAGCGCTCCTTGTTTTACAGACTAGAGCATGATTATAATAAATTGCCAACAGGATGCAACATTTTTGCCTCTGAAAGAAAATTTAGAACTGAAGAAGTACCTTGGCTCCTCCATTAAATTTGGAAATTTCAAAAATAATTTTGATAATTCTTCTCTAGGATTTGGGTATATACTCTTGTAGATTTGAATGGCTCAAGTTGATCCCTTTTGATATGCATTAACAATTTCACAATTGAAGGGTTGGTGCAACAGTGGTCTAACACACATTTTTTTTAAAATGGAGAAAAATCAAGTTAAAATTAAACACATGTGGTTGTTTGTACGAGGACAATATATCAAAAGCAAGCACAAATGGTTGAACGTGTCATACATTGTACATACATATATTGTACAAAAAACACATGTGTTTAAGTTTAACATAATTTTTCTCCATTTTAAAAGAAATGTGGGTTAGACAGCTGTTGCGCTCACCCCCTCAATTAAACCTTAGAATTGTAGTTAGGACTCATAATTTAGGGTTACTAATGGAAAAAATTAGAAGCTGAAACCTTATTAAATCCGAATAATAGTCACAAATAACAACTTGACGCTGTGAACTTTATACATAAATTATAATATAATATCATTAGTGAAAAAATATTCTTGGTGTAATCTGATTTTCCTGGTCACTTTGAAATTTTAAATGGAAATTTTTCAAATATTTTGAAAACTTTATATAAAAGTTTTTGATCTCTTTTAAAGTTTCACTTTGAAAATATGTTGAACCTATGGTTATAACTTATAGCCTAAGGTCATTATTTGAAAAAACTAGAACTTGAAAATCTCTTAGGATTATTAGTAAAATCTTTCTATATTTAACAATAATTTCACACTTTGAAGTTCAGCCACAACTCATAGTTTAAATTTATTAGTGGAAAGCTATTCTTGATGCAATTTGATTGGCTGAAGATGTTTCAAAAGTTTTTTGGGCTTTTTGTTTAAACTTTCTGGACTCCTATCTACTACTAATGAGAAAGCTTGTATAGAGTAGAGTAATTAAAATTCAAAGTCGGAAGCATAAATGTTTAATTCCATACACAGCCAAATGTCACAAGAAAAGTTTTCTTGGTTGCTTTATACTAAAAAAGAAATCTCTTTTGTCTGTATCGCCCTACGTGTTGAGGTAAACGAAAAAGAGGTTTTTTGTTTTGTTTTGGGCAAATCTATTTAGAACTGCCCATGTCTCACTAGGTCTAGCCAAAGTTTCTGGTTAATTTTTTGCGTTTCTCTTCTGTTGTTTGCTACTCCACAAATTCAAAATTAAGTTATTAATTTTTCTTAGGATATACATTTTCTTGTCTTTGACAAAGAGTTTTTGAATTCATTAAACAGTTAAAATTTGTTTCTTTGTTATACATAAACTTCATTCTGTATATTTCAAATTGAATATATGATTGGAATTCTCAACTGATAACAATGCTGAAAACGATACTAATGACCGGGGCCCAGATCTTGTTGACAAGCCAACTTTTTTCTGTTACACATAGGACAAGGCAAGTTGAAATAAAAACGTTATTCATCAACTCTAGGTTCTAAAAATATATTTTTTAGTGTCAACATTTGGTCACTTTTCGCTGTTTTGAAGTTTTAGTTCATTTTTTAATATTTTAAGGTAACTTTTAGGTCACTTATGTTCTTTTTATTATTTTTCTTTATAACAAAATACTTTGGATAGGGTAATAATTACCTGTACCTTGGGCAGAAAGTGCTCATACATATGCACTATACTTCATAGAATGTTAATTTAATAATAACAGAAGAAGAATGTTTTTAAGATATGTAAGATATGTAAGAGATTATTATGGGATAGTTGTTGCTATGTACATGTTTATGGATACCGAGTCAGCAAGTTTTGTGTGCTTGACAGTGTTAAGGAAAATATATTATAAAGTATATCAACTAATAAACCATTTTTAGCACTGTTTATCGACGTTATCATTTTTATATAAATGGTGAGAACGATAGTATATAATTATTAAAGACTACTACCACTCGAGATTTGTATATCACATTTCGACGAACCAGGTTGACGACTACCCTCGGTAAGTCGTTATAAAAATTTTGGTTTACCTCACCCGGGACCATACTGCAAATTCACATCCCGAAGCAGAGTAAGGTTGAATTTTATTTTTGTCATATAGTTAATGAATACAAATTTGACCATATTACGAAGTGGTAGAACAATTATAAGAAAAATGGACACTGAAACAATGGAAAAGGAATCCCATAATAGTGACAATGGTGAACATAATGTAGCACCAGAAATGACATCATCAGAAGATCGAATCTTGCTAGTATTACAGCAGCAATTGATGCAGATGTCTACTGAGTTAAAGCAGACGATGAAGCATAACTCTGAAGAATTAAGTAGACGAATAGAACAGAAGTCTGATGAATCTAACAAACAATACGAGGAATTAAGCAAACGAATGGAACAGAAGTCGGATGAAACAAAACAATTAATTATCCAGACGATGAGCGATATCACCTCGCAGTTCGAGGAAAAATTAAAAGGAATATCGGAGCAATGCCAGAGTAATCACAACCACCTGAGCCAAGAAATCAGTAATATAAAAAAGGATTTAGAAGTAACCGAATCTTCTGTTCAACAACAAAAGATCCAAGTCATCAGTAATGCTAACAACATACGTACAAACACGCAATTGTTAGCTACGTTACAGGAAGAAATTAGAATGCTACAGGTTAAGGACCACACATACTACAATAACCCGTGTGATGGTCGCTTGGAGTTTCCACACTCACCAGAGATGAACCCACCTTCGCCAGTATCTGATGAGGATATCATTTTAGAAGAAAGTCATCCGAAGAGTACAGATGGACGAAACATAGATGGTGTAACGACACATCACGTCATGAATAGGAACTGTCACCCAATGGGTACATGGAATGATAAAAGGAAGGTAAAATTAAGTGTTAAGATGAGTGAAATACGAGCCATGAGTAAATTCAGTGGTAAGTGTAACGAGAATGCTACTTCTTTCTTAGAGAAACTCCAGGATGAGTGTAATATAATGTGTATAGATAGATCACAATATATGAAATTAATCCCTCATGTATTACTCCCACCTTGTTCACTATGGTTTAAAGCAGTACGTGGTCACATCAGTACATATGATGAATTCAAAGCGGCATTGATCGCGAATTATGAAAATGACTTTTTGCTGGCAAATAGAGATGCCACCATTAGAAATCAACACTTCAATCCTCGATTGCATAAATCTGTTGTAGAGTTTGTTGTAAATACATACAACGAATTAAAGGTCGTTAATCCATTGCAATCGGAATCGAGAATAATAGCATCAATTCGAAATTTGCTTCCATTTAAGTTACAACAGATCTTATTTTCCACACAGTGTATGAGTTTCAACCATTTATTAATGCTTGTCCAATGCTATGAAACTCAATACCATGCTATGAATCAACAAGCAGGAATGGGTAAAAATAAGAATAATTCAGATCATTTTGTGCCTGTTCGGAATTTGAATATCCGAAGTGTGAACAATACGGAACATAACCTAAGCCGAGTAAATTCTAGCAGTCAAAACGAGCAAAATAGACAAAGTTATGTAGGGAATCCGCCTAACCTAATTAATAATAGCAATTCATATGTTAGACCATATAATCAAAATAGGTTTAAAAATAGACCGAATGTATGGCGAAATTCTAGGAATACAGCAAACTACGCGGATAGACATAATTGGAGATCAAGAGATGGCACTTCACATCCGGATCCAGGTATTGAAGTAATTCCTGTACAGAACAATAATACGGGACATAATAATGATTGTGCAGTACAATGTACTTTATTAAATTCATATGCAAGTATGAATGTAACCTGATTACCGTTAATGAAATTAAGTTAAATTCATATCAGTTATAGATTTTCATGAACATTTATTTTATTTTTATTCAATTTAATTCTCTTTAATTCTCGTTAATCAATGATAATTCTCAAATGTTTTTAATATATGTAAGAATTATAATTCGATTCATCAATGATTAAAACACTGTTGCCACAATTGGTACAATTGTACCAAATTCAGCCCTTTTTGTCATTCACCGGCCCGTTGGTACCACGCTGGCATTTTCAGCCCCTTTTGTGAAAAAGTTGGTACTATTCTACCCAATTCAGCACCATTTAACAAATACTTGTCCCATTTTCAAAAGTGTCGGTAAGACTTTCCCTACATCTCTTTCTTTTGATGTCTTTCAGGAAAGGTTCTAGGACCCTGTACGACGGACCTCGGACACCCGTTAGTGACGGTGGGTAACCAGCTTGGAATTCCCATCCGTCGTACCTGGACCGGTTTTTACTTTTTTTTTTACAAATGTCAGTTTATTTACCTTATATTCTTCTTACATTTTATTATTCTCCTTCGGTTGTGAAATGAGCACGAATAAGGAGCAATAATTTATATTTTAATATTTTATTATAAGTAGTATTTACACATAAACTTGATGATTGATTTGTTTCTAGTTTTATATTTTTTGATATATTGGGAAAAAAATGTAGGTGGCGTAATTAAAAAGCTTGGTTACATGCATAATTCCTGTAGTTTTTGGACTTAGCGTACAACAGACGTATAACTGAAAACGTACGTTTTATAATACTTTCCGTATAAGTGTTCCATCTATACGTACATTCCATATGAAACAATATAGGCGGCCAGGATCTCACATACAAGTGGACGTATATACCACATAGCTGAGGAATGTAACATATGCATACAGAAAATTGTTAGATGTCAAACTTCCTGCAACGACACGATGTAACAACTAAGGGCAGTGCGTATGGAGCATATGGATAACGTATGCCCTATACTGATTTCTGTAGTAAGCAAGAGGATTCCGTATATTTGTACAATATAACGCTGTCCGGAGAATGGATTTTTCTCTGTATATGACCATAATACTTTTTTGGTTTATTGGTCACTTTGAAATAAAAGCGCGCTTGATTTCTTTACAATACATACCGAAAATAATAACTGTTTTCCTTTTTAATTTGCATCCTCTGTTAAACTTCCTACGTGCGATAAAAGTTTTATCTACTTCCACGGTTGTTCGGGTTACTTCTATTTGGATGTTTTTAAAAAGTAATTTTTAAAAAGAGTACTTTCTTGGTTTGCACTCTTGGAAGAGGGGGGGGGAATGTTCTAGAACTTCACTTCTTTTAGTTTCGTGTTATATAGCCATGTATTACGCTGGTATAAAATAATAAATTCAGCCCTTTTTGTTTCAATTTGGTACTATTTTTCAGCCCACTCCGGAGATAGGACTGTGGCAACATTGGATTAAAAGCAAAGGTTATTTATATTAGATTGATTTGTGTAAGAAAAACTTAACTGTCAAAGATTATGTTAAGAAGAAGATCTATTCTATAAAACTAAATATTCGACAACTATCTTGAATGAGATTCTTCTATGTTGTGATGCCTTATTAATCTAATGTTTATTTTAAAATATCACCTAAAATGATTATCATATAATGCGCCCTGACTATTTGTAACTCATGTTTGTCCCTTACGATTTTTGAATTCGCACCCTTCAACGATTAAATAAATGAGCGACGATATTTTTAATAAGAAAATATAATAATAATATAATGAATGTAATTAAAAATAAGTATTGATGAAGTGTAATATTTGTTATAAATATATATATATATATATATATATATATGAAATGTAATGAAGATATATATGAGGTGCGATCAAAATGTGATGGACATATGCAATGTAAGAACAGTATTGTAAACGGACCAGTGGTTCTTGAACATAAAAGCCAAACTCGCTTATGACTTTTATATTCAGTCCATTTGTCGGGCGACATTTTATATAACAAAATACTTTGGATAGGGTAATAATTACCTGTACCTTGGGCAGAAAGTGCTCATACATATGCACTATACTTCATAGAATGTTAATTTAATAATAACAGAAGAAGAATGTTTTTAAGATATGTAAGATATGTAAGAGATTATTATGGGATAGTTGTTGCTATGTACATGTTTATGGATACCGAGTCAGCAAGTTTTGTGTGCTTGACAGTGTTAAGGAAAATATATTATAAAGTATATCAACTAATAAACCATTTTTAGCACTGTTTATCGACGTTATCATTTTTATATAAATGGTGAGAACGATAGTATATAATTATTAAAGACTACTACCACTCGAGATTTGTATATCACATTTCGACGAACCAGGTTGACGACTACCCTCGGTAAGTCGTTATATCTTCTACATAAAGAAATCTTAAAATGAACACTGTTTACGGATTTGAAGAACATGGAGTTAAATGGTCTCTTTTTCTGCTTCCTGACTATTGGAGTGGAAAAACTGCATTCCTAACAAGCTAATGAATACTAAGCTGTAGCTGGTTGATGAGGGGTGGGGGTTGGTAGGTGGTGAAACAAATGGGTTTGGGTTGTTGATCACATAAGATATGATCACGTGAATAACTAAAAATAAATTGGAAGGGGTTCAAAGATTTTAAACTTTTTTTTATCTATTATTCTCGTGTATACAGTCTACAATTGCGAACTTTGATTGCTTGTTTCAAACTTGTACTGTACTTGCACTTCCTAGTTTCAAATCGCGAGTGAATTGACACTTTCAGTACTTACAATACAGTACTATGAACTGATCATTGAACACAACATTCGATCAATGGGCTGTAGCTAATTGAAACAAAACTTTTGAAAATGACAGAAATGATATTTAAAATCCAATAGATATTAAAAAAATGTCCATGTTTAACGAAGTAAAAGTTTAAAAAAATGCAAGTTTAAAGTCAATTTTTGTGAATTTTAGGGTCATTTTACAGGAATGTTAGTGTCATTTTATAGGTCACGTTTTAGAAAATTTAGGTCAACAAGATCCGGGTCCTGCTAATGACACTGAGAATAAAATTAAATTATTTTTCGCTCTAAGAACATGAATAATCAGAACATTCTTTTGATAGAATGTTAGAATATTAGAATATCAGAATATTAGAACATTCTTTTGATCTTTTCGATTTGATCTGCTACAAGATAACGGTATTCTAATCCATGGTTCCCTAAATATACGCTTCAAAAATTATCGATCCTTATTTCAAATTTTGTTAGTCTTTCGATAACTATCCAACATGTAACAGTTCCCTAATAGTTTAACTTGTTTAGTTGAAGGATATTTCTCTATCAGGTGTTCGAATTCCAGACAAATTTTTCTGTACTTTCAAGAACAGTTTTCGTAAATCTGAAAATTGTATCGAAGGACAACTCCAAAAAGAGATCACAGTATTGTCCGCAAATTACGCGTCGGTCTCGATGATAAGATGAGCATTAGGCGCCGAGACGTTCGGATGTCTCGTCTCGAGAACCTCACGGACGACCAGACGGTCATCCAGACCATAACGAACCATGCACACAACGAAAACACACTAGGTTAAATGGCACTTTATTTATTTATTAGAATACTATTAAAAAGAAAAATAACGAAGAGAAACGATCACAACACTTATTACTGAATATGTATAATTATTTCCATTATTAAAATCACACTGTACTTTTTTCAAAATACTGTGGCCCTTTATCGGTTTGATATATATATAGAAAATTATAATTGAGATTTCACTATAAATGTTTTTCTCACACCACTAATGTACTTGGAAATTAGCACTGAGGGAAGTGTCGCCGGGATAATCCCACGTAATAACCTGGTTGCTGCTCCAACAATCCTGAAATGTCGACATGAGTCTTCAGTAAAATTACATAGTCTCCAAAGTGGAATGCTAATGTTGGAGGGCGCGTTATAACTTTAACGCACAAGGTATATGAACCTGGGACTTATTGATTGGGGCTAGCCGTAAGAAAACGTTCTTCACCGGCTAATAGCTTGTGCCCCTTAGCACAACATTATACTTGATGCTCGACACGACAAGCGTGGTTGCTGCTTCGAAAAGTGGAGTAAAACTCCTAGAACTCTCAGGTTTGAGATACGAGCTGCAATCGTTCACTGATCGATGTTGGCAGTTCATCTTCAAAAACACTCAGGTTAAATCACCAGTAGGTACATGCAAATGGAATACGGAAAAGAATTCACGTTAATATTAGTCCACTGGCCACGACGCACAAGACATTGCGATAGCTCGACTGTGAGAACATTTAGATAACGAACTGGTAAAACGATGTGGCTGGCGACGATCTCACGCTTGGGCACCTGGTCTACTCTGATCTGCTCTAATCTACTGCAATATTTCCAAAAACGATTAAAGAAAGCACTTAATTCAATTCCAAATAACTGTAGAATATATACTGTACATATTAATAAGTCTGGGAGAAACACTGAGAAGCTTCGTCGCTTACTGAAATGTTCTTACCATAAAGCAATGTTTCAAATATATGTATGAAAAAACAATGAAACTTCTTTGTCCAGTTGCGTGGGAAGAAAACAGTTCCCATCGAAGAGAGAACTTATTTGTGCCGCAGAATAAAGTATAAGACGAAAAAATAATCATTGTCTTTACAAAATATACAGAGCGCCCACAAAAATACTTCTATAACCTGGTGGCGGTTATAACTACATCTCAAAAACTGCAGGATTACAGATTCAGATTCAGCGTACAACAATACACATATGGAAACTAATTTTATCCATGGGATATCTTTTTTATAAGGCAATTTATGAATCTATTAATTCCCAATCTTTTTCTTCCATCTTGGACTCCATTTACTACCGAAGTTTTTTAATTGAAGACCTGAATTGCAGAACATGCCAAGTCCACCGGAGTATTTTGTGATGTTAGAAGAAAGAGAAGAAGCTTATACTTGGCATGCTATATTTTAGCTGAAATTATTTTTGTATTTTTTTTAAATTATGATTTGGATTTACATATTATGCACGTGAATATCACTTAAAACATAGATGCGAAATAAAAAATACAAAAAACGCAAAATACGAAGAAACAGAGTGGACTTGGAATATTGTAATATGCCTTTACAGTCTAATGTGATGATGTTTTTAATAGGAGGGTGCCCGAAATTTTTGTACCGACTGTACTTCACGTTTAACAAAAAATTTCTGGCTGTTCATATAATTCGTAATTTTGTTTGTTATTCTATTTCAAATTAACATGGAAAGCTGTAAAATATTCATTAGGAATCATAGTTTTGGGAACCAATATCTTTATTTATATATTAAATTAGTTATAAGTCTTGTATATGGATATGTAAATGGATTATTACAGTTCTTACGGTGTCAGTGCGATCTGAAAATATAGGTCCGCCATTGGACGGAACTTTTCCAATAAATAACCAATCTAAAATTCGACAGAATTTTCAGGACCACCCTTCACCTCTCTTTTAGATATCTAGGTCCTTCTGAAATCTAGTTTAATCCAGATTTTACCAAATTTTATTCGTTTCAAAGCCCCACCGCCAAAAATGCTTTGTTTTGATTGGAGGATTCACCCACGCTATGATGTTAGAGCGCGATTACTACGTCTCATGCCTAGAATTTTGCCGAAGACAGAGGACCCAGATTTTCCCAGTTCTGGAAAGTAGAAATTATCTAGAAAAGCTGCATTAAGAAGGTAAAACTAGTGTAATAATTGAATAAATACCGTCCAGAAAGCTATGGAGCCATAATTTGCTAAATTTCACAGTAAAAAACCGGACTGAAGAGCTGAAAATAGGAAGTGTAAGTCAGTGACGCCATGTTTTGCCGATATCATTAGTGATGGACAGGTTCTACGAAGTGCATCAGTTTGCTAGTTGTTCTTAAATATCCACAGATAGTTTCGGAAGATTAGTGTTTTCTCCCTTAAAATTTTCTCATCCTAAAATTATACCTTTTAGAGTTACGTAAGGCCTGCCCCACTGCCGTTTGTGTTCGTGTATGTAGTGAATGTGATTTCTTTTTGTACTTATTTAGTAGTAACATGGCGGTATTTAATTTCTTTGTAGTTAGGATAGTGATCATAATGCACGTGTAAAGTTTCAAGAGGGCTCCTGTCTACTACCAACTTGGGGGTACGGCTTCCAGCAGGGATGGGTTGAAAGTATAGTTGTCATAAGGTTCTTTTCCCTTCAGGAAAGGGGCATATATTTCTCAATAAATAGTTTGGGTATTAACTAAACAGTTTAAGAATGTGATTTAGTGAATACAAGGGCCAGTTGGCCCTGTTCCTTTCTTTCCCTTTCCTTTCGTAAACGATAGAGCCGATTCTAAAGAAAATGGTAAAATCTGAATGTTGTTTATGTGAGTAAATAGTAATGATTAATATGTATTATAACATGTATTAGTGTAGTTTGTAGTTATGGATGTGACATGTATGTGTTTGTAATGTAGTATCAGTAGTAGCAATTGTAGTTAAGTGATGAAAGAGTGTGTGGAATAATGAAGTATGGACAGTGTATCATTCGTATTCGATCAATAGCTAAACGCAACATATCAATCTATAGTAATATCAGAAAATGAGAGTGTCATAGTATCAAAATTCCGTGTGCAAGGTCACATTCAGTGGTTCAAGGGTTGATCATTGATTGATTGATCATTGATCAAGGGTGATTGAAAGGAAACGAAAAAAAATCTGTAGTAGTAGTAAACGAAGAAGTGGAACTGCATGTAGTGTAGAGGAGTCGCTAAAATTATTTTTCTTTTAACGAGGGGATTACGAAACATCACCTACTAATTGAAATCACGATTATTTTCCAATAAAGTAAAATTCAATAAAATTTCTTGTTATTGTTCGTCCCTCAATGCATACTCATCTCATGGTTAATTATCCCATATCGGACTTCCGAAGAAACTCATCGAAACGACTTATTGACCGTGCCAATAGCGACTACTCTCAGTCATGACTCCGTTTTCTTTCATTCAGAAATAGAAAAGAAAAGAAGGAAGTCGAAGGGTAAAAGAAGGAGGTAGGAAAAGGGAGGAAAAAGAAAGAAAACAAATAGAGTATTTTAATAAGAAACAGATTACTGGATACTCCCGGAAATATAATAAGAAGTCGAGAAAGTCGTTGAAAGATGAATCATTTTAAGCGTTATTAACGACTAATCAATTTTAGAATGCTTCGGAATAGACACATGTTCCTCCATACCACCCCGACCTAGCTCCAGGCACCACGTTCGTGGGGTTGCCCAGACCTAGACCAGGAATGGAGAAAATCGAAATTATTCTTTGTAAAGTTATTCCAAACGATGATTGATAACCATCCAGTATCTCTAGGATCGACCACACATATGAATTAGCCAAGAAGAAGAAAAAATCAAAGTTATAAACTCAATATAAATTTCTGTATCGTATCAATAAGGATTTCAACTTCCTGGAAGAAAGATGTCGTATTTAGGCTCATCCTGCTATTTTCGTCTCACTCCTAGAGCCGATTTAAACCGTTAGTAGCGGTCCTTCATGACCTAGGTTATTTACCTTAACACATATATTAAAATATGACACATATATTATACACATTAATATGACAAAGGATATTACTAAAATTACTTTAATTAAATCTATCATGCATTCACTCGCTCACTCATTCAGGACAGTGTATATATTTCTAAAGGAAACCAACTAACTACAAAGGTACAAATAGTTTATTACATTCATAGTGAAAAGAAAAAAAAATTAATTATAAAAAAATTATTAAAAGCACAAGTTCTTGGTTATATATCAATAGAATACATAGGGTTATACTTTAGTAAGTCTTTATACATTTGATCATATTGACAAATGGAAAGAAAAAGAAAAATAATTACATATATCTTAGGCATGCTAAAGCGAAATTATGATTTGCGACATACGCAAAGAAGACACTTATTTTACTTAAAAAAATGGACAAAGAAAAAGAAAAGAAAAAAACTTTTGGGTGTAATAGAACTTATGAGTCTCTACTTCACATTGAGCAATAAAATATTAATAATTCCGAGCTTTCAAATCACAAATAGCGCACTACTCGTAGCGTCCAAAATATTTCGCTCCATTTAACTTAGTTTGTATTTATATATATATATATATATATATATATATATATATATATATAACTATTGGTTTATAAAAAACATTCATCAACTATATTTAGTTTGTGACTATTAGCAGTTTATATCTGCACTCGCATACTGCGACGTTTATACCCATCTAGGGATTTTGAAAATTCACTTTCCGCCAGAGGATTCTTCACCTCTTAGTCAGTCCATTTACAAATTTATTAATCAGATAATTTTGAGTTACTTGTTCATCACTGGGACACGTCGTGAAACCTTTCCTTAGGATCACTTTTGTATATATGTATATATGGTTCGAATTTAAGACGATCTTCCACAGGTGTAAGGAGTATGATGATTTACATTGAGGATAAAAAAAACACTGGTCAAGTCACAGGATACATATGCATGTGAGAGGGATTAAAGGTACACTTTCCACAATGGTTTTAGGTTGGTAGCTCAGGAATAATATTCATTATGATGTGGGTTACATTTAGACCTGCCGTTACTTCTTAATACATGCCATTAAATAATGATTACATAGGTTATGATTTACATCTATTCAGAAGAAAGAAAAATTATTTGAGTGCACGGCGGTATTCTTGACAAAAATCTATATTATTATATTCGTCGGAAACTTACTGGTAAACTATAGCAACCAATACACGTTTGGGGGGACAGACACGAGCGCTCTTACATATATCCATATAATACATTTAATATCATACTTTTTCTTTAACATCATATTCACATACTAAGCACATGTACATTTCGACGTATTCATTTATCTCTCTCTCTCTCTCTCTCTATATATATATATATATATATATTCATATTTAATAATCGCGCACACATTTAAAATAATAACCCCAACAATAATTTCAGAAAAGGTTGCAAACATTGTACAAGAAAAACAAATGACTTCCGACATTACATATGAAAAAGAATTGATATTTTTTATCTGATACCGCGCTTCTATAAATTTTAACTTTCATATAGTCAATTCGTGCATGAATCGTAAAAAAAAACTTTGTGAGGCAGGCACGTAACACAGAACATTCCTAAAGATATAAATAGATAGACCAATATACAATTTCTGGGCCCAGGTTAACTACAAGATAAACGAAAACCAAAACGGAAGGAAAGTGACCAATGGACAAAAGAAAACTTAGAGGGACGACGGTGAAAGAACGTAATTGAAGTGTCGTCAAATATGAAGTCGTTATTCATTTTGGCAATAGGTCAAAATGTGATGGAGGACCCAATCATTATCTACTCTATCCATGAATTGTGTCTTGCAACATCTCAGCTGGTAATTTCAGATCAGAGTTGTACGTTAAATAAATTGTAAGCGACAAATTCAAAATCTGGGGGGGAGGTTGGAAAATTAAAAAAAACTTGAAGAAATGAAGACAGAGAGAGAGATAGAGAAGAATGAAGACGAAGAATAGGGGCGCCAAAGACTTAAGTGAGAAATAACTAACGCTACAAAGATAGAAGTCGAATTTCGCTCTCAACAAATCCATAGCCAAAATATTCTTAATATGCCAAAAGGGTGGTCTACTAAAATACGTAGACTCAAGGGGAAACACCTGGTGCCAAGAAGCAAGTCTGTGTCTTGTAAATAATAACTTCACAAGTTATTGCTTGTAAAATTATTATTTAGTAACCGTATCCGGCCCAAACCAACAGGCGAAAGAGAGAAAGGGGGGAGGGCAAGATGTCATTGCCCTAAATTTTGAAATGTCTAAAACAGTAAAAAAAATTATCCGACCTCTCCGAAAATTGAGACAGGATCTAGAGGAAAGTACGAAAATTAGACCGAAGGCAATGAAATAAGAGAGACCCTAATTATGGATTTGCCAAAATAATAAAGAAAATTAAATAAACTGGATTTTGGATCTGTGATTTCAATTACCAAAACATCACCGATAGCTACCCTGCGCAGACACGCCACAGTCTGGGATGTCGTTAATTTCCCTCATCTAATTAAACTAAGAAAAGAAATGAAAATACTTAAGGGGACTAGGGGTCGACATCCGGGTACGCGAAAACAAATTTCAATAACTAATTGTTTTGATTCTGTAACCCTGTCAGAGCTGTCGCCTCCATGAATATTGTAAGCTAGCCCGAGTAGGTAACGTGAAGGAAAAAAAATCTCACGGAGCAGGATATTCTATTTTAAAACCGACCAAAAAAAATAATTCACTACAGCCCCGTTGCGTAACAACTATTGTCTTTCCATAAATGATTATTACATATGTCCAGTCAGCGGTTATATGATGCTACAAATATTATTAAACGAGATTATTATGAACGAATACGACTGCAATAACAAATTAAGCTACTAAGCACTAACATAGTCCGGCAATATCTGACCCACATGTTCGCAGGATGCTCCGGTGTAGGGGCCAGAACCCGAGATGTTGCTAGCTATACATGATCCTTAAATATATATATATATATTCTTTTACCGAAACGTGACTAATCATAAACTGGGCTTATATATATCTATATCTATATCTATCTATCTATCTATCTATCTATATATATATATATATATGTATATGTATGTATATGGGTGTCCTCTCATTCATTTCGTTTCACAATATATTCATACTATCCGTTTATTCATTTATTACGACGTCGTATTTCATAACCACCCTATTTCTTTAACTACACCCAGACTATATGCACACTTCGTCATATATTTCTAAATCTATAAATCATTGCCAACGTTTCATGTTCCGGCCACCACACAAACATCCCTCGAACTCAAGACTCCCTTACCACGCAACCAATACTATGTTATACTTCGTAGCTTCATGTAAAAAAATAAAAATATGTATGTTCACAGAAAGTAGAGTTCTCCGCGATATTATTCAATTTTATAAAATTCTGACAACAATGAAATTATTCTGCAGCCACAGAGAAAGAAAAAAAATGAACATTTAATATAATTTCAAAGCGAAAAACTAGCATCATATCGCCCGACTTCTGTTAAGAGTTTACGTATTGTTTATTTACTTAAATATTTCGATGTCTAGACTAAGTAGAATGTTGTAATTTTCAGAAAATATTAATTTTTTATCACTTAACCCTTATGTGCATTTGGGCTGGGAATTATATTTTCTAGGTTTTGTTTCGAAAAGAAAGGTCAATTTCTTGGAAACTAAATCACTAAGAACATCGACATAGGAATGACGGTTAGTACTGAATTTTGACACTAGGGGGCTAACGACGATATGATCAACCCTTGAACCACTGAATGTGACCTCGCACACGGAATTTTGATACTATGACACTCTCATTTTCTGATATTACTATAGATTGATACGTTGCGTTTAGCTATTGATCGAATACGAATGATACACTGTCCATACTTCATTATTCCACACACTCTTTCATCACTTAACTACAATTGCTACTACTGATACTACATTACAAACACATACATGCCACATCCATAACTACAAACTACACTAATACATGTTATAATACATATTAATCATTACTATTTACTCACATAAACAACATTCAGATTTTACCATTTTCTTTAGAATCGGCTCTATCGTTTACGAAAGGAAAGGGAAAGAAAGGAACAGGGCCCACTGGCCCTTGTATTCACTAAATCACATTCTTAAACTGTTTATTTAATACCCAAACTATTTATTGAGAAATATATGCCCCTTTCCTGAAGGGAAAAGAACCTTATGACAACTATACTTTCAACCCATCCCTGCTGGAAGCCGTACCCCCAAGTTGGTAGTAGACAGGAGCCCTCTTGAAACTTTACACGTGCATTATGATCACTATCCTAACTACAAAGAAATTAAATACCGCCATGTTACTACTAAATAAGTACAAAAAGAAATCACATTCACTACATACACGAACACAAACGGCAGTGGGGCAGGCCTTACGTAACTCTAAAAGGAATAATTTTAGGATGAGAAAATTTTAAGGGAGAAAACACTAATCTTCCGAAACTATCTGTGGATATTTAAGAACAACTAGCAAACTGATGCACTTCGTAGAACCTGTCCATCACTAATGATATCGGCAAAACATGGCGTCACTGACTTACACTTCCTATTTTCAGCTCTTCAGTCCGGTTTTTTACTGTGAAATTTAGCAAATTATGGCTCCATAGCTTTCTGGACGGTATTTATTCAATTATTACACTAGTTTTACCTTCTTAATGCAGCTTTTCTAGATAATTTCTACTTTCCAGAACTGGGAAAATCTGGGTCCTCTGTCTTCGGCAAAATTCTAGGCATGAGACGTAGTAATCGCGTTCTAACATCATAGCGTGGGTGAATCCTCCAATCAAAACAAAGCATTTTTGGCGGTGGGGCTTTGAAACGAATAAAATTTGGTAAAATCTGGATTAAACTAGATTTCAGAAGGACCTAGATATCTAAAAGAGAGGTGAAGGGTGGTCCTGAAAATTCTGTCGAATTTTAGATTGGTTATTTATTGGAAAAGTTCCGTCCAATGGCGGACCTATATTTTCAGATCGCACTGACACCGTAAGAACTGTAATAATCCATTTACATATCCATATACAAGACTTATAACTAATTTAATATATAAATAAAGATATTGGTTCCCAAAACTATGATTCCTAATGAATATTTTACAGCTTTCCATGTTAATTTGAAATAGAATAACAAACAAAATTACGAATTATATGAACAGCCAGAAATTTTTTGTTAAACGTGAAGTACAGTCGGTACAAAAATTTCGGGCACCCTCCTATTAAAAACATAATAACATTAGACTATAATGGTATATTACAATATTATGCAATTCAGGTCTTCAATTTTAGTTTTCAGTAATTAGGGAAGAATATAGCTTTTTCATCCTGAAACAATCGAATTCGAAATTTACCCTACATGCAAGGGTAAAAGTGAGTCTGAAAAGATAGGGGAGGTACGACATCACGCCGCCCCCCTTGCCTACCTTTGCTCATTGTATTTTTTTAGGAGGTGGGGACGTCATAGATGTTTTTTGGAAGTGAGATAACGGTGTCCACCTGCATTCCTCCTCACTTTTACCCTTGCCTATATGCCGTAATTTGAAACATTTAGATAACCGTTCCCTTGTCCTGATGCAGATACAAATCCTAGAAGTCATATCGTTCAACATATGCGGACGAAAGTTTAAACATCAGATTTTTATAAAATTATTCAGGGTGGTATACTAAAATCGAAAATTACTTATTCTCGAAAACAAATAGAACAATTATGTGTTATATTTCGTAAATCAATATTTAATTAACGATTTTATAATATGGTATAAGGTCATCACCCTGGGATATTCCCAGAAGGAATTATTTACTTCTAGAGTTAGATATTTCAATTTTCAAATCTGTCCGTGAATTTGTTCACGTTTCGTAAATATTTAGTTACCAACCTACAACATGACGTAAGTGATATCTTTTAAAAATACAATAAACAATTTACTCTTGTTTTTAGACAATTTTCTCAAATATTTCATGAACAATACTAAAAGATGGTGTAAGTTACTTCTGAAAAATAGACAAGGAGTAATTTACTCGTGGGGAAGAGAGTTTCTGGAACAATTTTCTCAAACATTGCTTAGGCATTTTTAAAAATAGTTTACAATCAACCGTACAATACGACGTAAGCTATTGATCTTAAAAATACAAAGTGTTATTTCGTTCTTGAGGGATGAATTTTCTTTGGAGAAGTTTGTGAAAACGCCTATTATAATTTTGTCCTTACTTGATAAATAAATATTTTAGTAATAACTGAAACGTAACATAATTTAATTTAAGAAATGTGGCTAGAAGTTCTATGGTAGACCAAACCTGTTACTTTGTTTTTGACACAAAGTATGTAGACCCACAACTTTAGACTTTAACGTGTTTAATTGCATGGAAATTCACCTTAGGTTTGATTTAGCTTCAAAATAGAATTTGAAAAATAAATATCACAGTTTACTACAAAATTACAGAATGGCATTTATCGTATGAGCTAAAGGAATACCAAAAATTCAGTAGCAGCAAATGAAACGCATTAATATCAAAATAAAGTCACAGTTCCTCCATTTCAGAGAGAATTATATCATTTTTACTTAACTTCTTTTCCCTACTTGTTTCTTCCTATTTGCACTTGATTTCAAAGATTATGAAGAATAAATTTATAAAAGACGTTCCTTTCCTTCCTGGACATTATGATTATAAATATCTAAAAGCAATCCTATCTTTTTAAGAAAGTGCAATTTATAAAAAACACAACTCTAAGATTTTCTAGAGAAAGTACAAGTTTTACAAAAGTCTCGTAAAAAATTTGTTAAAAAATAATATTAAGAAGTTGGAAGAGGACTCCGAATAAGTTACCGTACGTAGAAATTTAAAATATTTCAAATGTATTATTTTCGGCTTTGATACAAATAAGCAAAATATCACAGTTTTTGTATTATTCTTCTGATCGTTATATTTTCTTTGTGAGATTGATGCATTTGTAGCCATTCAATTTGAATTCAACGTCTACCATTAAGTAAGTACCACAATTCCAAAACGTATCTTGTTCACTTTTCTGGAATGTGTTTTCTTCTTTGTTCATGATACGTTAACTCCTAATTTCAGTTAAATTATGGCATTTAATGTGTTCGGATATTTCATTTACATTTTATTTAAACTTATTTTGCGTATTTCCCGGTATAGAAATTAAGAAAGTAAGAAAAAATATTTTCAGAAAGATTTGTGAAGAGAAAAAGAGATTTTTTTAGAATTGGTAAAATTAAGTAAGATGACTTTGAAAAAACTTATTTAATAGAGTTTTTCTAGTTTTTCCCCAAGCAAGTAATACACTTTATGGATACACGTATTTGCGGTAAACGATTCATACCGAAGGAGTTTTAGTAATATAGCACACTATGAAAACTTGCGTTAGGAGTTTCTGTTACGCTGAACATAAATACGTAAATCAAGAGAAATAAATTTTAGAATACGAAATCTGAAAATGCATCTAAAACTCTTTATGATTATGTATAATATATTACAGACTTCATAACCAGTTTTCAGTTACTGAATTCAACTTTTATAAGTTACAATTAATGTATATACTTTTGTAATTATTCAGAATTTTCTCGTTGACAGTTTTGTAACGGCAACTACAAAGAATATGTATTTTTAAAGGCTGTCTTTAAACTTCCACATTTTGTTTTATGGTTATTATATTAGTGTCGTGTCAAGTTACTAAAAAAGTGTGTTGATTGTATGGTCAACAAGACGAGAAGCCTTTTCTGACTCGTCTCAGTTTCGAAAGAAGAAGCATCATTTTAAATTTGAAATCAGACGAGAAACATGACAGTTCTCATCTCGTTTTCGAGTCGAGAATTGAGACGAGATGAGATATTTCTCGAGTCTCGTGGGCAGCAATAGTTCAACCAAGCCATTAACTAAAAATACTGATCCAGTGTTACATGACTCATAGAATAAAAACTATAAATTGATAAAGAGATTGTGCAAACATAATGAAAGCTTTCATCAGCGTTTAAAGATACGCAAGTTATTAAACAATGTATAACCATTAATATATGCTGTTTAAATGTTGTTATATCGCACTCATAACGTGGCCCTCTCGTGATGTGGAAGGATTGTGTTCACTTCTGGAAATTTTAAAAAATGAATTTAAAAATTTTGTACATAAATTTAAAAAACAAGATGAGACGAGACCAGAAAAGCTTGTCGAGAATCGAGACGAAACGAGAACGAGTTTTTCTGGAATCTAGACGAGACGAGTAAATCATATTTTTCGTATTGTCTCATTGGCAACACTGTGTATCACTATGGAAGAAATGGAGAACATTGCTTTAATATTGTATAAGTTTATTAACCAATGTCATAGCTAGAAAATAACGGAGAATCTGTCTAAAAAAAAAAACAAAAAAAACAATAATTCTTACTAGGGAGACATGAAAATAGGTTAAAATGTTATTTTTCAAATTATAAGATTGAAAAACTTAGGAATGGTAGATCTGACTCACAGTATCCTCACCGTCAGTACAATCCTTCTATCTTTATTCAGGATTGGTATGAAAAGTTTAAAATTTTAAAACTCGTTATAAATCATAAGGAATTTCACGTTTTTTTTCTTTTTAATTAGAAGAGAAAACAACAATTTTATATTAATACTAGAATTCCAAATATAAATATTAACTCGAGTTCATTCGTGGCTAAGCGATTAACGTACGCGCCTTTGGAGTGTTAGACCCGGGTTCGATTCCCGTCTGGATCTCATGTGGTTCGGATTCCACGTTAATCAGTAGGTCCTTTCTCATATAGAATAGCTGCTGAAAGGGATATTAAACTCAAAATCAACTCACCTCAATGAATATCAACTCTATAGAAAGGGCGTAGCATATAAACACACAACCAGTCGTTTTGTTGAAGACGTGTGTGGTATATAAAAGCAACGCCTGGACGGAGAGAAAAAGGTGCGATATATAAGCTTCATTTGAGGCTTTACTTATAGAGATAAGTCATTCAATACTTAATCATATGCATGGATGAATTTGATGAAAGTTTTTTTTTCTGATATTTTCGCGGCTATGAGAAGCCAAAAAATGAACACTATTAAGTTGTATAATCTACAACAAATGTGTGCACAAGTCCTTATTAGATCTTTTATGTCAAAGCTATTTGATCAACGTAATTATTTGTATGGAACTCAAAATTGAATTCAAATTTGTCAGGTGGTACGATAGCTCAGTGATCTGTTCCTGGACCTCTGATACGAGATGTTCCTTGTTTAATACCAAGCCAATTTGCTAGTTTGTATCGATAGCACCTTTGTGAAGGTTTTCTTGAGGGTCTGCAGTTTCTCCTCACATTCTTATTTTGCCAAATCATTCCCTTTCATTAATCACCATGGGGTACAAAATCACGACACGAATCTTGATTAACTGAATTTGCGAGTTAACTGAATCGCTTTACTTTTTCCATCTTTTATATAAGAACACCAACAATGAGTACAGTGTTCGTTTCCGTTAACAACTATTTGCCACAAAATAAATTTATTGTAACGAAGAATTGGCTGTAGTCACGGACTCCCTCACTCTCATCCGCATTTAGCACACATACTGTGCTGTACTGTAAATAACAAGAGGGCTGCGAGTTGGCATTTGCATATAAATATAAAGTATTGTATGCCAGGTATGCATTAATTGCAAATTTGGAGCGAAGAGATTGACCTTTATTGATTATTCATAGACTTTCGTGAACGAACATCACATGTAAATAGTTGAATTTGGTACCGAAAAGCATAATGGCATTGAAAAATTATGTTCGCAGAACTAACCGACAAGGGCTTCGTCTTATTTGTAATGCTGAAAATTCTATTTTCCATTGTTTCAAACGAGAATTAACGCTCCAAATTGTTTCCCAATGTTATGTCAGTTGGCATGAGTTTTTCGGTGATTATTCCTCAATGGTATGTTATATCGGGACATGCGACCTCTTCCGACACTCAACACGCGCTTTCGAAGCACCATATCAAATTTGGTTAAGATGGTTAAGTCATCTCATAGATCCAGTTTTTAGGTGATTATTCCTCAATAGTATGTCCGATTGGGACATGCGTCCCTTACGACACTCATCGCACGCTTTCGAATCACCATTTCAAATTTGGTTAAGACGGTTAAGTCATGTCATAGATCCAGTTTTTAGGTCATTATTCCTCAAGAGTATTCCGATTGAGACATGCGTCCCTTACGACACTCATCGCACGCTTTCGAATCACCATTTCAAATTTGGTTAAGACGGTTAAGTCATGTCATAGATCCAGTTTTTAGGTCATTATTCCTCAAGAGTGTTCCGATTGGGACATGCGTCCCTTACGACACTCATCGCATGCTTTCGAATCACCGTATCAAATTTGGTTAAGACGGTTAAGTCATCTCATTGATCCAGTTTTTAGGTGATTATTCCTCAATAGTATGTCCGATCGGGACATGTCACCTCTTACGACACTCAGCGTGCGGTTTGGAATCACTATGTAAAATTCGGTGAAGAATGGTTTATGTATTTCGGAGAAGTATCTGGATAAAGAACTCCTAAGTCGAATAAAGAGGATCTTCGCTGAAATAATAAACACTTTTATTTCGACTAAAAGATTTTCCTTTAAACTGAAGTAACATCGGTCACACGAAATAAGGTTAAGTGAGATTCAATTGTATATAGATAGGCAGGAACGTTTGCTTGTACCTATACATGCTTGAAATAAAATGAACATGATTCCTTTTATTTCTTTGTTATTGCGGAACACTATTTTTAATTTCTAAACGTTGTTCAGCAGATATTTAAAGTCTATTTTTGCAAAATTCTAGATACAATGGTATGTGACCATGATTAATTATCTTTTATAACAAGGCCATTGAATTTTCAATGCTCTCTCACAAGGAACGTGACTTTGTGATTCAATTATGAGAAGCCTTTGTAAAGATGTTGGTAAACCTTTTGTTCTTTCGGAAGGAATAATAATCGGTGCGTTGCAAAAATATATGGTTCAGAAGGTCTTTATTCATTACACAAACATTTATTATGTGTTTGTATGTACCCTTTATACCCTCTAACTCTTATTATTTAAAAGTGGAAAGTGTGAGAGAAGTGCGTGAATAATATCCCCCTATTTCTTCATTTGTTATCCAATACAAAAGATCCACGACAGGCTTCCCTTTTGACTTCCACAATCATTAACCTTTCTCAGTCTTTTATGCATAAAACCAACATCAGTTCAGTAGAAAAGACTTAACTTTAAAATGGACTTACCAGTTGAACTTGGATTTATTCAAGGTGGCAATAAATTGTGTTGATAGCTAAGTAATTAAATAAAAACAAAGTAAAATGTATAGCAGAACGTCCTTGTACATAAACTATTAGTAAAATGATTATGTCTATTAAATACATGTGAATGATCATAAATTATTATTCATCATCATTATCACAAGTATTCTGCCATTATTGGCAGGTCACTTGCCGAAACTGAGATGCTTCCTACTCTGCTGTCTTCAGCTAACTTTTTTTATCTTCACGTACGAGTTTTCTGTTTTGATTCCGTCTATCCTCCTTCGCCCCTCCCTCTCTTTTCTACTACCATACCTTTAGCATGTTCCTCCTAATACAGCTCCTTTTCAGCCAATTTCCCAATCTATTTATCTTTCTCTTTTCAACTACATATAAAATTGTTTCCCCCATCATTTCTAACACCCTGTCATTAATTTCCGATCAACCCAGCTAATTCTCTCCATTCTTCTCTACACCCACATTTCGAAACCTAACAGTCGTTTTCCATCACTTTTGCGGAATTTCCATTTTCTTGCCCCATACAGTACGAATACTCTTCCCATAAATGAAGCATCCACTGAGAGGACGCTTTTCTGTCAGTAAGGATGACGCCATTTCTGAGGTTGAACTGTAGTTTTAAAGCCAAACTGCAGACTTTTACAAAAGTGAAGAACAGCTGCTAGAAATGTGTCGCTGGGCACGGTGACTACATGAAGAAGGACTAATATCATCATGGTATTAGAGTACTCCAGAGTGGATTTTATGAACTTTTTGATACCCTCTCCAATACTGTTCAGGTATTGAAAAGTATTCACCAGTTGTATTTTCTCACCTCCAATTTCTGTATTTGACACCGGCTGGTTCGTTCCAACCATCATGTATTTCTAATATTTATTTTTACTCTATACTCTCTACAGCCATTCCTTAAGTTTTATGACGTCTTATTGATTGTCTTTTCAGATTCCGCAACAAGCGCCATATCTCTTCAAACTGTTACACATAATCATTCTACCTCCTTTCGAAATATCGTCTTCATTATGCAGACTCCTTTTCAATATTTCTTCCAAATAGATCCTAAATATTAGCGAGATAATCCCTGTCCAATTCCCCTTCCAATTACACTCTCCTCTGTCATTTCCTCCCTTTATTGTTAACACTTATTTGTTAGTCAATATATAAGTTTCTTATGAGTCTTCGATCGTTCCATCCCAACTCAAATTTTTTATAAGTCCTAACAACAATTTCCAACTCAAGCGGTCGAAAGCCTTCTCTAGATCAACAAATACAACATACACCTTTTCCCCTTCTCTATAAACCTTCACAAATACAACATACACCATTAGCCTTTAGAAAGTAATTACATTTCTTGTACTTTTACCTCTTCTAAACTTGAGCTGTTCCCCTTAAACTTCTTCATTTGCTCTTTCATAAAACCTGTTTAGGTTTCGAAGTTTAATTTTTGCTGCACTCGATATGGGAGTATTAATTCTATAATTCTCACATCTCTCTGGGTTCCATTTCTTGGTCACAGGTAACATGAATATCTTCAGGAAATCTTTTGTCCACTCTCCTGTTTCACATATTTCATTGCAGAGTAGGAACAATTCTTTTTTGCTTTCTCCCATATTCTTAATAAATTTAATCTGTATATTATCTATTCTTGTTGCTTTTTCATTACTAATCTCGGCAATAGCGTTTTCAAACTCATCCAGAAGGATAATAAACCCTTTATCATCCTCGCGTGTTTCATTTTCTACTTCAACATCTAGGTCACACAGTCTTTGTGGTTGGATGAACCTGTTATCAAAAAGTAAATTGATATATTAGGGTATTCTGTGTTTCTTCAAGATATAAGTCAAAGTGAGGAATTATTGTTGTATTTTATTGTATAGTAACGCTGTTATTGTAAATTAATTATTATTGCAAATAAACACATTATATATTGAATTATTTTGTATTAAGTAATATTATGAAATAAGTAGTCACAAGGTCCAAGCAACATTCCTTTTACCGGCGTACAGTTACTTTAAGATTCTTTTCTCGACTACTCTTCATGAGAACAACGTGAACCCTTAACAACATTCTCGGCATAAACTGTATTATCCACTGAGTTTTCTTTTTATTGCCCTAGTGACAGTGTTTCTAGTCAACAACATGATAAACATTTTTTTAAAAGGAATTTTAGAGGGAAATTTATTAAATTTTCCCTCCGTCACTTCCTTCCTTTAGGCCATACTCGCAATAATAGCTTGCTTCATTATCTTTCGAATGCGATACAAGTTTCGTCTTTACACCAACTACAGGTATGTTATATGCAATTAACTGAAACTCAGCAGGTTTCAGTGGCTGAAAAGGTAAATTCTATCTTAGAAATCTGGAGAAATAGACCGTGTGTTCATATAAACTTTTTGGCTTATTATGATCTCCCTTAGCACCTCCAAAAATATCTGCACTTCCTTACCGAACACCCTGTATATATATCCCATGCAGCACATATACGTATGCAGGGTTGAATCGAGGATTTTCTGATGGGGGATGCATCAATAAGTACCAGTACATTTGAATTGAATTGGAATTTTTAAATGCCTTTAGGCATCTGTGGTGTGAATGAGGAAATGGTCTGGAAATGCTAAGTGTCTGTTCTCGGGGAATACTTCTCTTTCAACTTTTAGAAAATTGACTCAACTAACGATTTTGCGAAACTTCTCGAAAAACTCCTTTGTTTTAAGCCCAAACGCAAACATGACAGCAGAAATTTTCGGAAAGTGTTGCGATTTTCACTGTTAGCTGCTCACTTTAGGTAGTGAATATTTACAACAAAGGACGGGGGTGCACGTGCACCTTTGCACACACACCCCTAAATCCGGCCCTGTACGTATAACATATGTATAATGTACGTAACATCTATCTGTTGTATATGTATATTATCTGTATAGGTTTGGTATGCGTTACGTACATTATACGTATATCAGTAGTTTAGATGTTCGCCTTCGTAAAGTATATTATACGCATAAAGTAGGTATGTATAGTCTGTATTTTCAACGTAATTTATGTGTTCGAAATTTCGTGCTATCGCTACGTTTTTGAGGTGACAGGTTCAGACTTACCTTCAATTATCCAGCTGCTGTTTCATTTTTTAATATAGTACAAGTTCAGTGCAAAAATTAACATTTGCACGGCGAAAATCACTTCATAACTAACACATAACAAAACATAGAGTGTCAAAATCATACAAAATGACTACCACTATATAGAGATCTGCACGGGCCGGAATTTTTAGCCCGGGCCCGGCCCGTACCCCGGCCCGACTCATGTGATAATCAAATGAGCTCGAATTACAGAAACTTAATGCAAAATTGTATTTTTATTTACAGCAATTGGAGGTTTCATTTTGCAGTTATGCTTTAAAAGTTCTCCAGAAAGAACAGCCCAATAAATATCAATGTACAGTATATTTACAAAATTAAGCCTGGGAAATATGGTTGCATATTTAAAAATTTGCTGCCCAAGCCCGTGCAGATCTCTACCACTATAGCAGATCATTATATGTTATTTCAACACCAAGTTTTTTTTTTTTTTAATTTAAGGGATTAGGCTTAGGAAATTTCTTTAATCATCTATTTTTGTTTATTTCATCATACTTGGCTTCTTATCAATCAAACTAACTTCAGCCATTAGAGAGTTACGCCCTCTCTTTTTCATAGGTTTCAATACATGTTGGTGTTGCTAATACAGGTACAATAGATGGTCTAAGTGCAATGCACTCAACACCAACGATTATTTTTACAAGGTTAGACTGTTCAAGGGGTACACCCTTTCTTCGAGAAGGGCGTGAAGGGAAAACAATGGGATAGGTGATAAAAAGGTGAGGGCTAAGTGTTTTGATTTTATATTTATTTCTATTTTCATTTCATTCCTTTGGGGTTTGCATTTATTCATATAGTTGGGTTTTCATATTCTGTATTCAGGACATCCATTTCATATTATCGTACTATGCAAATAGGAAGGGCATCATTTAGGTATCCATATCCTGTGGGAAATTGAAACTAGGAGTCCATCCACGGGATAATGAGATGATAGATGAATCCAGTGCAATTGGACAGGACAAACACAGGGAAAATGTTAATATAGACAAATGCAGTGTTAGCGTCTGTTCTGTGGTTTTGAATTTACTAATGAGTAAAAACTAAATTGAATAACATACTGTTCTGTAAAATGATTATTCACATGGGTTTTCATTCAGTGAGTTACTATGAAGCTCATAAATTATTCTTTTCAATGTAACAATAGTGCGGCAACGACTCAAATAGTCCCTTGAGTTCAGAGTCACTAATAGACACGTTTTTTTTTTTTTTTTAATATAATTTGTTATTTTCACTTCAATATTTTTCTGACTATTGATTTTATAATAGGATTTCAGTTTTTTCATATGCTGATAACTTACTAATATTTTGACGTTATAAGTTAAGTCGTCTATTGTGTTAATTTTTTTAAAAAATCCATTTTCTCTTACTGTAGTCAAATAACCTTAGTCTCCCGTCCCATAATAACTTAAAAGTGCATCCTCTAACATTTTGATATAGAACCCTTCCCCGAACAAAATCTTTTGGAAGAATATTTTCTCTCCAGTACACACTACGATTGATTTTCCCTGTAAATGTCTTTAATTTACATATTGATTGTACTATAAGTAACGGAAAAAGAACATACAACATCATTATTAAATACTGAAAATGTATTATAATTGACTTACTACAAAGATACTCGTATTTTCTGGAGAATAGATTTTCTGTCCACTGGACTATACTCAGATATATTTTCAAACATCAAAAAGTATTTTCTGTGCTACGTTTGAATTGAGAATAACCTCTGTCCTATATAAAGAAGTTACTAAAGTGTTGCTGTGGAAAAGAGGACTTCGTTTCTGTTTTAATCTGAGAGCATCCGTGAAATAGAGAGCTCTATCCTGTAATAGCACACATATTTTTTTTTGCCAGACAAGCCCGTATTAAGATGCTTGTTATTGAAAGGTTTCTATTAATTGAGGTATTACTGTAAATGTTATTTTTAAATATCTACATAGAACAATATTTCAATCATTATACGCTGTAGAAATTGTAATGACGATATAATGTCCTGGCACAATTTCGTCCTGAAGAGTTCTGGTAAGGCAATACTTCGTTCCACGAGATTTTGATCGACGAGGTTTTGAGCAGGCGAGATTTTGACTCACGAAGTTTAGGACAACGAGAATTTGGCCCACGAGGTTTTGGGTGCCGAGATTTAGGTCAGGCGAGAATAACGCCTACGGTATTCTGCAAGATTTTGTACCCTTGTAATGAAACCTAACATTGAGCTATAACGTTTTTACTAGATGTACTTTAGCGTACTGCTTAAAATACGTTAAGTGTTGTTTATGATTATGACAAAGAAAAATACATTATTTTATTCCAAATAGTGCTCTTCCAAATCAACATGAATGAAAATGTAGAAACCCAAAATTATCATCTATTCTTTCCACTAGAGTGAAAAATCGTAGAATCTTGTTGTTGGGACATTCATATGAATGAAATATTATTAAGAGGCCTTATCACCACGAAATTCAAATACCACTAATTTTACAGTAATTATCTAATGTCTTCAAATAGATAAAATATAATCGAAAATTATAACCAGAGCTCGCTAGACAATATTATTTTACGTGAGATACCGTTATCGGGACTCACTTATCTGCGTGCGATTTCCATCCATTTAGAAAATAGGCGTTTATTTTCGCGTTTCTAAATGGCTGCAAACGGAAAGCTACTAGGTGACTCGTATAACGGTGCATCATGCAAAACAATATTGTCTAGTGCGTTTTTTCTTCACATTTCGATTATCTTTTATCTATTTGAAAAAATGTATATTTATAATTACTGTAAAATTAGCGATATTTTAATTTTGCAGTGATTAGGCTTCTTAACCCTAGAACGGTTGGGGTGGGTCTGTGAGACCCATCTACTTATATTTTAAATAAAATTTTCAGCTTAAAGTTAGTGATTTGAGTTGTAACTTCTTATACCTTCCTAAAACGACCGATAAGAGACGCTAGTGTTGCAAATCAGTTTGATTTATTGTTAGTTTGCTTTTAATAGAACTCTAAACCTCGCGTGGGTCTGTCAAACCCAGCCCGACCGTTTACGTATTTTTTTTTTTTTGCCAGTGTTAAGAATCTTGTAGGAAGTTTACTTTTTTATTAAGACTACCTATTCGACATTTTTTTTTTTTAGTATGTGTATACGAACAACATTTCAGTTGGTATTTTGAGCAACCTTAGAACATAATCGGACGAGAAACAGTTTCTGCGAGTAAAATTCATAGAATTTTATATGATGATGTAAGTGAACTGGATGATTCTGATTCAGATCCTGATTATGAATTATTTATTGACCTGATAGGAACAGTGAGTGTTGTGAAGAAGAGGATGAGAGTGAAGAATTTTTATCTACTGCCACTGCTGAGATAACTCCATCCACTCCGCTATTAGATAACAATCTTGCCAACAATAAAAACTAAAAAAAAACTTTACCCTCTGACATTTAGTACGTTTCATTTCTCTTTTGGTGAGAACTTCAACTCTTTCTGTGTATGCAGGTATTCTGCAGTCGCCCTTATTGCTTCTCACGGTGGAACAAAGGACTTGTTGTTTTTGAATGCAACACTTATCGTCTAGACAGAATGCTTCGTAGCAGCAAACTTGTTTTTTCTTTCCCTAAAATAGTTTCCAACTTATACTCTTCGTTACCATGACTGTTCCGTATATACGTTTTTTTATAACAACGTTTATTAAGATTGGGAATATTTTTGGACACGAAGTTGATATTGTGTGTGAATGATATTGTGTTTGTCGTGTTCTCACGCACTCATATTACGTCATCCTTCCTACCGTGAGAACAAGTGTTCATGTCCTGCAGGAGTCGTAGATGAAATGACTCATATACAAAATTACCATCGTTCGCTCCTTTCCACTGAACTGTTTTACGTATAACAGTAGTGCATAGAAATCCAATAACCATGGAAAGAATTTATTAGTTTAGACTGCCACACTCTTTTTTAACTATTATTTCCAAGCTTCATTCTCACGGGACCAAATCAAATGTTGCCAGTGTTCTCTATTATAACATCGACCTATTGGCACTGTGTATGAATGCAGAAAACTTTAACATTTTCTTTATTGTTTGATATAGTGTATTGTCAACCCTAAGTGTAGAAAACGGGTTGTTCCCAAGCGTCAGTAGAAGCGGAGAGTTAGCAAAAGGAGTTCGTCGTAAGAGGAGTTAGCAAGAAGTCATCGCAAGAGATCATAGTATGAGGAACATTGTGTTGCTACATTAATATATAGGATGTGAAGCTAAAAAACGAACGAATACTTTTTGGTCATGCAGCGTCCTTTTGGAGTCAAGATACTTCATTGATCAGTGTTTTTCCAGTATTTCCCCATTCCCCTTGTCATTATTACGCAGTGAAAGTCTTGTCTCAGTGTGAATAGTCAATTTATAGTGCAAGTGATATTTAAACAAGGGCTATGTTTCTAGTGTTCGTATATAGTGTGCGCATATCTACATTTACCATGCAGTGTTAAGAGTTTTATTATTCATTTCGTTTATTCGATTGCCTCAGTGCAATTTCTTCTGTTTGAGCATTTAGCTCTGTAAAGTGAGAATTTTGTGTGTTGTTAATATACATATATTTCTTATTCCGCTCCGTACAGACATATATCCATATTCAATAAATAGGAATTTACCCAAGTAAATATTATCGTCTTCATTCATGTGTGTGTGAATTCCTGCGAGCAGACGGCTTGCCAGTTGCGTATATGTATGCATGTGCATACGCGAAAGTAAGTATAATACAACCTGAGTCTCAAAAGCACCAACGTGGCTCATGTCAAATCACTTGTCATATTTCAATGTTGTCAATCTGCGCCCAAACAGAGTATGAGCCTGGACCAGAATTGTTATCAGCTGTTTTCTTAGGGAGTTCTTCGGGAGCCAGCACCCAAGGGAAACGGTAGGTAGCAGTACTAAAATTCAGATTTTAAATATAACTTCTCTATAGTCAGAATATTAACGTATGTATGTACAATTAGTTGAGTATTTTTGAAGAAATGGACGCGAGTGGAAAAGCAGTCTTAGATAGGATGACCGAAAAAAAATACCTAACTTTAAAAATACAAAAAATTAACTTCAAATATTAATACTAATTTTCTATTTATAACAATACAGTGTACATATCCTGCATGTGTTAGAAAAAAGAGAGGCAAAAAATATTTGGAAAATGAAGAAAATAAATTGACATTGTCGAGTTGAACCATAGACGATGTTCAACAACGATATAGAGAAGAGTGTAAATTGTCATGACACATATAAGTAAGGAAAAGAAACAGGCCTGTTTGGGGCTTTTACGGAAAGTCTATCGCCCTATCCTTTGAAATCATAAATGAATTATCTATAAATATTATCGCATGAAAAAAAAAAACGCTTGTGAGAAATTTCCGTTTGTCTAAGCAGGGTAAGATTATTCACAAATTGAAAATTATGGTGTTAATTCAGGACAATTTTAACACAGGCCAGTGGTCCCAACTTAAATTTAGAGGGCACAATGGCTCAGTGGTAGAGCGCTTACCTATGGTGAGTGGGGTCTCTGATTCGATCCCGGTGAGAGTGTGTTTGTGATGGACAAAATCATGTCAATGGGTTTTCTCGGGATACTCCCGTTTCCTTCACATTCTCATTTCAACAATTTTTCCATCATCTTTCACTTGCCTTAATCATCCATCTACTTTAGCCTAAATGCCATAATCGTGGGACGTTCAACTGAAATATTTCATTTAATTTTATTTTCCCAACGTGAATACCACTTTTAAGTGTTGTTTCAACACCAAAGGTCCGGTGTTGCTCTTAAGAGTCTTCATCCCGGCGAAATTAAAATACCGCTAATTTTACAGTAATTATATGATATCTTCAAATAGATAAAAGATAATTGAAATATGGAACAACAGCGCCCTAGACAATATTATTTTGCATGAGGTACCGTTACCACAAATCACCTAGTAGCTTTCCGTTTTCTGCCGTTTAGAAACGCGAAAATAAATGCCGATTTTCAAAATGGCTCGAAATCGAAAGCAGATAAGTGAGTCGTGATAACGGTTTCTCATGTAAAATAATATTGCCTAGGGCGCTCTTGTTCCACATTTCGATTATCTTTTATCTATTTGAAGATATCACATAATTACTGTAAAATTAGCGGTATTTTAATTTCGCCGGGATGAAGAGTCTTAACACAGGCTGTGTGTTATGATTTGACAAAGAGACGGTGCCGAAGCGGTGTTACAGAATTAAGTGAAGGAAATAGGAACAACGCGACGGCGATCTTTCTACATACCACATGTTGTTAGTAACTCCATAACTAGCATAGTGAACAGATGTCATTGTTATACTAATATTAGCAACTGCATTTCAGAGTTATCTTAAAACCCTGTATATCAGATAGGTGCATCGATAATGTATTATTCAGTGAGCACATGGCCTTTCGTCCATATCATAAATATCTACCAGTGACAGTGAAACTTGTTTTAGTTTTAAGCTTCTGCTAGGGGAATGTTTTGTGCGCTATATTTCAATTTACACCAAATAACGAACGATATATAGGCTATCCTGTAATCCTATGTTTTCTATGATGGTTTTGTGACTGTTTAAATTCTCTCACAATATTTATATAAGTAGAAGTTTTACCATCTCTTGGTCTATGTTCAGTGTTTTCTTCTTCGTCGCCGACGATATTTTGTTTCTCATAATCACTTATAAATAATCTATGCCACACATTACTATCCCTTATAAGACTCACGTCCATTTAATATGAAATCAAATGTTTTGTAAAAGTAGTGTTTAGCAATTGTTAGAAGAAACATTGTGTGTAATTGTTTGAAAATTTGCACAATTTGTTAGATACCGTATATCAACACCTCGTCTATGGCGACAATAAACGTCCATCAGTCTCCTACTAGAACTCGCTCGTACAACTTTTTGCTGTTTTTCGTTACACTACATGGCTGACTTTCAGGGTATATGAATGATAAGGTGAGTGATTAGGTGGACAAACAGTATCTGGTAGTATATAGTGTTTAATTCTGCGAAGCTCTCACTATCTTAATTTCACTCAGCACTGGTGATTTTAGTTTTAATTGGATCCGTTTCGGATGTGATTTGATCGGTCGTTCACTTGCCGGGTTCGGTCTTGCACATCTTCGTACTATGGGATCAAAGTAAAGAGTTCAACAGCAAATCCATGTTCGTGGCAGTGTTTATCTATGTTGATACAACTTACGTCAACAGTGTAAACTGTTATAATGTTGTCTTCCTACAATCGATTTACTTTCGGTAACGTAAGACTTCACTTAATACGACTATTTTGTAAGCAGATACATCACAATCTACTACCTCACTACTGTAACTTTCACAATTCTACGCTGGACATGCACTGTACGTGCTCTTTGCATTCGTCTATATGAAAACCTATGAATGTTTGTAATGTTTGGCGAAAAATTTTTCACCAAATTATAAATGCAAATTGCATATAGCTTGCTGACAAATAACTACCTAACACGACTTGTAATCAGAGAAGAAAGAATATGTTTGTTGTTGCAAGAAAACTGTTGAAGATAAACTTACTTTCCCTGCTTTTTGATTGATTGATAGGATTGCTTGTTTGGATTAAAGTTTAACGTCTCTTTGAGCATACAGACTACATGAGACATGGATGTACAGCATAACATGGGATTCAAACCACATAGAGTACTACTGGGAACAAAACGAGTTTAAATACTTATCAGCGTCAAGACTATATGAGATAAGACCTACATTTTAAAATCGGTTCCAAAACACTACTCTGTTTTCCATTCAAGGCAAGCACCCATCCCAGGAAACGGACCCAGGGTCACTCGTGCAGAAAATACGTGTTAACTACCACCAAGGGAAGCATTGGTTTTAAAGTGTGTTCCCAAATGAGTTTAAAGAGTAGCGACACGGTACCTATTTCCTGCATCTATATTATAATTTCAACCACATTACTAGTTGAAGCAAGTGAAAAGTAAAGCGAAATATTTTGCAATGTGACGTATCACCTATTTCCATATCTTCTTGATCACATTCCAGACTCTCAATTCTAGCAGGTTTTCGTCACTGACATTACAGAAAACACGGTTTTGCCCTAAAAACGGAAGTTTACAACTACTTTGTGTGATGTAATGCATAAGAAATTTTTAATGTATTTGAGATAAGGACTTTTTGTATAATTAGGGTGTGCACAAGATGGAATGTCAGAATCAAAGTATGCAGTTGAAATTTCAAGAGGATTGAGAAAAATACGTTAAAAGTTGCGAGACCACTTAGCAACTAAACTTTTATACAAGAACTGCATAGTTCACACAAGAAACATGCGTTTTAAGGACGTTTCTTGAGGAAAGTGTATTGATAAAACCTTAAATTTAATTGCTACAAATTATAAGAAGAAAACTTATCCAATGAATAGCTTCAGAAATTGTATGAAGCTTCCTTCCCTTAGCTTGTAACGACAAATCTTTTACTGGTGTGGCTTTCTTCAAGAGTGCCACTGCGTTTTAATAAGAACATGTTCTTAAATAGGTGGAAGGAGGAGATGTATTATTGTATTGAAAGTCAGGGCTATTGATTAGATTTTAAAATGGTATTGCTTCTTGGGTTAGGGAATACGAAAAAGGTAAATTTAAGGGAATATCTCTCTGGCTTTGATAAAGGTGAGCACCGTTGACGGGACATTTATACATGAATATGTTTTAGCTAAGTCGGATCCAAAAAGGATGGTCTCCTAAGGGGCGCGGAGTGGACGGCTACTTAAAGTTAATTTAGCTTTATTTATGAACATATCCGGACCTATAGCAATAGTGCCTGTCACTTGGGAGGAGGGAGAACGATCCTTCGTTCCCCGCCCTGGATTCGCTGATGTGTACTAGAAAAATGTTTTATTTCTTCTTCATCATCATAAGTATTCTGCCATTATTGATAGGTTACTTCCCGCAACTGAGAAGCTTCCATGGTCCAACGTTTTCCGCTAACCTCTTCGTCTTCACGTACGACTTTTCTGGTTTGATCCATTAATTGTAGTCTCCTTCGCCCCCTCCCTCTCTTTCCTCCCACCATACCATCTAGCACGTCCCTCATGATACAGTTCCTTCTTATCCAATGTCCCAACCAGTTTCTCTTCCTCCTTTTAATATTTGCTCTTACAAGTAAAGGGTCCAACTGGATAAATCTAGTTACAGTATGAGACATAGTGCGCCTGATAGGGAATGTGAAAATATGTGTATGTGCAAAGTTATAGCGGCTGAGCGCCATAAGAAACGGAGGGAGATGGAACAAAGTTGGTGGGAGAAGGCCTATGGTATTTTATAGAAATACATCAAATAAATTATTCAATCGTAAAAATAGTGAAAGATAGGCAATGAAACGGTGGTAGTTTCACATATTGGCAAAAGAATGGGCAGAGTAGATGACGAACCTCCGTCGCCATGTTGAAATCTGTATATTATTTGGAATAGAAAAGTAGGCATGCTGCACATGTGTTAAAACTGTGTTGTGACCAGGAGTACAATGCTGCTGCCCATTTTTACATTATCACTAAACATTAATGAATTATAGTCTCTTTTATCCCTTTGGATACCATCACAACACACGCTCGAAATGACCACCCTGTGCAACAATGTTGTGTGCAACCCGCCTCTTCCACTCCTCATACACAGCCAGCAATGTCTTTGGACGCACAGAAGCACATGCATTCTCAATCCGCTGCACAAGATACTGTAAATTTCAGATCTTGACGGAGTATACTATGGACTGAAGGTGGCCTCATCCGGAGATCCGGAAGTCGAGATCTGGAGAGCGTGGTCGTCACTCCACCAGTCACCGACACCCGTTCCACCTGCCAGGGAACTGTTGATCCAGGTACTCCCCGCGCGCCGAGTACGTAATGGGGAGGGCTCCATCCTGCTGGAAGAACGTTGGATATGAACAGTCCTCTGACAACACTGACGGCAAGATATCCTCGTCCAGCAGCTGTAGGTATTGAATGGCTTTCAGAGTGCCGTAGATGAAGAATGGGCCAATGACGTTAGTTCCAAAACTACCACACCATACCATAACCTGCTGACCACCAACCATCCTTGATGTATCACTCTAATGAGGCTTATTGTCACTCCAGTAGCGATGGGTTTTTTGGTTTACTTCTCCGTTGACATAAGAATTCGCCTCGTCGGAGAAGAACACGGTCATGGGGAAATCTGGTTTGGTTACCAGTGGTGCTGTTGCCCATTCTGCAAACTGCACCCGACGGTCTGGATCGTCCTCTGTTAGATGCTGGTGAAGCTGGAGTTTGTATGGGTGCTACTTGTTAGTGGAACGTATCCTCCGACGTTCGACTAACTCTACATTCCCGGGACAAACTCCGTGTGCTACGTTGGGGGCTTTTACTGAAGAATGCGAGGACAGCGACTGTAGTTTCCCCGTCTGTAGACGTTTTCGGATAACGACTATGATGTCTGTCGTTCACAGAAACCGGCTCCGGGAATCTGCTGATGAGCTTTGCCACACCATTGTAGGGTATGGGCTCCCTTCACGGGTATAGCAGATTAGACCCAGCAGCCACCACACGTGAGCTGCGATTTCCACACATCAGGATGATCGCAATACCTTCGTGAGTCGTCAGCACCATTGGTCAGTCACCGGCATCTGCAAAGATAAAACTGGCCGTAATTCATCAATGGTTAGTGATATGACAAATGGAGAGCAGCATTGCATTCGTGTCACAACAGTGTTATCACATGTACCGCATGCCTACCTTTCCACTTCAAATCATATACAGATTTCAAAATGGCGGATTTCAAGATGACAGCCGTGGTTTGTGATGTACTCTGTCCATTCTTCTTTTGCCAGTATGTGAAACTACCACCATTTGCAATGTCTACCTTTCACTGTTTTTACGATTCAACAGTTTATTTGATGCATTTCTTTAAGAACATAGCATAGCCCTTCTCCTACTAACTTTGACCCGCTTCCCATCCGTTTCTTATGGCGCTCAACCGCTATAAATTTACACATACACATATATTTACATCCTCTATCAGGCGCACTATGTCTCATTCTGCAACTCGATTCACCCATTTAGACCCTTTACTTGTTAGTTTTGCTAGCATTGGCATTGTTTTTAAGGTCAAGTTTAATAGCAACGCGTTCACAACAAATAATATTTACGTAAAGTGAGACAGGTTAATTATAGCTATATATAATTCTGTCATTTCGAGAGTTTATTTGTTGGTAAAAATTTTGCAATCAACCTTTTGTCGCCTTGTATGCAAAATTTCTTTAAATCTTATTTGTATCTCATCGTATCACCAATGCTAATAATATACTTCGTTTATTTGGTTTTCTAAAATTCGATTTTGATATAATTAACACTTAATATCTGACCCAATATTCATAAAATATTGCATTGGCATTAGTGATATGATGAGATATAAACAAAATTTAAAGAAAGATGTGGTGATACAAGGCAACAAGAAGTTGATTGCAAATTTTTAACAAGAAAAAACTCTTGAAATAACAAATATATATATATATATATATATATATATAACTTGTCTTACTTTATATAAATATTATTTGTTATGAACGTATTGCTATTAAACTTGACCTTACAAACAATTTCAATGCTAGCGAAACTAAGAGCAAACTTTTCTAGACAATGGAGTTTTTTTTTTCTGCAATATTGAATCTATACAGAGCAATGGCCTCGTATATTTTTCTTCCCCACTTTTGTATATTCATGTTTTTCCACTACTCCTGTCCACTTGGGTGCCTTTAGTGGAAGTTTTCGCGTACCACTGCAGATATAAAGATCTTGGACGAGAGCCCGGTTCCCTTGAGGGAGGGGAAGGGGAAATCAACATGGCTTCCTTTAGTTAGTAGTCTTGTCATCTAGTCCCAGATGGCGCCTGAGATCCCTTGTTTTATATTGTGCTGTACTACACTCGACACTTTGGAAAGAACAAACGAGCAGAAAAGAGGTGCTATATTAAACAAAGAGTGTATGAAAGAGAAGTTGTACTGGAGGAGTTTGAAACATTCTCAAAGATATATACATATGTATATGCGCATTTATATATGGAATGGATGATTTATCTTAATACGCTTCGTAACTTTTAATTAATAGATAGAAAACGCTGAAATTTCATACTATACAAACATCGATACAGGGATATTTTCTTACATATTACTCAGTACCACGAGATTAACACTGTTGCCAATCCAACATAAGCTTGTACTTTTCAAATGACATTATGTTGTCAGATTGGGCTACAAGTAGTGGATTGGGCGATTTGTTTATAGTTCCCTCTCAACAAAATTTTAAATTGCACTAGACGCTACTTTGGCGCTACTTTTAATAATATACATGTTATCTCTTAAGAATGCTTTACTTTCTTATTTTCATATATGAAATCACGTAGTACAATAAAAGTTTTGCTTGCTGAATGTTATATTCATAACAAACAATGGTTTTAATAAAACTAACATGTTTCATACTACTTTAATTCTTGTTTTAGCACCTTTTAATTTCCAGATTTGATAACACTAGACTTTCGTTGAGTTTGTGCTGTTACACCATCACTGACCATGTTGATGTCTCGGATAATGAATAGGAATGATAATCGAACGGAGCTGAGTAAACGTAAACATAGTACATTTATTGTTATCGTATTATACATATTAATATAATGAGTAAGTGGAGCTAAAATAAATCTTCCAAAATACATGGCTCCCAGATTACGAATTTAGTGAATGAATTAAAGAAATGAAGAATGCCAGTGACAGTCGGAAACTGTGGTCGCCGTCTGACTGTTGCCAACCCAGACATTTGATTTATTTCCAACTCCAGGTGTCTCTATTAATTTGATGTAAATGATTAGTAAAATTGCATAGCTGCAAAATAATTAATTTTCTGTTTGGGCAACAAATAATTCAAATCTGTTACTTTTAGAGCACAATATGCTACTTTTTTATCTTAGAATCTGGCAATACTGCTATGCGAGGTTATTACATATTTCAAATCCTAGCCTAACTATATATAAAACTGCATGATCTGACATAAATTATAGAGCACTTCCTATAGGGCTACAATGATTAAATTTTGCATGATTGTAGCTTTCCGGAACTAACCGACAGAAAAAATGTCAAAAGTGAATATTTTTAATTCTTAGGGAGTCTAAAGAGGAGATGAAGAATTTCCCCATGTTATTTAAATGAGCCTTTTTTGGAACCTATAATCTCATGTTTTAGGTACTTAGAATTGAAGAAAAAACTTGAAATTCGGTACGTTTGTATGGTTTCGTTAGCACTACCTAAGTAAATCAGCAAACACAAAAAATCCAACTTTGGAGTGGTTTTATAGGGAACTGAAAAATCTTTCCAATGTTATTTATATGGGACACCTTTTACACCCCCAAATTATTGAGCACTTCTTGTAGGGCTACAATGATTAAATTTGACATGATTGTAGCTTTTCGGGATAAACCCCAGAAAAATTGCCAAAAGTGAATATTTTTAATTTTTAGGGAGTCTAAAAAGGGGATGAAGAATTTCCCATGTTACTTAAATGGGCCTTTTTTGGGACCTATAATCTCATGTTTTAGGTACTTAGAATTGGAATAAAAACTCGAAATTCGGTATGCTTGTACATTTTTGTTAGCGTTACCTAAGTGAATCATCAGAAATAAAAATTTTGAACCGTAGAGTGGTTTTATGGGGAACTGAAAAATCTTTTCCATGTTATTTATTTGGGACGTCTTCTACACCCAAAAATGTTTAGGCACTTCCAGTAGGATTATAATGATGAAATTTGGCATGATTGTAGCCTTCCAGGACTGACAGGAAAATTTCTGAAAGTGAATATTTGTAATTTTTTAGGGGTCTTAAGGGGAATGAAGAAATCCCCATGTTATTTAAATGGACGTTTTATTGGGATACATAATCTTATCTTTTAGATAGTTGAAATAGGAAAAGAAACGACAGAATTGTGGGTTCAAGAGGTTCGAGGCCGTAGGCCGAGCAAAGACAGTGTGTGGGGGCGAAGACAGTGTGTGGGGATGGGCAGATTCAGGAAATATGAAGAGCAAGTTCACGAAATTCACTGTTCATGCAAAGGGCGATATATAAGAAATGCGAGACCGTAGGCCGAGCAAACTTGGGTGTCTGGGGGCGAAGCCCCCAGGTAGCCAAACGCTAGTTTACATATAAAACAAAAACTTACAACTCCACACTTAAACACAGTACTGCAAACTAAGTACACTGAGAAAAAATCGTAGGTGGCGTACTTAAAAAGATAGGTTACTTAAAAAGAAAGGTATATTTGTACAATCCGCGGCAAAAAACCTGCAACATGAGCATATAAGTTTATTGTGAAATGACGAAGTCTTTTGCTCCAAAATAAGTGTGCACGGGAGGAGGCCGAGGTTTATCCTGGCGTGATTCGTTCCACTTAGACGTTATGTTCATTCCCTGTGCTATTAGGCGTAGTTTCACAATAAACTTACATCCTCATGTTGCAAGTTTTTTGCCGCAAATTGTACAATATACCGCTGTCCGGAGAACGGATTTTTCTCTGTATATGTTACAGTTCCACAAACATAAAAGAACAACCGAAGTTTGGACGCTTTACAGCAGTAATGATGCAAGTTACACGAACAGGGTAACGCATATCCAAAGTGTCTTAGTGTAAAATATTATAGTTGTCATATGGCATATTTTGATAAAGTAGGAATAAAGTTACAACAGTTGAAACTTTGACATTTTTCAGCGTGTCATATTTCGATAAAGTCTTTAGTACCACATTCAATTACGTAGATAGTTTTCATTATAAACAAAGATCATTATACCGTCTACAGCAATTTGAGACCTCAAACTATTGGGGATATAGAAAAAAAGTTATGTTCCATATATGACTTAAAATGGCATATCTGTGGAAACGTTTTAAAACATGTCTAATTTACTTTGCTCCTATGACATTAGAACAATACTTTTCGCTAAGTATAATTGAGGCGGTATATGGAAAAAGGGCATATATTGCTATATGCTCTTTTTCCGGAGATCATTTTATCGAATTTTCCAGCCTTTCAAGAATATGTGGTGAAATTTTCATCAAGATATTTGAAAAATTGAGATTGGTATTCCTGTTTATGTGTCGTGTGCAGAGCTGTATTTTGGCGGTAATAGATTCGTACTGCAGTCCATTGTGTTTCGTGGTGAATATATTTTAAACCTAAACATGAACGCCAGTAACAGCAATGATTCTAGTATTGTGGAAAGCAAAAAGAAGGGTAAGAAAATATATATTCAGCGAAGAAACAAGAAGAAAGAAGATATTAAGCGTAAGCATGTTCGAGGCGAAGAGTATGTCAATGCTGGAGGGAAACGTATCAGCGTCAAAAATTTCAGGTACTGTTCTAACTGTTGTCTTAAATCATGTTGGCAACAGTTTTCGGTGGATACACAAAACGAAATATTTGCAGTATTTTACAATCAACAGGAGAAATCATGCCAGGACTGATTTTTAGCTAACTGTATGGAACGAAGCAAAACGTCGTCTGGAAAGAGGACTGGGAATCCCAAGAAGGAACGTTGCACACTTGGTCATATTCGTTGTGTGTTAACTGAAGAAAAATGCCGGTATGCCAGCAGTTGATACTAAAATTGTTACTAGTGTCCGTAAAGCGGCTGCGTGTTATTCAAAGTAAACTACTGGCAAATGCAGACTTCAGGGAAGTAAGGGGGTCTCACGCGAATAGGCCTCACAAACTGCAAAACAATATGTTGGAGCTAATGGCAGAACATTTAAATACTATACCCAGTGACTGCAGTCATTATTTCCGCAACTTTTCCACTGAATTATCATATGCCTTTGTTTGACCCAAAACCGACACTTGTGATTACTATGCTGCATGTGAACTGACGTTGAAAGACAATCCCGGTGCTGAATGTGCATTATAATATGCACTTCATAAACGCAAGGCAGCAAGACGAAAAGAAATAAGAAATCATTATGTGCAGAAGGCAAAACAGGATATGTCTTATTTAGTGATGGAATTCGATTATGCTCAAAATTTTCCTTTTCCACGCCTAAACGTAGACACACAGTTTTACAAACGACTACTGTGGCTCTAGTGTTTCAATGTGCATGTTTTCAATGATGACACATCGTACTGTTATTGTTTCATGGAAACTGATGGTGAGAAGAATGCTAATTCAGTGGCTTCTTTTTTGTATGACTGTTTAGTAAAGAAACTTCAAGAATACACCAATTTCAAGACGATTGTATTGTTTTGTGATGCAGCTGCAGGTCAAAATCGGAACCTCACCATTTTCAAATTCTTATCGTGGTTTGCCAAGACCAATGATCTTGAAATAATACAAGTATTTCAAGTACGTGAACACTCATTTTCACAATGCGATCGCAATTTTGGACTTATTAGGGAGCACATCAATAAAAAGGAAGTCATAGGAACAGCGAAATCATATCTTACTGCGATGGTCTGCTGCAGACGCAAACCCAGTCCGTTACAAGTTGTAATGGATAGAGATCTATTGAAAGAATGGGAGAACGGATTAAGCCATTTGTTCCTATCCAAACCTGTCTCCAACCGCCACACATTTACGATTATGAAATATGTCATGATAAAGGTGAATCAATCTGGCTCTCTGCTTTGTTCCGAAAATTACCTCCCTGTGTATAAGTTATTCATTTTTTGGAATCAGAGGGCACCGCAAGACCGTATACGTCTTGACCTTGAAAACATGCCGTATCCAGAGCTCAACCGCCTAAAAATCAAAGATGTAAGAGCTCTATACAGATTTCTGAAGGACGAAGACAAAGAGTGGCTGGAAAAATTATTTAATCGTTAGACTTCACCTTCTGGAAGCATTTGCAATTTGATGCCATGTTTATTGAATGCAAATTTGGTAATAAACATTGTATAATGTAAGTAATTTGGTTATTACATTTGTATCTATGGAAAAAGGGCATATAAGGTATTTTTTTAAATTACATCATTCTGAAATATTTTTTCAACACAGCAAGTATAAATGTCTATAATTCCATACATTAAATTCCAAGGTTTATTTTTATCATAGGTACCCAGTGAAATAAGCACCATGCATTTACGTATTCAACAATAAAAACTTTGATAGCGATTTTCTCGAAATGGTATTTTTGCGTATATGCCCTTTTTCCACATACCGCCTCAATTGCAACAAGTTGTCTGAAAGCAGTTTTTGAAATTATGTTTTTAAAAAATGTCAATTTTTCAATCCCTTGCATATTTATTCAAAACACATCATATCATGATCATAGTATTAGACACTACAGTATTTTGTATGCACATTGTCCTGTCCATCTTACTTGTGTTATTATTGCTATAGATGCTACCAAAATTTGGATGTTTGTGATACTGGCGTCATTAAAAAAATGAAATATTTCAATTTTACGTCCCACAGTTATGCCGACTAGACTAAAAGAGACGGTGATGATGATAAATGAAGTCAATAGTAGAATGAATGAAGTGGAAGAAAACGGGAGAATCCCAAGAAAACCCACGCACCCGGTGTTTCCATTCCAAAATCTACTTAGCGCGAGCTGGGATCCAACCAGGGAAACCACACACCAGACGTGAATGCTCCATCACTGAACCGCTGCGGTCCCCAATGGCGTCCTTAGTTTGTAACACTGAATAAAAAATTACATTGTAAGTTTTTGTTTAACATGTAGATTTAAAATATACAATAATCTGACCCAGTAATTTTTGAAAAAATATAGCTTTATATTGAACAGGTAACACTGGGTACTTAGTGTATCACAGAATATGTGATACAATGTCTCTCTCTCAATATTTGCACGGTACAAAATTTCAACGTTTCTTTGTCTATTAGTATAAAAGTTGCAGCAGTATATCAGGATAAATGGTTCAGGGGGTGTTAATGAACTAGACCGACAAACTGAAACAGATGATTCCGCATATCAAAATAAGAAAAGTTTATATGTACCTGTGGTCACAAGTGCATAGTTTCAGAGCTAGTGCTGTCCAAAATCGTGGGAGAATGAATTTTGGGGGTGAATTTCTCCAATATATCCATTGAGCTGAGGCGGCATAATATTGTCTTAGATTTGTAATCTGTTCTTTCCAAAAATGCATGATTTCGAATCGTTCACTGGCGGTGCAAGGGAGTCCTCCACAGGAAGTCGAGTCACGGATATCCTTTAGGAAATGGGTCCGATTCATGAAGAGTCCCAACAAGTAACAAAAAGTCATTGACAGACCATTCGTATTTTGAAGAGAAGCAAGATGGTGAAGGTTTCTTTGGCGTGTTGTGTGTGGTTGCATAATTACAACAGAGTGAATATAGTCGATAAAATGAAATCAAATAAAATCAATACGTCTGCGGGTTCATGATCCACAATCATGACCTGTGTGCTAAAGGACAAAGACATTAATAATACTTAATGATTTTGGAAGAATTGTTGCAATGAGGATTTGTGAGCAAATGGGAGTATTCACGGTAAAAAAGAAAACCGAGAAAAGGAACAATTGGTACAATGTTCATCACAAACTCAATTGACCGTGGTTCTAAAGTGGGATCTCTTACTATATATGTACACATTACCACTGAACTACCATAAATCTCTTTTCCCCCTCCCACGTAGCGAACAACAGATCATTGACAATGCTGTTGAGTTGAGATGATTTTAGTTTAGCGTCCCTTTCAGCAGCGAGGCTATATGAGACGTGGACCTACTGATTAACGTGGAATCCGAACCACATGAGCTCCTGCCGGGAATCGAACCCGGGTCTCCCACGCCATCATTGACAATGCATGGGAGATGATGACACATAAAAGCAATAATACTGATTAAGTAACAAAAAGAGCAAACAGTCATGTTAAGGAGATAGACATCTCGAAAAGAGTTAGTAACTTATCCTTCCAGTTTTGGTTTAAAGAAATTAACATTCCACAGTGTTGTCTCTTAGGCTATAGGAGACAGATAATTAAAGAAATGTGAAAAGAGTTGAGCGAATGAGAATATGCTAGACAATGGAACAGCCACAAGGAAATCCATGGATACTCCACACATATCGGTGACCAACATAATAAGTTCATTGGCCATGTGGGTCACGTGGTAGGTAGTAATTGGAAAGATGACACAGTAGTGCCATGCTGTCACAATGGTGAGAGTGTCACTGAACGAATCAGAGACGATCAAAACCAGCACTAACACAGTGTCATGGAACAATAGTACAATCTAAACTGAAGGTAATCCCCTCCCTTTACCTCCTTCTTCTCTCTTTGATGTATGAACATAGGACATTATCACATGGAAAGCGAAAACAAATTGCATAAATGGAAAACTCGTTTTTTACATGTAAACTTATATTGCTCATTACGGACGCGCCACTTTGTAATCAAGGGATTCCGGGTTCGATTCCTAGGGTTTACAAAAGGTTCAAAGCTAACGATAGGTCATGACCTAATTGTAGTGGTAAATTACGGAAAATGGTTATAAAACCAGAACATAATGAGTGCAATAACCAACATACAAAAATCGAGCCAGTTGTTGGCCTCTTCCCTCGCCATGTTGGTCATATTGAATGCAACCTTCATATGGCATAAGAAATGGCTCATGATAAGTGTCAAACCCCTATACGTGACATACCTTTTGTATTTTTATGTTGTCACAACATGTAACAGTCATGCATACGAACATACTCATAGCCACACAGAGAATTTGGAGGTAAAGTGGAGTAATTGTGCTGGCTATCACGTTCCTTCTGTTCTGACTATCTTGTAGTAGCGTCATTTCATCTCATATTTTTGCTCTGTGAGCAAGGCCCCATAGATACGTATGTTTCACGTTTTTAATTGGTATATTAGTAGACAAGTGATAAAAATATATGCATTTCCCAACCTCAGGAAGGAGTAGTTTTCCTGCCCTCTCCAAATAACGCCCTGCTATCATGCTATAAAGTACAAGAGTAATATACTTTGTATATCATTGAATTGGTATGTCCAATGTCCGTGCCAGCAGCAGGTTGTTTTGTGTTTTATTCCATTTGCAACACTGTCTGCCAATTGTGTTCACTCAGCATATATTCAACCACATCAGAACTATTGAGTGGTAGGTCAAAATGACCAACTATCAAATTAAGGAACTAGCGGATATAGTTTTCGTGTATGACAAAACTGGCGGATGTGGGCGAGGGGCAGCCAGATTATGTCAAGCAAGAAACCCTTCGAAACAAACACGTCATCATTCCATGTTTGTGAATGTCTTTGTGCGGCTACGCCGAACTGGGAGTGTCTGGGAATCCCTTATTTATGCCTTCTGCGGAATTACTTTACACCCCCATCGCATTTTTGTTACTTAAATATGACTTCACATGTATACGGTTATAGACGACGAGATCCACGGTTCCTGGTGTTCAAAATAAAACGTGTTGCTTTTTTGCTTTTTGTTTACCGTTTAGGGCCTACCGTAGGAACAGGTAAAATTCTTACAACACTTGTTATGTTATAGTCTTAGGCCCACGTAAGAGTCACTTTTTTATATCAATGTTTTACAATATATTTTGTAACGACCTGATTTCGTTCCAGTTTTTTTCAGTAATTTTATTTTATTTTATTTATTTCCTGATTAGTCAATTGATGTTATAATTTTCCAACTTTAAATAATTATTTTCATAATGTTTCTAGTGTGCTGATATTTTCTCTATCTGCAACACATAACAAGAGTTGGACTGTGTAGACTGAATTTAATACCAATATTGTTCTTTTTAATGATGATTTGTATAAAGAGGGTACTCAACTTTCATCAGGGATAAGAGATGACGCTGTAAACACTAAGTATTGGGGAGCTGTGTTCTCAATTTTTATTCATTTTTTATTGCTTATAATTCATTACTTTTGACAATTTTACTCTTTGTGACAATCTTAATACACTGTTTTTCAATTTTAACATTCATGCGCCGCTTATCCTCTCTTATTACATTAAAGGTGCGATAAACAATTATATTTCAAACATGCAAATTCGGCAATTTTGGCACGTGCCATTTTACTACATATGCTTACTTCAAACAAATTTGATTTAAAAGAAATTTAGTGAAACAGTCCACAAGGCTCTATGGCTGGGACTTCCTTTATAAATCTTTCGAAAGGGAGAAAACTGAAACTGAAAACTGAAAACTTTCATCAAGTAATAAGATTTCCTAAAGTACTTTGTTTCAGCATAATTACAGTTGTTTATTTTGATTATTTAGTGCACATAATATTGGAAAATAATACTTAATTGTACTTTGTTCATTATTTGTTTAAAGTATCTTGAAGCTAAGTTTATTTTGTATTATTAGTTGATATATATAGTGAAATAATCAGCTCCAACTAAGTTTCTTGGGCCCATTCCCCTTGAAGAGTTAGCAATTGAAAATTCCTTTAACAAATCATGCTCAACTGAATATTCGAATACCAGATTAAAGTTGCGGATATCCAAGTTGATAAATTATGTACAACAGTATACATGAAAGTTTATATAATGGGCATGAGTATCACAATAAATGAACTAAAGATTTTGAAGTCTAGATTTTATTTAAGGATTCGAATGCACATAAAAGGTATAGGATTTACATCCAATCTCTTTCTGTAGGTTTTCCAGAGGCCAGTGAGATCGATGTTATACACGTTCTTTTAGAATGAGATCGATTACTGTCAGTTGCTTCAACATCTTTCTTCTTGTGCAAAAAGTTTATCAACTCAATAACATTTCCTTACCTGTGTCTTCGATCCGATGCCTTGCACTACTGCAACGTAGCTGCAGATGCGTAGCAGTGTGACAGGACCTCAAGAAACAATATAGTAACAATGTACTCGTTTAATGGTAGAGTGGGCACATGACAATTTGATCAAACAATATGTGTTTATCAAACTGAAGGGAGGGGGAATTACTCTCTTGTCCTGCCCAAATGATGCCTCTGAAACATTTGCTTGCAATTACTGGGAAAAATGAAATTTATCATCTAATATTACTTATTTTTCTCGGTAGATTTTAGAGTTCTGTGTGCGTATTACAGACTTTGGGAAGCACAAAACCTACTGTCGTAATTGACAACTCACATAGACTTTGCAAGGAGCATCTTCGTAACTTGATGTAATATGCAGTCTTTGAAGAAGGGAAAGAATGCAAATAAATGAGTTTATGAAGCTATGGGATCATTTGTGGCATTATTATTATTATTATTATTATTATTATTATTATTATTATTATTATTATTATTATTATTATTATTATTATTATTATTATTATTATTATTATTATTCAGGCTCTAAAGAGGCATTTCAAAACAAACGAAAGAAAGAGGCAGTTTTAGAGCTATAAATCTTGCAAATATGGTTCCTGTTTCTTCCGCCAGAATGGAAAAAGTCACACAGACTGCTATAGACAACAGGAGGAGGAGGAGAGGGAGGTGATTGGATTGAATACCAGGAGCACTAAGTCGATCGAGATGTGTATTTCTGAATGCATAAGCACATGGCGCAAGAGTTTGTTAGTACTTTGAACTTAAACTTTTGTAACATTTTCATTGTCGAGCATTGTGCGCTAAGTCATATATTTTCTGACTTTTTGATGTGTTCTCCGTATCTTGCTTCTTGTTTCACGTGTCCAGTCGAATTAGAGCCTAAAATAGTATCACCTGAAAGTAAGTATTTGGAAAATTGGCTTTGATAACAAAAGGTTAGGAAATCGGAGTCATACCTTTGGAATATTAAGTTAATTCGTTCCAGAACTCAGCCCGATTCCAAGACAAGTTTTAGCTTTTAAAGTAATAGAAACCAGATTAATCCGCTTCTGAGTCCCATGAACTCGAACTACTTTCACATTAGTCCTGGATTTTAAGGTAAAATATTATCAAATAATTACAATACTTGAATACAAATTAACTTTTTAAGAGAGTGGCGAATACATTACACAAGAGAATAGCAAATAAAAAAACATGTAAAACTGAATAAAATTAACAGCAAAAATGACACGAAATGCTTTCACTCCAAATTACGATCACGAATTGTACGATTTTGAGCAGGAGAAACGGAAGCAAAAACACTCAGGAAATGCGAGCTGGGTGATAGGATTCCAAAGCAGCGTTCGTATTCCGAGGCAAAATTTGCTCGCATCTTTCGTTCGTATTCCAAGTTGTTCGAATTTGGGGGGGGACAATATTGTATATTCACAGTTAAAAATCAAGTCTTAGTCCAGTTGTGCATGTATTATGATGACCAGCTACATATTTCCTGTTACACATGGAGTTTTAAAAAAGGGAACAAATCATTCATAATTAATTTTTATTCGCGGGCCGGATGAAACATACTCGCGAGTCAGATTCAGAACTGGCTTATATGATGAAGTAACAAAGAATGTATATCATATTAAAATCACTCAATAAATTTACTCAATTGGTTTTGATAGTTAATGAAGTTTTTTAATATATATCGTCTTTGAAGATGTGAACCTTCGTATGTCCAATTTTTGCGATTTTGAGTTTTTGGCATAAACCTAATGAGAAAGCATTAATCCCTGTTCTAGCCCTTAACACAGTAAACGGGGTCCTCTAGCGACCCCAGAGGGTGATAATTAATGATACTGCTGCAACTATAACAACCAATTTATTCTCGATTTTTATATGTGCCCTGCTTCCTTTTGGGATATCTGCTAGATAATTAGATCAATGATACGTTCGTACTGCAATAAATAAATAAATAAATAAGTTGAGAAATTAAAATAATACTTGGGATCCCTAGAAGACCCCAGCTTGGTAAACAACGTTGACGATTTAGGCTTGGTGCGTTAAGGGCTAGCAAACCTTCGTGTGTTCACAAAACATTCGATTACAGCGATTACTGAGAAACAATCGATTACAGCGTTTGCTTGCATGTCGATTGTTGGCAACTTCATGTGATACCTCGTATGCCAATGAGTTCAGTGTATAATAGCGATATGTGCTGTGATGAGAGCAGCTGTATCAGCGTGTTTTTAAAGGAAAAAACACATTTTAGAAGGCCTGAAATGTTGATATTGTGATTAGATATAGTGACGTTTTTTCGTCTCCTGAAAAACTAACAAATTGGACATACGAGGTATCACATCTTCAAGAACTATATATATATGTATATAATTTTTAGTTTTCTTCAATATTATGAAAAAATTAAAAATAGTGGGAACGAAATTGACGTTCTGTATGAAAATAAACCTACATGTTAGAGCGAGTTCCTCTCCGCTATTTAGCCTTTTTCGAGGTTAGTTTCTCATTTGGGATCAAATTCAAGATTAAGTGCTTTAGCCACTGACCCTAAGAGCCACGATGAGAGATAGGCCTAGCTTTGTTGTCAATAATTCACTGTCAATACTCTGCTTTTAATTTCCTATTTTTATAGTTTTTTAATGCAGCTAGGACCGGCGGTGTGATAATCTAATTCAGTTTTCTTAGTATTCGCATCCACTAATTGTACTGGATTCCAGTTTAAGTCGTAATTCAGAACTCACGTTAATAGTAAGTCTTTTCCTCCATAGGCTTTAAGTTGCACGAGGATGTGACACAAAAACTACTCCTTCCAGCTATATAGAAGGTAGGTCGCTTTATTCCAACTAATTGACAATGAAGTTGTATTTTGTATACTTGCGTCAAAAAACATGAAATCAGCGTCGTTATAATAGTGGTGTATCAACGTGCAGGTACATGTACGATAAGTGAACGGAAAGCTGAAAATATATGTTGCCAACTTCCAGGAATTCATCGTGATTCCAATCTATCGAGGTGCATCCCTCTCTCCAGGTACCAGGTGCTGACCACATGGACAAATAGTCCCCTCGCCCCTGTTTTACCTTCATTGGAAGCAGAAAACAAGAATCCATACCATTCCTGTCCATGTTATTACTCCATTTCACGCCATTCCTGTCAAAAAGCCTAATGCCTGATAGATTTTCGTAGTATTTGGACTGTTATAAAAACGTCTATAACATAGAACTCACTGCCTCTGGAAAACTTACAGAAAGAAATTGGATGGAAATCCTATGCCTATGCTCCAAAATAGATTTTTGCAGTAGAAAAGTTATGTTGGGAGATATTTTATATTGCTAATGGTCCAATAGAAAACAATGTGATTGAAGAGCTTTTCATAGGGTAAGTACATACATTTTGAAAATCGGTCAGATATAACTCAAGCCGTTTTCTGTATTATCGAGCACTTCAAATTAGATATCTACCTGCTACTATGGAAATAAATCCAGTGTCATTTTGTTAATTTGATATTCTAATAACAATACTACAAGATAGTAACAACCTGAAAAGAACTTGAACTCAGGTTTCTGACAGGATCTAACACTAACTAACTATGGATTACTATTTTAACACTAACTAACGTATGCAGACGAAATATAAAAAAGACCGGTGCATACAAAGAATACATGTGGCACTGAATGATTGAATGATACACGATAGGATATTTTTATCAAGCATTATCGTAAAGATTCGTAATTTATTGTTCTTTTTCACCAGCGAGGCTATCACATCCTACAGTTTTATGTGTGATGACATGTATTCTGTTAGGAGTTGCAACTCCGATTGAACAAACCGAAAGTTCATAATCGCAAGAACAGAATATCTTCATCAGTATTTATCCTTGTGCCAACCCAATTCATTTAGGATTGTTTCTACCTGCTCCCTGAAATCCTGCTTTATTATAGGTTCACACCCTTTTGATTTACTTACAGACATCTTTCTCACAAATAGAGCTCCTTCGTGGCTAAGCGGTTAGCGTACGCGCCTTTGACGTAAGAGATCCGGGTTCGATACCCGGCGGGAGCTCATGTTGTTCAGATTCCACGTTAATCAATAGGTTCTGTCTCATATAGCCTTGCTGCTGAAAGGGGCGTTAAACTCAAGATCAGTTCAACTCAGCTTTCTTACAGATTATCGAACTAGAACACCACACATTATTCCAGAAATACCGTGATTAATGTTGAATTTCTGTATCCCTGACTTGTAATTAAGTAGAACAAAGCATTTGAACATAGGCTCCAAGTTCTTCGATTCAGAGATATAAAAGTATTTTTGTACACTTTACCGTTATCTTTTAAAATTTAAGTAAAGAATCAGTGGCATCTATTTAAGATTATTCTGTAATCCAATACATTATTGTATTCACAACCCTGTTTTCAATATTATAGGCCATAGAAAAAATTATGAACCTGAAAGGAAATGTAGGCTAAAATTACAACATTAAATTCAACAACAAAAAATACCTCCTAAATGGCAACACTGTCAGTATGTTTAATTGATGAATTGCTATTGGTCTTGCTTCGCAATTGATTGATTACTGCCTCGAATCCCTGTGCCAACCATAGTAACCGATATTTTTCAAGACTTTTTATTCAGATTCAATAGACAAATGCTAGTTTTAAATATATCCTTTGATCTACTTTCTTCCTAACTTACCCATCTTGGTTAATTTTTAATTGTTTCCAGCTCAAAAACAGCTTCACAGCTCTAACTGGAACTTCAATAATAAATAAACAAAAAGCATCCAAGAAAATCATTCCTAAATTTTTGACATGTTGTTTTTAAACACTATGAACGTACTACCCAGATATTTCAGCCACCTTATTTGTCTATTGGCACTAAATATCGAATGCCGCACTGTTTTCTGTTCTCTGAGAATGAGCGACAAACTTTTAACTTTAAATAAAAATAAAACCCAACGAAAATAAACACTTATTATTACTTATCTATCATTATCAATCAGATAAGTCTGATGAAAGCCAAGGTGTGTTCCCGAAACTATAACACAGATAAGTAATAATAAGATTTTGTTCTATTCAGATGTTATTTTCACTTAAGTTATCCGTAGTTCCAAAAACAGAATGAGTAGCAGACACATCTTTAAATTGTCGACAATGCAACAGTTGGAATTTTAATTTTTGCAGATTTACAGAGTAATTTACTCCGATATTATTTGAGAGGATAAAAGTCTTTTTATCGGAACAATAACACAAATTTACCGAAATAAATCTAGTTTTATGATAAGTTAAGCACTTGGATGAAAAGAAATAATAAAGATTCATAAGATTTTTAACCAATCTTTTAATATATATATTAGAAATAACCATACATTCTGTGTACAATAAACCGATAACAGTAAATGAAAAAGAAACATCATAGCGTTATTCATAAGATCAGTAATGTTGTTACTGAGTAATTTATAACGAGGTATTCTTCGCAATAAATCTAAAACACTAACCGTATAAGGAATTTAATTCCATTATTCTGCTAGAGCTTTATTTAGAACTTTATTACTTAATTGCAGCAATACTTCAAAGTATCATCAAAAAGTTCGTAACTTGTGAGCACATTGATCGTAAATATTGTGTGATGTCACACGACATAGTCAGTCCAAGTGTCTTCTTTCACAAGATCATGAGTTTTTACATGCTTCGTTCAACGTTTGTCAGTTGAATAAGCCGAGATAATAATAATGAAGGTAGAGAATCGAATCAAATGAAAAATAAAAATATTTGGACAACAACCAGTATATTTTTCAAAAAAAAATGTTTTTATTGTATGTTTCTCAAACATAAAATTTCTCCAATAACAAAGTTCTTTTTACTCATACGAAACACGTTTTAAAAACATTATTTTTTTTTACAATATGCTAGGCATATATATTACATATCGTTTGTTGCAAAAAAGGCACAAATATGGCTGTGATGTATAAAAGATTTCCTTTTCCCTTCTTAGTTTTAAATTCTAAACCATAGCCTTCAACAATATATGTTTTACAAGCAGGTGTCAATGCTTTTCTTATAAATACGTAGGCCGTAAGAAATAAACATATAAACTGCAAAGAACTTCTTTACTTTCGAAAGCAAATACAACTAATTATATTTGTTATATCTTTTCGAAGATTTAAAAACAAAATAAAAATTGATCAAAATAATTGATTAAGAAAAAGACAAAAGATACTCGCTGATCCTAGAGAGAAAGATATAAACAACTGTCGCGCGCTATTGAAAGACTCTTCTTCAACTTCTCAGAAGAATAAAAGCAAAGTATACATATGAATATATTTTGTGTTTATTGTGTATATTTGTTTGCAAAGTTTCGAATTTCCTCTTAATAACATTTTTTAATATCCTGCTAACTCAGCAAATGTCTGATCCATTTCATCTGCCAGAGCTTTGTAACGGTCTTTGTTGATACCCAGTTCATCTGTGAAAGAGGAACAATAGGCAATTGTTATCATTAGAGAAATCTTCCAAAAGTTATATTGTTGTTGTTCATTGTTGTTGGTTAATAAATGAGAAAATGAGTTCAACCTTGCTTTTTTGTCAGAAGAAAAAAAGCGATGTTAGCTTTTATTGACAGCCAAATTCATTATTTTATATTGATTAATCATTATGATCGTGAAGCCAAACATGGCAAAAGAAAACGAAAAAATATAAAATATAGAAAAATAGCTGTAGTAGTAGTAGTAGCAGTAGTACTAAATATATAATATTGCTTGTTATATGATCTTATTATAGTTAAGTTTTTTATTATTATTACCTGTCCAAAGACACATAATTTTACGCAGATGCACTACAATTTGTATTTATAACACCGAATAATTATTTATCTGTAAAATAACAATTTCAGCGTGACAGTGCTTTTCACTTTATAGAGAAAAAAGAAAGTATGAAAAAATAATTTGTTTGTAAGGTCAAAATGACATCGGAATAATATTGACAGACAGATAGCAGTAGTAGTAGAAGAAGAAGTTCTTGCAGACCGTAGAAGTTTAGTAGCCTGTGAGTTCTGAGAAGGTTTGGTCCAAATCATCACAGATTGCCTTGTATTTCTCTTTCTCATGGAATAGGTCGTCTGGAAGGAATAGGAAGGAGTTTTGTTAGCAAACACACCCCCTGCCTTTAATATAAATTAATTCCTATTTTTTCTTTTCCTTCGAAAATTAATAATAAAAAAAGATAATCTAGTTAATGAAAAAATAGCATTTTTGTTTTTATTTTATTATTATTAATAGCAAAAGAAGTATAAGCTTAGAAGTCAAAAGAGCGTTATATGCTAATATTTTATACATATCTGTTAAAATCATAACGATTCACACATTAAAATACGATGTGTTTAAAAATTAGTTATACAAAGTTTCAGTGTCGTGAGGGCTATAATGTTTTAAAATTACTATTTTGTGTTATCGTTTTTTATTACCCTTCAAATGAATCTCAATCAGCAACGAAATCATGAAATTATATACAGAACATATATTATCAGTCCTGTACATTCATGAATACTCAATATTCGAGAAAGAAGTCGAATATAATATTTTCGAATATGATTGCTGTTGGTTCTTTAACATTAGGTGAACTCTCATTGAGTTGTTCTCTTTTGTATAACTAATTCGTAAACACACGAATATACATTTAAAAAATCAAGCAAAAATATAGAAAACACTCACATATTATAGTCTTCACTTGAATAAGTTTATTTGTTTTATAATATAATTTAAAAGAAAAATAATCCACAGTATAAATACAATAAAGCACAAGAAAGCCAACAAAAAGGAAACATTATTTTATATTTAAAGGAAACAGTTTTTAGGTAATATTACTACTTAGATATATATATTGATATTTCGAAAACTAATAGGACTGCAAAAAATAGAGGAATATTCTACAAAGATCAAGGCAGAACTGTTGAAAGGTTGAAAATAAACAAGGGCAGTTTATTCTAAATAACGGTTTAGTGGAATCCAAAAGAGATGCATTAAAATATTTTATTTTTGATATCATTTTATTAATAAAACTAAGGTAATTAGTTTAATAAGCCCGGTGGCTTTTGTATTTGTTTTTTTATCTAACAGAATTACATAAGGTACTCAAATATTATTTTACTAAGCACATATACATATAAGCCATTAAATTGAGACGATTAACTTTCAAGCCTCAAGCTGCTTATCAACGGAATGTCGGAGAGTGAAAAGGGAAATAATGCTAGAGAAAGATATATATATAAACGAAGTTAACAAATTAGCAGACATATCTTGCCGAAGAAGTGATCAAGCCTTGACAAAGTATTTGCAGTCTGTATATATTTGTTGTTTGCTAAAAATAAACCTTAATAGCAATGTGCTACTATTTAGTGCCTTCGTCTTGTGGTTTTGTTGTATACTTGTTTCTTGAAGTTAATTTTTGATTGCAAAGTGCTTGCAATATATGTGGTATTGTTGTTTGTATGTTTCTTTTCTTGAAGCTCTTTTCAGCCCCTAAGTGATATGAGATGCAAACCTAGAGTTTAACCTGGAATCCAAACCTCCGTAATACGTTCAATGCTTTCCCATCGAAAATTAAACCCGCGACCACGTGCTTCAAAGCTCACGCATTACTGACTAGACAAGAGGGGAGGGATGCATGTGCTTTTGTTTAATCAATACGTGGTTTTCATATTTTGCTAACCATAAATATAAGGAGAATCTTTCTAAGGTTTATTTATATTTCCTTATTAGGTTATATTAACTTCAATGCCTTTTAGGAGTTTTGTGATTTATGTAGGTTATATTTAAGCTTATAACCGATTGCCTAAAAATTAATTTTATGCAAATTTATAGTGATACATTTTATTTTATTAGGTATATTCGTAATGTTATGCTTTCTCTGTTATATTATGTCAAGTTAAAATGTATAAATGAACTCGTTGAGTGATTGGAAATCTTCAGATTAAATCCGTTGTTGAAACAATAAATTAGCAATAAAAAGATATTTACTGCTTTGAATTGTTTCTTGTTTGTGACTTTAATTTTAGAGAAAGATAAATGAAGGCTATGCATTCAATCTAATAAAATTGTAGTACTACCAATTTTTGTTATTATAAAATCAAATTCAGAAATCCGTGAAGGATCAATTAATAAGATAAATAAATTTATAATACAAATATGAATTATTAGTCCTTGAAAAGTAGTTTTTTACAAAATTGTTTAATTCGTAGGTCTAGTTTTAATATTTGATTTTTTGCAATAAAGGGCTTTTGTAGGAAAGACTAATACGATTGAAGTTGACTATATCCAAATTCATTATTAGAAATAAGAAGTGGTCTAAATGAACGTACCCTAAAAGTTGCCTTTTTCATTGCTTTCGAATATTCTTCAAATGTTAAAAATCCTGATAAAATAGAATCTACACTATAATAAGCAAATAATCATTAAAAATACTATTATCTTAAATACTTTAGAAAATCAATGTTTATCTACACAATTTATAATGGATTTGCAGTCCCATCTGTACAATACGTGTAGATAAATTCATGCAATTCAAGTTATTCTTGTATTAATTATTCTTTTTAATGTGAACTTATATTTATGGTAAAAGAGAAGAGTAATTTTTAATCATTAATTGGTATTTTCTTAGCGTAATAAGTTAGTTAACACCTTATTAAGGTAAAAGAGAAACAATATCATAGCGTTAATGATATCAATAAGATATTTTAGTCATTCCTACTAAGTAATTGCATTTACTTTCTTTGATATATCCACAGGGAAAGGTGGATGAACTCAACGAAACAAGTTGGCTTCTGTTTTCAAGTCAAATTCCTGTATTGTCTATTAATTTGCATACTTTACAATTATACTAATTGCTTAGAATACACTTTTTTCTTGACAATACTAAAGTCTTTTATCTGTCAAACTAAGTATTTATTCTAAAACAAATTTTCCCTACACTGTAGCTTTCCCTTATTAAACATTTTACATATGCGTATGTGTTTTCGAATCAACGGAATCCAAATCACATCTACTTACAATAACAACTGAATCAGCTTATCCTGCACAGAGGTAGGAAGGTGTATTCTTTTTCTGTTTTCCTTTTTATGCGTTTTTTTTAAACTTTGAATAACGGTAATACGCGATATAGTTGACACTGAGAAGTATATCATAATTTACGTATTTCATTTCGTCATCTATGCGCTCAAATATACTTTTTTCGAGTACGGATAAATTATTGATACGCTTGCTTTCTATTCACAAGATCCTGATTACGGACCGCGGTGAGACAGGAGATCTTGGATAATTTTAAGCAATTAAAACATTTTACTATTGAACTTTAATATCAATTTAATTTTATCAAATAAATACATAGCCCAAGAAATATGATGTCTGGTCAGGATATTAACCCTTATGGACTATATTTCGTCTCTGCTTGACTATCTTAATTGAAGTTGCTCTTATATGGGTTGTCAACATGGAAATGCTTCTGTTAAGACTAGTGACCAGCTCAGTAAAGTGACCACTAATATGCTAACTGAAAGCAGGAGTTCGTTTACATATAAATATTTCATGTTAGTAAAATTACCTACTAATAAGTTTTGATTTATAAACTGAACGATTTTGTTTACATTAAAGTGTAATTCTATTCTTTAAAATAGAGATTTAAATTCAGGAATGACTAAACGTTTTGTTTAATTGATTACATGATGTCACAATTTGTTTATTAATCCTTTACCAAAAAACTCATGCGTGTTTAAATTTGGTAAATAAATCAAAAATATTTTACTTTTAATTAAATGGTAAGATGTGTTAGTAGCTGTAACCCAACAAGTTTAAATAGCATTATTTTATGGTATTAAGCTAGTATAAAACAAAGAGCGAGAACTGTCCCAACTGTTGATCCACAATATACTGTTATTTGTGCAAACGAATTATTACCTTCAAGCCTATCCACCTCCTTCTGGAGTTTCTTAACAGACTTCTCAGCGTATTCTGCTCGGGCTTCAGCCTAGAGAATATAATAGGTAAATAATTGACAACTTACGTTATATAATTGAACACCATTATTTTTCGATGTCTCACTTTTGGTTTAATTCTTTTACTTTGGAATTGATGTCTCAACACCTCTTCCCATAGCAACACTCTGTTCTCTCGAGTGTCACACTATTCCACATAATGAATAAATTCTATCAATCACATTGTACGTTGTCTTTCATCCCTCAACATTGTACGCAGGGTTGAAAATTCTAATAAAGTCATCCCGCTCTATTTTACATGTTATAATTTTCATTTTACCTATTACCATAAAAAACATTAAATTGAAAGGAAAATAAACTATATTTTAATATTCATATAAAACCACAAGATATTAAATTGACAATGTTTACCTGCACTTTAAACAATTAAATAATTGAGAACGCTTTTGAAAACAATTGCTGTATGAATTGTATAGTAACCGAGGAAAACGGAATATAAAGAGGCACTTAAGTTATTCGATATTATCAACTATTTTAATTTAATTATTGTAACTCTTCCAGAAAATATTTACAGTAGGTTATATGTCACGATGAATTTGATGCTATTAACAGCATCACAATATATTCTCATGTAAACTAACTTTATTTCTTAATGACATTAAATCTCCTATTAAATATGCTAGGACTAAAGTTTTGCCGACATTTCGACACCATATTTACAATCAGTAATGAAGTCGGAGAAATCAAGAAAGGAAACAATGAGTGATGGAGAATTATATCCATGACACTCAGATGCTAATTCTAAAGTGAAAAACTATAATGTTTCAATTGGAGGAATGGTATACAATGTATTAAAAAAAAGGAATTATGAGTTTGGATGGTGAAAAAATATTTTTTTACTATTTTACAGTGATGGATTTGCTCGATCAGAGATAAAGAACAGTTATCAAAATTAGACATGAGTTAACCATATTTCTTCAGTGTGAATATATTTGATTATGAGGCAGATATACATACACGGTAATCATATGCCTGCTCCACTGAACGATGCATTGCCAACAGCATGAAGTACAGTGCGCTTGTTATAAATAATTAATCTATTTCACTCCTTTAGAAATATTGCAGAAATCAAATAACGTATAATTTTCTTGTATGTAAAGAACTCAACTGATCAAGGTAGTCAGTGTTCTTCACTCACTCTGAGTTCGTTGTCTAAACCTACAAAATTATAAGGAAATTGAAGTTGTATTCTTTGACAATGGAGTAAATATCGACAATACAAATTATTCGCTGAGTAGTAAATAATTAAGCAGATAAATTTATTTGTTTGATGTGTCCAATATTTTGAAAGTTGTGAAAAATAGTCGAAGGGCTGATGAACATCCTATACACAAACCTCAAAAGAAGGAAACTGCATAATCTAGAAAATAAGTGAAAGAAGTAGTTAAAAATAATATCGTTACCGTCGCTTGTAAACGTCAATTCAGTGCTTCTGAAAGAAAATTTTTAAAAATGTACATTTGTGTACAACTAGGGAAAGCTGTGATGATTTGTCAATATATATATATATATATATATATATATATATATATATATATATATATATATATATATATATATATATATCTTATTTTGATGAATACTATAGAAATTTTACGTAACATTACAACAGTTCACATTTCCAAACTTCATTATTATTAAAATAAATCGAAAAATAAAAAGAATAATAAAGTTGATACTAAAATAATTAATTATTATTACAAATATTATTACCTATTAGTTTAAAATGAACGATTATTATTTTCATTTAAACATATTTCTCATGTTTGACATCAGTGAAATTTAATTTACATGTTGCAGTGATATATTTATAATTTCAATGAAAAATCTACAGTGTAGTGTACAATTTTCAAACCCGCTATAACATTTATGCTGCACTGTAGTAACTGATTTGGACACCTAAATCCAAAGTGCATGTAATGTATATTTTCTCGTAACTTGCTATTATAGAGGTTATGTATATTTGCGTGTATCTATACTGAGTTCAAACAATCTGTCCCTAACATATATTTTTAATGATCAAGTTACATCTTGGTAAGATAGTTATATTCAGTTATGGCACCTAAGCTGAAAATTTATAGTGTAAATACTGAAATTCTTTCTCTAGTTACAATGATAATCAATAGTGGATGAAGACTATCTGTAAGAATTTTGAGTGTTCTTAAGTGTTCTTAACTATTATGAATTAAATTCCCTTAATAGAAAGTATGATGTAAGGAGAATGAAGAAAGAAGAAATTCTTACAATTTACGAATGGTATGATATAGTGTGACTGCTATCTCAAGACGAAGAAATTACTAGAAAGAATCATTACTGCAGCTTCTAAGTTTTAGGGTAAGGAACCTGCCAGTAATAGAACACTTACAGGTACGATGACTAGATTAGTAGAAAATTTGAAACTTTAAACTTCATAACTTCTCAATGTCGGTTATGGAAATACTCTAAACTATAATCAAGATATTTTCAAAGTATGTTTCTTTTCATCGTAGAACCACAGGAATATATTCACTTTTCAGTGAGATTTGTAGTATCACTGAAATTTTCGAGTTAGAAAGTCCACAAACAGTTGTTCTGTATCTCCATTAGACGGACATTATTAGGTATGTATCGAACTTGAGATTGTTTAAGGATCTTGTTGCACTATTGTACTGCTGCAGTTGTCAGCGACCTTCGCAGAAGTCAACAATTTTCTTAAGATTTGGTGGGTGAGAAATAGAAAGTTATATACTTCGTAAGTTGCCAGTAATGAATGAAGTTATTTGTATGTATCATGGATGGAAAGGTAAATGTCGGCTTTCAAAAGGTCGAAGGTAGTTGAAGATTGTTCATTTAACATCAGTGAGATTGGCGATTTAACTTGATCAATTTAGTTTAAAGGTATTGAATACTACACAACTGTAGTCAGTAAAAGGATCACTCCCTATTGAAGTGTAATAATATTTTTATATCAAGAACGTTTCCTTAGTTGTTTAACCACTTGGAATGTTACGCCTTGTCTTCAGTTGGAATGTTAACCGCCTTGTCTTCAGTTGGAATGTAAAAAGTTTTCATAAAATATTTGAGTGAACATTTTAAGAGGACTTTCATAAACGCAAGTCTTAGAAGACAATGTCTCCTCTATATCGAGTGATGTCGAAGTATTAAAAGATTTGGTAGAATTATTGAATGGACTGAGTGAGTGTACCCAAGCTCCGGGGTCGAAGACTATGGGCGTTGAGAAGGAGATCTATTACTTGTAGTAATTCTTTGATAGGAGATAGAATATTATTATACTAAATCCAGATATTTCATATGCCATACAAAAACTCAAGTTGTGGAAAGTGTTTCAGTAAATAAAATTACATTTGTCGTGGAAATAGAATTTTTTGATATTTTTACGCATTGATCATTGATATATATCTATATATATATATATATATATATATATATATATATATATATATATATATATATATATATATATATATCAAGTATATATATTGAGAAGAGTTTGTTAACCTTAATTTCATACATCAAATATTTGTTTTCTTATACGTAAATTATTGCAGTATCTCACACTTGAGTTCCACTATAACAACGGCGAGTACTATAGCTAAAGTGGTAGTGTTGTGTTTAAATAATGTTGTAGCCTTACTCTTGAAAGAGTACTAAAGTAAGATTCCTGAATTATTATATTTAAAAAACATTCTAATGTTACTTTTAAAAGCGTACTATAGCAAGATTGATGAAGTGTTGCGTCTAAATAATGTTCTAGAATTACTATTATATTGACACGATTACCTCTTTTAGCTTGACTGTTAGAGTCTTGATCTGTCTCTTGTACTCTTCAACTCGCTGGTTGGCCTGTAATGGAATGAAAAAAATGTCTTTATTAAATTTATACTGAAAAATTAAACACAAGGAAAACTAAAGCTAACAATTCGTTTGTGAGTTTTGTAAAAAAAAAAAGAAAAAAAAGAAGAAAGAAAAAAAAAGCTGGCATAAATTCAAAATTGTATAGACCCTACGTTGTGATATATAAGTAAGAAGTTAGTTTTCCGTTCATATTGTAAAACTAAGATGAATTTCCAAACTACGAGAATACAATATTCGAAACGTAAGATATACCAGTGCCCTTCACTTTTCGCTATATCAAACCGTTTTACATCTGATACCTCCCAATAGACATACGGGCAGATAAAGATGTACAAGACTCTCCAAACTTATGCATAGTGAAGTTTGAAAGTGAAAAACTACTATGTTACGTTTGAACAAAAGATAATTTAAAGTAAATAACAAAATATATTCGATAATTTTGGAACTCCTTGTACTCATTATACTTTATATCTTTAGAATTGGAAGCCCAAGCCTCACGACCAAACATCACGAACAGCCTTTCTTCCTCTCTCAATCATATTTAGACTTGGTCTCGCAACATTGAGTTGCAGCCAACGTCTTGAGTACTAAGTAACTTTAACGCAATTAACATAAATGCCTATACTTGAAGTAACTATTTTTAAATAGATCTACAGCAAATCATCAAAAATTAATGGCTTGATTGTTTACTTTAATTGAAATTTTGTCATTAATACCAGTTCTAGGTCCAAAGCAGCTTGGGTTCAAAAAGCGTCCGTAAAATAGATATCTGAGGAAATCTGAAGGTAAGGATGGACGGAGTTTGGTGCTCTTATACGTGCTTAAAGCAAAAGGGCTTGGTTTTATCTCCACATTAGCTGTGGATCATGTCAATCTATCTCGATGGAGATAGTCGTTGGCTATGCTTTACCAATAATATCCATATTAAAGATTAACTCTGGATGAAAGAGGACATCAAGGGTACAATGAATGACTCCGTGGAAGAGCGATGACATCTGGTGCTACAGATCCCTTTTTTGATTCCAAGCCAGGTGAACTTGTTGTGAACAAGATCGTATCTATGTTTCCTTAAGGTCCTTTCACATTCTCATTCCACAAATTATTTCATAATCACTCACTTTAATTAATCCCTTTAGTCTGAAAGACATCACCACAGGACGTAAAACTAGAAATTTCATTTCAGAATTCAAAGAGAGATCTTGAATGACTTTTAGAAAGAAAATTTAGGAACAAAGCAATAATGACAGCTGTTTCAAGAAAAATATCTAAAATTTCAGAGTGTTGATACATTGATAATACTGTACATTATTCCCGTGGTACTCATTTCCCCCAACTGCTAGGGCGCAAACAAGATAACTACCATTGTAGACTAAATTTTATTCTGTGTCGGATCATTTTGCCGTTATTATGGTATAATTAAATTCAGTTGTTCCATTTTCAATGATGAATTGTCTCCCCGCCCTCCTCCCCCAAAAAACACACAAGAGCAAACCTGCACCCTAACATTCGCATGCGGGAAGTTGTACATTATTCTAAAACCTTTGAATTTTCTCGGAACATCATTTTTTTTGTTTCACTAATTTGAAACAAATGACAAATGGTTTGAAATGACCAAAAATACTCATACCTTCTTTCTCTTTTCAAGATGTAGCAATAACTTAGAAATCAATATAAAAATAGTAAAATATTTAGTTTTGTTGCATTAAATAATAAAATCAATATCTCTCAAAATTTATGTAAATGCAGGATGACAAATGACGTGACTGTAAAACATGACAGATGACAAATGACAGTTGCCAAGAGATGAATAATCGGTCTAGAAGAAACCAAATCTTTGACTTCATTTTGTTCTGTAAGGTTCTTCTCGGAAGGGAGAAATGTATTTGGATACAGACTGGTTTCCATAGTTATAGTTAACGTGTATGACTATTATGAAACGTATACACCCAAATACCCTGAATGATATTTAAAATCAATTAGCTAATCTTTGTATTTAAAGAAAAAAACTTTTGTATTAATCTGAAGTTAAAGTAATTATTATTGCAATACGGTATTTCTTATTTCTTCAATATTTGTGATTTGTTAGTCGTTCTTGCATACATTACATTCCTGATCCGATTACTAAAACTATCCCTCAATTTCAGTTCCCCTTATATACTTTTGAATTTCAAAGAAAGGAACTGGTCACTCTACTTTTCTTCTACTTGCTTATTCCTCCATCTTGCTTGATCATAATAAGTAAGTTAGATTCGTAATTTGGGTAGAAACCTCCAATAAGAAAACTAGATTGAATTAAAATTAGGAGTTAAATTAAAAGCAAGTTAACTAAATTAAGTGAAACTGGAATTGAGTTTAAAAGAAATGAGCTAAATTTATCCAAAAATTAAATTTAATTAAGTTTGAGTGTATTGTGTTCTTGATATAAAACATAACATATTTCCACAATCATTATAACATATATGTTAGGGTTAGTTTTTGCATGTTATTCCTCTCTGGTTCTGCAGTGACGAAAAGTGTTTAACGAGTAATTAATACTAAAGATGTAGTATACTTGTATCTAGTATCTTTTGCCAAATATTACATTCTAAGAATTTTACTTAGTATTTAATTTGAATAATAAACTCCATAATAACATACCTTTTCCTCGGATACTTCCAAGGATTTCAAGCTGTTGCCGACAACTTTCAACTCTTCTTCCAGCTCCATGATCTTTCTGTACAATTAGATAATGGAAATTACAAAATTAATCCTCAATCTTTCAAAATAATTATTTATAATCTATGGAAAAGAATATTTAAATTTAATAGTTCATTATAGACAAAAAGTATAATTAAAAAAGTGATTTCGATTCATTCAACGGAAACAACGAGTTTCCTTTTTCCGCCATATCAGTTGACCGAACTCATGAACTGTAAGTTGAAAAAAACAACACAATTTATTATTTTTTGAAAATAGTTCACAAAGAGTAAGTCATCTCCGCTTTCATAAAAGTTAAGGAATTTAGTGTAACATTTAAAAATATTATTGAACTAAAAATTATTTGTGTCTTAATTAATACTCAAATACTTATACTTTATTTTTTAACAAACTATTGCTACAAGTGGTGCACAAAAGTTTTTGAAACCAACAAAATTAAATATTCTTCATGAACGTGGAAATGGCAATTACATTATCCATTAAATGTAGGAACCTTACTTTGGTCACTTTCGTACGTATTTAATTAACAAGGTAGATATAACGATGAAGTGTTTCATCTAAATAATATAAGCAGATACTAAATTCTAAACAAAATTAAATATATCATATATTTTAAAGTTGCATACCTATAATTTTTAAAAAGGAAAATGAAGGCGACGTAAAAATATGTTCAATGAAACAGAGAGCATACCGAGGGCAGGAAGATCTCTAAAATAATATTAATTATCTGTTAATAGCCAGAAAGTTCACGAACTTATGGCCTTTCACTCAAAAGGCAATATCCCAAAATCAAACAACAAAAATTAGATGAGTATCACATCGAATCACGTACACGGTTTCCAGTAGATATAAAGATTTTAATACCATTAAAAGTAATTTGATATCTCAAAGTATTTGATGTATATATATGAGAAATGGTTAAATTTGATAATTGCTTAAAATATTGTGTTTGTGGGAATTTTTAAAAACATAGCCTCGATCTAGGATACTTTATGATGGCTCCTATGTATGAGTTATCGCAAGTCTTATTAAAGTGTTGTTACTAAGATAGAATAATGATAGGTTATCTCTATTCCCCAGTACAATTGAATGAACTGTACCGGAGTTTTGATCTATAAAAGAATATAACTATTTGCTCTAGGAACTGTGAATCTCAATAGTGATAATATAGCTTGTATATATTGGCAGAGTCAGGGTAGATCCATTTCTCTCAATTGCGATTGAATACACACATAAAATGTACAGTCAATAACAAAAGTTCTTTCCATTTGGTGAAAATAGTTTCGTAAATAACTTCAGAATGAAGGACAATTTGAGTGCAGTTTTTATGTGTGTGTGTGTGTGTGTGTAGTGTAGTGTTTGAATAATGTTGTATTTTCTTCGCTTTTATCGTTTGGAGATTGTCCTCTCTTATTCTTGTTTACGTAATGTTCACTTCAAGGTTTCATATCTTAACGTCCACAGTAAACATTCATGAAGACACAAGATTTTTGCGAAAAAATTCTATATATTAGAACACAATATCAACGTAGTATTATGTATTTCAGTTGGTAATCTGTAGCCTCAACCCTTCTTACGTTGTACTTAAGCCTATTAAGTATATTACGTTTAATAGATGGCTATAGACTTTGCCTATACAAAACGAAAATGCTTGTATATATGTGACACTTACAAAGGCAATCATACACAACTAAAAATTCCATTAAAAACTATAAATTTATAGAAATTGTAGGAGTTATACTTACGAGTCGCCGGACTTTACTCGGTCCTCAGCTACTTCCAGGTCGTCTTCAACTTGAGCCATCTTACGGGACACCTTGAGATATCACAGGACAAGTTAGAATACAAGTGAACAAATAAACAGTAACATATATTAAAATAAAACAGTATAGAACAGAAAGTTCATATCCTGATCCTGCATTACAGTTTACGTAAAATCGCAACACTTTGTTTAGCCGTAGGTAAATATAAGTAATATAGAAAGATTTCGTTATTACATACTTAAATACTTCATTAATACATAGAAATAAATATGGATATAATATGTATACTTAAGAAAATAAATTTATTAACAACATATCGAAAGTTTTGGATCTTTTTCGTAGAATCATAGAACCTTCACAGCCATTAATTGGCACTAATCAATACAAATTGAAGTGATATCATATACAGACAATTATTCAAATTTATCTTGTTAGTTCAAGTTTACGAGGCAAAAATATTAAATATTTAAGTAAAATATTCTTTTAAAAACAAGATAATAGTTTTAAAAGTTGTGATAAACAAGTGCCTTTGTTTTGGGCATCGTTTTGAGGACATATGCTATATGTAGTTCCAAGAACATCAATTTCGGGACTCAAACTCTAGAAAATATTTTGGTTAAACAACAGAAGATACGTATGATATATCATTTAGAAAATAATACTATTATCAATATATGAGCAGGTCGGGGGGCGGTAATAATGATAAGTACTATTTTCTAACTTTCGAGTAAGTTCAACATTTTCATGCAGTGCAATGCAATGACCACATTAAAGAAACTTCCCCCTGCTGCATTCCGAATATAAACTATTTACATACTGTCCCATGATCGGATCCCAACCCATTCTACATAATAAATCCGGAAGTCTTCCCCGAGCCGCATTATATATATGCCGAAATCGTAAAAATTGTAACTTTGAGGCTGCCTAGCTGGAAAACTATGAGAGATATCAAAGGTGGTTAAACAAATATTAGAAGAACAAGTGCACTGTCTATCTAAATAACCATGCTTGAGAGTTGGATTGTACCGGCGCATATGATTTCTGAGAGAGGGGAGGAGGAGCGGAATCTCTACTGCAGCTCCCACTATAAAATCCGTTGCAACGATACGTCTCAACTCTGACACATGGTTGTTTACATAGACAGCGTACTAGTTCCTCTATTATGTCTTAAGCCGCCGTTGATATTTCAGTTTTCGAGCTAGGAAGCCTCAAAGTTACAATTTTCTCGATTTCGGCATCCCGTAATTTTGAAACAACGCTTTTTTCGCCCTATGTTCATATGGGCTTTTTTTATTATTTAGGTGAGAGGATTTTACCAGTGAATTTTGGCTACATAATAAATGGACCCTATATAAATGAACCCTATAATGTATCATTTATCCTGATACTTTGAAATTAATGGATAAAAAAGTTAAAATTTTGTACGATGCAAGCATTGGCAGGGGGACATTGTCTGGCATTCTCTGTGATACCACAAGGTTAACAATGTTGCCAAACCAACATACAGTATTATTTTTTCAAATAGCATAACATCATATTATTGTATATATTTCGAATCTTCAGTACATGTAAAACGAAACCATACAATACAACATTTGTCATGCAGTGTTGCAAAGTAAGGATGCAACAGTACCACAAACACCAAAAAACAATCAAATCTTGAGGAGTTCAGAACAATAATAATCAAAGTAAGATGGACGGAGGAATGCACATCCAAATACTTAATGTCGAATCTAGGGTCATCATAATTATGAAGTATTTCGAAGAAGTCGAGACGAAGGTACAAGGAACTGAAAATTTTAATTTTTTCAAAGGTTTTTATATCAAAAAAGTGTTTAGATATGTATAACATCAAATTACGTACCTGTTTCCAATAAATATACAGTCCATAATACCGTTTACAGTAATTTGAAATCTTAAAATTTAACAGTTCTTACTGTATCTCCAGAATAGTTTGAGGTATCAAATTGCTGTAGATTTTCCGCATTTATTAAAACCCATCTACGCAATTGAATGAAGTACTTATCTAAACAGTTTTTTTTTCAAATAATACTTCTGAAGAAAAGTCAAATTTTCAATATAATATAACTTTGTTTGTATTCACTCCAGACCTGTCATATCATCCACTTCAGATGAACATTGCCTAGTTTGTCTCATTTGCATGGGCGTCTCTTTCATGTTACAATTGGGGGGGGGGACGTGGATGACTAGGATACTAGTGAACCACAAATAAAGTTACGTCAAAATTACGTGTAAATTGAAATCTACTTTACTAACGGGATCCCTTCTTTCTACCTTAACAACACAATTCATCATAATTTTCTTCCATCACTGGTAGGCTAAAAAAGAAAATGTTAGTTTATTTATAATTGGTTATTAGATAATTTCTTCACTTTGATATTCCTACCGGTGAATTCCTACTTAGTGTTCTTAAACGCATTTGGAGCAATCTACTTTTATAGTCCTCACATATTTCGACTTTTTAGTTAAAAAGAATCTTAACTCTCTGAAACATGTCTTACAATGGCACTCTTGATTTGATTGCGAATATCGAATTTTTTATTTCCATTCTTCTTCTGTATTCTTAATAAACTCAAAAGGTATATTATCTACTGGTTTGTTCTTCATTTCGCAGTATGACTTTGAACTTGTCCAATGAAATATCCTCGTATACTTCATTTCCCGTTTTAATATCTAAAATATACAGTGTATTCTTGTTATCGTCCCGCTCCTCAATGTATTCTTTCCATCTTCCTCAAGTTGTAATTCGCTCATTTAGGCACATTTCCATCTGAATTTTCTATATTCTCCCTAGCTCCCTTCCATTTAAATGAAATTTACCTTCATATACATTACTCAAATTTCTATATCCTTTTTAATTCCCCTTGTAACCTTTGCTTCTATTGTATATTTCCCTATCTTTGTATATATTTCCCTTCTTAATTCACAAATCAACTTTCTATCCATCCTTTCCTTCTCTTCTCCAGTCTTTCTTCGTCGTGGAATCCAATTATTGCTGGTTAAACAATGAAAAGAGTGTGTGCCTGCAGCCGAGACTAGTTTGACTAACCAAGAAGAGTAACTTTAAACAAGAAATATTTGAAAGTGCACGCGTCAGGGAGACATTCTAATCACATTAACCTAATTTGTAACAACAGACATAACTTTCATTTGTTCTGCCTGCGTCCCCCCTGTCCTCCCCGCCAGAGACGCCCGTGCTCATTTGCGTTATTGCTGCTGTAGATGCCACTAAAATTTGGATATTTGTAATGCTGTAGCGTCCTTAGTTTGTAACTTTGAATAACAAATGTAGCATTGTGAGTTTTCGTTTAACATGTAGATTCGGAACATTTAATAACCTGACGTAGTGATATTTGAAAAAAATAACACTTTATGTTAGGTTTGCAGCACTGACAACCTTATGTATCATAGAGTATGTCAGACAAGGTTCTCTGCCGATACTTGCATCGTGCGTATCAAGATAAATGGTCTCCCTTTATATATATATATATATATATATATATATATATATATATATATATATATATATATATATATATATATATAGGGTGCCTGAGAAGTTCCTAACCATTTCTGGAAAGGAACAGTTGAGTTAAAATAAAATATTTATAATATCAAAGAAGAAACTGTAAATCAAAGAAATCACAGCAGTTTGACATGGCCGCCTCCATGTCCAAGCAGAGTTGCCATCTGTATGCACCTGAACACAGTAATTGCTGAATTAGACGAGGTTCACCACGGTTTTGGATAGCATGCTTGCCTGATATAACGTTCTTCGACTTCTTTGTATGAGGTCACATCAAGAGTAGATGTAGAATGTGAAGATTAGGGATTTGGCATACCTGTGTGAACACATTTTGGCATTGGTGCATACAATTACCCCAGCAATGTTGCAATGTGTGCTCAGGTGCACCACAGAGAAATAGCAACTCTTCTTGGATATGAAGGATTATCATGTCCAATTGCTATGATTTCTTTGATTTACAGCATCTTTTTTGATATTATAAACACCTCATTTGAATTCAAATGTTCCTTCTCAGAATGGTTAGGCGCTTCTCGAGCACCCTATAGTTATATAAGAAGTTTTTGCTTAAATCAACAGAGTTTACGATATATAGGATAAATTCAACTCTAGAAACGTTTGAAATATAGTAAATCCACCTGGCAAGCTCGATATCTAATTCAACATATACATAACACAAGCACATTTTCAAGTGTCGGTTTGATTAATTTTACACTAACTGAAAGAGCCTGGTATATGAAAGTGAAGTATAAATGATATCTTGAGAGGTTAAATGTTAATAGTGTGTGAATTGTCCCGAAAATAGTTCTTTTAGAATTTGAAATGACAAATTCTTTGAAAGAAAGACAGTATTTCAAACTTAGCATTACTTGAACCTTTGTTGCTTATGTTAGGTAATTAATTCACCTCCCAAACTGTCCTTTTATTAGTTGCCATATTCTGTGTGATGTCACAAGATAATTTAATAGATTTGTGTTACCTCATCGGATTTGCCATCAGCGTCTTCAGCCAGCATCCTAGCTTCCTTCAGTTGGTTATTAAGTTGGTCCATTCTTTCCTCGTCTTGTTGGGATCTGTTCTCCAATACTTTGCACATTCTGAAAATTTCAAACATACAATTTTTGATAGATGTATTTTTAATATCTATAAATCTGTCTATTACTACCCGGTATGTACTAGTGTAATATATTACTACCCGGTATGTTACTGCTATTTTATTACCCTGCTTCTTTCTCTACAGAAACACTTAAGAAAAATTTATGAATTGATTTCTGTTGTAACAATTAAGTGAGGTCGTAACAACGTATTTAAAATGATGGGTCATGTTTTGGGGCATATATATACGTATGTACCAGAGTACATTTTTAAAAACATTTCTCAAAATTTAAATTTGCATAGCAATTTATAAGTTTTGTGTATCATTACCAGCAGGATGGAAAACAATAATAGTGTGTATTTTGAGAGTTCTGTAAACATGGAGCAATAGAAATAAACAATTATTGTATATCGCAAACAAGAACTGTAGTGAAAAGTAAGCAAAAGAACAAGTAATGATAATTACATATTATTTCGTAACAGAGAATGAACTTCATTCGACAGTTCTACGTTCATTCTACAGAGTCATTCTACAGATTGCCCAAGCTGGTAGTTGAGATTTCGAATGTTCCTGTGCTTTATTAAGTACAGAATCAGTAATGCCCAAGAAACGGAGAATTGGAATAATGAAGTCCACAATATGAATCTTCATTTTTAAGACAAAAGCACAATAAGTTTATTTGAAGTAAATGTTCATTTTGTAACTTATATTGTAGCCAAACACTACGTTGATTCAGTTCGCATCCCCAACTTCTATAAGTTCTAATCCGAATACTATTTTTCTTGTGCCATTTCAGTGAAATGTTGTTTTTGGGCCAATACTATGAAACAAATAGGTGTGCCATTTATGAAACTTTTACTAGAGTTTTGAGCAACTATGGGAAAATAGAAGTTTAGAAAAGAGGATACTGCTATGCCCAATGTTTCTGCTAGTAATCTAGTTTTCGAAAAGGAGACTGGAGTTTTGCAACTCGAAATGTGAGGTAAGTGAAACCCTTTATTTCCAGAAGCAATAATACATTGAAGTGAGCACAGTCTTTTTGCCGTCAATTTTACAGCCAATTTCCAGCTATGTTATGTAGGCCATCCGGATTGGTTTGTGTTACTAACAACCTGTAAGGCATCTAAAGGGAAACGTCAGGTTTATCGAGAAGACATCTATTTCTGGCTATGTCTAAGTGTATGTGACATCAAGAGAGAACCATTCTATTAAGAAGGAAAGACAACGACGCACTGTTCATTGTAACAGAAATAACCTACTTCGATAATAAATTATGGTCAAGATACATTGTATTTTGCTACCCAATTTCTCGTTTGCAACACATTTCAACGATTTTTGTAGAGTTTTGTAACAAACTGCGATGTTATGCCACTTTAAAGAGAACACCGATATATTGTTTACATTTAAGTAATATTACTACATGGGAAGCTTATAAACATGGAACTTTGCAAGATAAAATAGTTATTAAAATGTCTTATCAGTTGGTAAATATGCCTATTAAAAATTTATATACGTATATATATTACAAATTTGCGTTATTTGTCTTGTGTTTTGTTTTTATTTATGTGTGTGCTACGTTTGTACGCAAAATAGTCTATTTTATACAATGAAACTCAATTTTTCACCTCCAAGTGATTAATTTGCTATTGGCAAAATTCGAATTAGACCTTTACTCAATTCAGCTTGTGATAATTAAAACGACTAGAATTCCACATCAAACCTTGCATCAAATTCATGGTATAAAAAAGCAAATGAGAGACAAATTGATCATTTTTATTTCTTTAAAAAATCCTCCCATTTTATCAAAAGATGTTTCCCTCACTGACGTAACGTGGTCAATTTATTTGAAAGACATAGTATCGTCATTATCAAAAGTTCAGTCTCAGTGTCTAAGCAACGTTAATCAATGTATAGACAAATTTGTTGAGGCATGTACCCTCCTAACCACTAACACGACGTCTTTGGACGCTTTCTTGTTACATATTGCTGTATAACTCTTAGAATGAAATATTAGCAAAGATTGACTACAAAAAATATATTTGAATAAAGGATATGAAGATATTCCCTTACTTCCTTATTGATTAGTGATGTAGTAAATTACATTCGTTTGATGATTATGATAGATCATGATTGATGTGCATGTAATATTTCCTTACCGCTGTGCCTCATCAGCAGCGTGGGAGGCCTCAGCAAGCTTGGTGAGAGCAGTTCCCAACCTTTCTTCTGATCTTTCCAAGTTCTCTTCAATCATCTGGACTTTCCTGTTTAGGGATGCCACTTCTTGTTCTGTCTACAAAAAGAAATGCGTAAAATCAGTTATTGGTATGTCACCACTAGTAGTGCTCATAAGTATTTTATAGGAAAATCTGAGCGTCCTGGCCTCAACTCATCCATACGAATTTCACGTTCATACGTTAGTTAGTGGGTTGAGAACATCTTATATCAAACAAGAGCAGGTCCAAGACGGTGAGAATACTTCAAAACTGTAAGCTTAATTTCATTATATTATCCACTATAAATATATTCCCTTAGTTTATTTTACATTACAGATGAATGCGTTGATATGATCCAGATACAGGAAGAGAATGAAACATCCAACCTATTTTTTGTGTTAATTTAGTCTTTAATATGAGTTCATGAGAACATTTAATAAGATTTTATTTTGGGTCATTCTAAGCAAGAATATGGGGCGTATTGACTTTTTTCTGCTAAGTTTTCTTAAACTAACTCTGTTTTAGTATTTGCTTCTCAAACACAGTGTGATTTCTTATTCAGATAGAGCAAAAATACTTTCTGACTCATTTGAAAGCTATAACTACTACTATGCCTTCAATAAATTGCCGATATCATTATTTTCTTTCAATTTATAAACGCTACTGTAATAATCAAAGTGGCTTTAAAATAAGTTCCAATCTAGCTTTGATATTATGCCCAACTAAGTGCAGGTACAATAATAGATGTTACGAATAGTGTAAATAGTCTTCAGTTTCTTTTCTTAAAAAGAAACTTGTTTATAGTTGGGAGCGCAAATTGGCTAATTTTTCGTAATTTAGAGTTAGGACCAAACTGAAAATACTATTTTTGTTGTATTCGAATGTGTTCCTTATCTGTAAAAGAAAATCTATATTAAAAAATAGTTTATTCAAATATATTGAGAACAAAGTTTTCATTCATATTCGTTATATGAGGAGAACCTTAATCTGCAATTTCCCCATCCTCATAAAACTGTAGATGAATCAGTATGAATTTCAACTATACATTTGAATATATTTCAGTTTCAGATTAGGATTATGCTCCCCTTATTTCTTAATGAGTATTTTTAGTACTGCAATACAGATAGACACGAATATATTTTGCAAGAAAATACTCTTTGATTCTAATCCGAGTAAACCAAGATGTTAAGTGAGTTAACACAATAGCAAGACGTACTTTGAACCCTTCGATAAGAAATACTGCAGATTATTAAAAGGTTTCAAGAATATCCTGATCCAGTTCTGATAGTAGCGTCACTAGGAATTTGGCTTAGGGAAGGAGAACTAGAGGTATTTCCCGAGTAAGTACGGGTAATTTTCTCCAGTTTTATATGCAATTGAGGTTTCCAGTTGTTGTTATTATAAGTACATTATTTAGTAATTTAAATAATAGACCTAAATTAACTTGTATTCTTATTTATTACATTTATCCTGATGTAATCAGCAATTAGTGACGATTCTCTTATCTCCGTACTTTATTCTTTAATACTAGGGGTTTCTTTATTGTTACTTTATTTTTTTAATATTAGGTGACAAATTTAATCATTCTAATCCTGCAGGAAGTGCATCCGGAACATTTTGGAGTGTAGAACATGTCCCATATAAATATCATGGGAAAGATTTTTCAGTACCCTATAGAACCACTTTACAGTTGGAAATTTTTATTTTTGATGAATTACTTAGGTAACACTACAAAAACGTATAAGTATATCGAATTTCAAGTTTTTATTCCAATTCCAAGTACCTGAAATATGAGATTATAGGTAAAAAAGCGCCCATTTCACATGAGGGATTTCTTCATACACCCTTTAGACTCCTCCCCTAAAAATTAAAAATGTTCACTTTTAGCAATTTTTCTGGGGGTTAGTCATGGAAACTACAATCATGCCAAATTTCAACTTTCCACATCAATCGGAAGAACCCGCTATTTTATGTCAGTTCATGTAGTTTTATATATAGTTAGGATTTAATTTTGAATACGTCGAAATATTCACACTGTTAAACTAAACTTTTATTATAATTTTTATTGTAAAATTTATAAGAATGCGTACATGTAACCCAAGAAGAACAAACAGTCGCAAAGAAAATTGACGGTACCGAGATATCAAACCAAAACATATGTTTGAAGTATTGTAAAATATTAGTGGCTGAAAATAAATGAATATTAATATGTTTAATGATATTAATAGTTTTCCTTTCTCGAAGCTAAAAATGGAAAAATACATAGACCCGAAAATAAGTATATTATTGTCATATATGATAAATATAAGAATAGCTCTTCTGTTTGCCTTAATTAAGGTAATACAAAATTTTTCTTTTACTAAAACTGAAGAAAATGTTTGGGCTTTATGTAGAATGGATAACATATATTTATTTTTCATTTCTTTAATTTTCTTTCTTTCTTTAATCTTTTTTCTTTTCTTTGTTTCTGTTTCAAGCAAACTCTTCAATTAGGTCAGCTTTACATTAGATCTTGTTATTACGTCCTTTCTTCACTTATTATTTTATTATCCCTAAACTTAATTCATGAAATAATAATAATATTAATAATAACAGAAGAATATGCTTTAACATTAGCATTTGTTGCTTATGTTTATTTATGGGAAGTTCAAAGATTCTTTTTATTAATAGTATCTAAAGGTGCTTTATTTATACTTTGTTGTCGCATTTTATTTTATTAAGATATCAGTTTCTTATTTAACTTATGACGACAGCCATTTGTGCGAGTATTGGGAATCAAATCCTGATTTTCTACACCAAAGACAAGAGACTAGCCACTGAACTAGAAGGAAAGTTTGGTAGAAGTAATATCGTGAGATCTTGAAATAGAAAGCTATAAGTTTTCAATAACAGGAAGGAGGTCACTATGCTGGTTGTTATCCCAAGCCGTTTAAAGCCTTTTCTACATAGTTGTTTCTCGAAAGACTATTTCTGCCTTTGAGCAGATCCTGGATGCTCCCGGGACCAACCGATGACTATGTGGGTTAGTTGCTATTCTGGGACGCGCCATGTATTTTGGTGAATCAGTCTCGTCACCAGCACTTCTTTCTCTCTACTGGAGCATTGCTTTCTTCATCTCACACGACAGCCATGATTAATGCACACCGTAAGGGTATTATGAATTTAACACGTGTGATCACATCCGAATGGAATTTCTTCGAGTGAGGTACGCGTTAGTACACTGTAATGTAAAAATTAAATTCATGTTTATTGTTTAATAATTATGAAGTAACATAAATAGAACATCACTTTTGCAAATAATAATTACTAAAAATTACGAGTTAGCTATAATTATTTTCGCAAGCGAAAAAGCCATGTACTTCTTATACATTCAAGCTAGGAAGATACTTTCACAACATGGACTAAAGCTGTAAGACTAGCTAATAAATAGTCTCGCACAGTAAAAGCAAAACTATGATCCTAATTCTTCACCGCTTTCAATTACAAACAATGGGAGTAACTCTTAACTATGTTTTACGAAAATTGATCTTTTTTTTTTTTTTTTTTTTTACGAAAGTTATTGCGAAACATTTTCTTAACTCTTGTGGCACTAATGATATTGTCCCTTCCTGCTAGTCTAGTAGCTAGAGCGCGCACCTTTGGTGCACGGGATCTCAGGTTCGATTCCCGGTGAAAGAGCATTGAACGCATTGCAGTATTTTCGGATTCCACATTAAAGTGTAGATTCACGTCTCATCTAGTCTCTGTGGCGCAAAAGGTTGCTGATCTTCAAGAAACAAAGAACAAGCTAACAATAGAGGTATTCCTCTAACCCACAGCCAGACGTACTGTGAACTGTGCTCTTCTGCATGAACAAAAATCAATTTTAAAAAAATTAATACTGTCAGAATTTTATTTTATTGCATTTGCTTCTAAATGGCTTGGGGCCTAATTTACAAAAGCCTTCAAATTAAAGTGTGTTAAACAAGTCTTCCCTTTGTAATCTATGTTACGTTACATATATATGAAAGTTACGTATGTTGCAAGAAATCTACAAAGAAAAAGAAAAATGTGTAGCAGCGTGATTAGAATTCACACAAGGTGTTATGATCCCAACAAACATTTCTGCACAAGGCACAGTACAAACCTGGTTTCATTCGCTTGATTCATGAGACGTATAGACCTGGTGTAATTTTTTCTCATTATTGTAATTTTTGTTTTATCTATTTTTGTCAATAACTTCAAGAGCAAATACTTTATGAACAAAAGTGTTACTTGTATTTATTTTGTTTAACGAATAAAGCCTCTTACAATTGACACTTCCATGTATGCACCCCTGAGTTCAACACGCTCACTCTTTGTTATGACACGTTATAGAAAATATCTTATTACTGTAAGGGTAAAGTAGAGTGTAAGGGTACGGGTAAGGGTAAAGGTAGGGTAGAGGCGAGTACACTACTTATCTTTGATCAATTTCAACCCCAAGCCATAGGCTGCAATGAATAGCCTCAAAGCAACTACACACCTTCGAATAGCAAACGACTTTTAGGAAACTTACCGTTAGGTATGTTTTCCTTAAAAATCTCTAGAATTCAGATTGTTTTCATGACTGATTTCAATCCCAAGCAATAAGAACAATTCTTAAATATCAAAGAAAATAAACTCGAACAAAATAAAGAAGACATTTTGTAAAAGGCGTAGGATTTTTATGAAAATTATCGTGAAACATAAACTTTAATATTGGAGTAATTACCCTATTATTCTTAATTGGTTTCATTTCCAAGCAATAGATATAATTGGAGAACTTCAATAAAGATATATATACACCAAACTTCACCAAATTAAACAATTTTACGAAAGCACAAAACAAAAATAATAGAGCAAATTAGTTATATGGAATAAGTGAATATCATTGAGAAATTCGGAAGAGAAAACAATACTGATGATAGCAAATAAAGAGAAAAGGAACTCGTTTATTATTTGAGAAGAGATTATGTTACTAGGAATTGTCTTGAAAGATTCGTAGAAGGAATAGGAGGAAAAAAAGAAAATGTTTACTCACAACGTACGTATTAAAACATGAAACAAGGCAACACTTCGCCAAAAAGAATAGCTTAGCGGAGATTCGTCATGTATGAAAACAGATTGCAACAAGTTTTTTTTTTTCAGAGATGTGACAATAAAAGTCTTTTGATGATTATCCTCCGCTGCCAGATAGAAAATTTCTTTTTATATTGGATTTTCCTGACAGGAGTAATTGTAATGATTGTACTGATACTAGTTGTGATTGAGCCACATCTACTTACGTTAGTAAGTGTCTTCTCCTTCTCTTCCAAGTTCTTGTTGGCAGTGGCAAGATTTTCCTTGGTGGTGGTGAAGTCAGTCTCAACCTGAGCAAGCTTCTTCTTCAGGTCCTGTACTTCTTCAAGGATCTAGGGGAAAGATAATCAATGATATACAATTAGCCTTTTAACTCTCAATATTCCAATATTATATTAAATACTACACGTATCATTAAGGATGGATGTATTCAAAAAAGTACTTCTATGAACGTTAAAAAATACTGTATGTAATTATGAAATTATCTTACCTCAAGAACATTTGAAAATCGATATAGCTTTATATTATTTTTATCTATTGTAATTTTGGAGTAATGCGATTTTAAGCAAGTAAAATGTCGCTTTTTCAATTCAAACTGAGAAAAATAAATGCAGAAAGTGTTATGTATTGTGCACAGCATAGTAAAAAGAAAAGAGAAAATCATTCTGTTTGCATGTGATTTATGTTTGTTTCTTTGTTTATTATTAAATGTTAATTTTTTATTAACTTTGAATAATGTCAATTGAACAGGTGAAAGTTATAGTGGTGTAAGTCATGTTTTCTTATTTGATTAACACTACTTTTCAGAATAACAAAACAACAATTTCCTTTATCATTAGAGGTTTCACAGTCATCTGTTGAAGTCTGTCATCTTTCAGAATGAAGCTGACCTGCTTCATATTTTCTGTTAACAGATTTACTTATCTAGATCTGGATTTCTTGTCTAACTTGTAAGACCCTTTCGTGAGAAAATGACTTGCAACACTGTAACTTTCACCGTTTAATTATCTTACTGGCTTTAGCAACGCTTTTTAATCAGTAGGTTGCTTCAGTTTCAGCCATACTCAATCTTCATTGATATATATATTACTGCGTCAATTATAACGTGTTCATATTGCCTTAATAATAATGTTAGCATATCTGTATTCCTGATTGTAATTGTTGGAATGTTTGTAAGGGCTATATGGATTTTCGTTCAACAATCCTTATTTTAAATTACATCAAGAGGTGACAATCTTCGGGAATTCTAAGAAGCAGGATGTAATCCGAAAATTAATTTTATAGCATATCTACGTCTATATCAGCAACTGTAGAACTCAAAATTATCCACAGTTCGATAAAATGCTATGTTTCTTTCTCTCAGCTCTACCAAGAGAATGCTAAAGCAGTTCCTTTAAAGCATGATCGATTTAATTCTACGAATTTCTTCCTATCTTACATAAGTATAGTATCTATTACTTCAGTGTATAATGGCCTAGTAACTGTATCTAGAGTTTTCTTAACGATGCATTAATATTTTAAACAAGTGTTCACCGTTGGACCATTGTTATTGTTTTCATCACATGACATTCTGTCTATAAAAATAGCTGATTTTCAGGATATCCTCCTTTGAAAATGTAGTGAAGGTATGTAGCACGAAATTACTATCCGTACTCAATATTTATTTGTAATAATTTGGTTACTTGTTTCTCGAGTAATTTTCAACTAAAAATGTTTTAATGTCCGTAAACTTACCTTAAGTTATCCTTTGAACATCTAAAAGCAAATAAAAGTAAATAGAAATTATGCTAAATGAAAATTCTAGTATTGCATTTTCTGTAATATGCCGTATGTCATTTGACATATTCGACATTTAAAATGATCTAAGATTCAAGTTAACAGTGAACATTCCTAGCCAGTGTTTACTTATTGCAGTACCTAGCTATTTCTCAAATAAATGTTGGGATAGTAAAGTGTAATCGATTTTGGTGTGAAATATCGTCCTTTTTATGAACCTGGCAATGGCTCTTTTTGGGTACTAATTGAGACATATGTTTCTTAATTTAAGAGTATTGAATGAGTGGCGTAATGTAGCCGATGAGATTCAATATTGATGCACTCATAATATAAATCATATTTGAGTTGTGGCTTGTTCTAGTCGGTACTAGTTATCAAGTTGAGATATTTCTTGATGCATATTTTATGATTAAATCTAGGTATTTACATAGTAGTATCGTATTATGATGTAAACCAAGATGATAAAATATGTTTGATATATATTCTTGATCAACTTGAACCTATAACTTAGGCTTCTTTTCATGAGGTTTACTCGGACTTCAGTCTATTATTTATCATAATGATCATAGAAAACCTGCATTTATTTAACTGCTATCAGTAAAGTTATTTCCTAACTCTGGTCTCATTCTAATACCTACTCATGTTTCAGTGCAAAACTCAAACAGTAATTTGAAATTACTAGTGGTACGTATTTTACCATTAGAAACAGCTAAACGACAGACAAACTCTACTAGTTAACATTATATTTTTAACGTATACAAGACATCAATAAGTAATCTGCTCTAAGAAATAAAAACATTAATTATTATCAGCAACAAACATCATCCTTTTCGTGCCTACTAAATTATTTTTGCTCGATTTTCTTGAAAAGTGTGAATTTTATCCTTAGAAAACACAAAAAGGTTTAGCTCAATGTCTTCTATCAATTCATATGCCTCATCTTTGTATAATACTATAATTACACAAAACATAAAGTTTTGGAGTTAATCCTAATTGTGGAGTATATTTCATTAATCATTCTGTGTACTGTCATCTTGAAAGTGTCCGTGGTGAAAAGTTTATTGAGAATATACGTCAGTATTAGTTTGATCTTAATAGGTAGTGTGGCTATAATGTAGTGTGGCTATAATGCAGAATTAATTTTTTAGGTATACAAAATATTTCGTTTTTGTCAAAAACTACGCATATGAATTCACACTCATCCACATCATTTTGCTCGGTTCAATGCGGTTTATTAATTAGTATATGTATCGTCTTGAACATAAATTTTGAAGCGTAGTTTGTAATCACTATAAGATCGAAAAATGAACAGATGATATAAATCTACAGCTCTTTTTCAAATGATATTACTCTTAATAGAAAATAAAGTTGAAGTATGAAGAAATTGTTGATACGTAATTTTATATTTTTAGTATCAACATTAACACTTAATTTTTTTAATGAAAAAATGGCCAGTAAGAAGCAGCTATATTGTTTTGGCCCATATAATCAATCGAAAGAAAACAAGTCATATTAAAAGTCAATACCAAGAATAACTTTACGAGTTCTTTTGAAGTAGATATTGCATGCTGAATGGTAATTAGGTACGAATAAAACTGAGACTCCACACGGATAGACTTCAATCCTTGATCTTTTTTACTAATGGTAAAGATATCTTTCTGTTTTCTTTATTTTCATTTTCCTTACTTATTCTTCTTTTTGCCTCGTTATTGAATATGTAGATCATTGCAGTTGATTATTTCACATTATACATAATAATGTTACAGATCAGTCAATTATTAACTTCAAAACGTTTCATGAGATTATAATTAGTATATGAAAATTTCTTGATCAATAGCACTAACATGACATAATTCACAGAAGGGCAGCAAAAATTTTAATCTAAGAATGAGAAACCAAATTTTGTTTTAAAGTCACATGAAGAGATTTGCAAAACTTTCCTATTTTTACGAAAAATCTCTAAACATATTAATGTAATTTGTAACTAATAATTTTTATCGCAAATTTAAAACACAACAGATAGTTATCAATAAGCAGTATTACTTTAATATTTCGGGGGGGGATGAAGATATGAAATTTTGTTTGTATAAACTCTTAGTTACAATTGAAATTTTCTGTTTTTGAATGAGAAAAGGAGATTGTAACAATATGCAGAAGGACAATATACAAATTTCAGTTTTTTTATTGATTAAACGTTATTCTTCCTCTCGTTACAATATAAATATTACATTACTTAGTTAAGAATTATAAAATATGAATCAGTTAGTTATGCATTGTCAGGTATCGGGGAGAGAAACTTTTTTTCTTTTCGTCCTAGAGGTTTATACTCTAGATGAGAGTTTCATAATGAATTGATAACTGATAGATTAGACTTTGACGATCCGCTTCATCATCAAGATTATATGATTAAAGTAGGAAGGATGAAAGATCAAGTACAAAAAGACGAAAAAACAAACATTGACTAAAATACGTATGAAAAATTAAATATTATTCCATGTGCAAATAAATTTTCTCATGAGCAATGTATATAATATACAGACTTCCAAATGCAACTTTCTGGATGCTATTTTAAAGAAATGAGTGGAACTCAGCCTAGAAACATTCAGACAAAAATACATGTATTTGTATATGTAGCCTTTCTGGTGTAGGACTAATTGAAGATATGTTTGGTGGTCAAATGACGTGTTTAGTGTAAACTAGCTAAAGTAGTAATGTTTTACGACTTTGTTCTTAATGGAACCACAGTTCTTTCTCAATTTCTATTTTATGTTTTTACGAGATTTAAATTAACATTTGTAATATTTGTAGAATGTAGTTATTTCTGTCCGTAACTTTCGTCCTATTGCTCGCGATTCCCCCAAATTGATTCTCACTGATTGTCACTGTATTAAACATTTAGTATTTGTTTCGCACTAAAACCAGAAGCAGATCACTAAAATTGTACGACAACTATTTTCAATATTTTCTGCAAAATATTATATTATCTTAGATATTTTTTCCAAATATTTATGAAGACTTAAACAGTACAATACCAGTCTATGATATCACAATTTAAGTCTATTCAGAGTCAATGTAACAAGATATTCCCGCCTTTCAAATATAAATGGAAGTACAGAAAGGATCAAAAGGAAGTATATATAAAACATTATTGTCGTCTCGAGCATATTTTATTCTCTGTAAAGAAAACAATGTTACAATTCAATAAATAATAGTCACTTCAGAGATTTTTTAAATCCTAAAATGTCATGCACCGTAATTTTTTTAATGTATAAGAAATGGTATTCTCTACTTAGAAACCAAATGAGCAAGAGACGATTATAGTTATTCTATGTTTATGTTTATTGAACATAAACATAAAATTTGAACCATTTATATATAAAATAATATTCCAAAAGCAAAAATATTCCACTGCTTTGACTAGAAAACCATTGATAATTTAGCGATGTTTAATGTTCTAGTTGAGGTGAGATAATGATTATTCTGAGTTTGTTCTGAGTGAGGGAGCAACTAACCTTGTCTGCTTTCTTGTTGGCGTCCCTGGCCTGCGCCTCCAGAGCGTCTGCCTTGTCCATGGCATTGTCCTTCTCCAGCTTCATCGCCTGCATCTTCTTCTTTATGGCATCCATGGTGGCGGTTTTTTATGGGTCCTTCGGGCGGCAAACAAAAACCTAAGAAAATAAGTACAGGCGTTATTTCTAATTGCCACTAACACCATGATAATAATTACTAATCTTTCAAAATCATGAACAATATTTACCATGCCCATTTATTGATTTTTACTGAGTATTTATTGCCTTGAATAAAATTCTATGGAAATTTTAATAAAGAATTAGGACAAGGAAGAAGTGAATGTTGTGTTGCTTTACTAAATTAATTTAGCATCATGAAGCTTTCTTCCAGTTTTAGACAAACTAACGTACCTTTTTTAAAATTCATTTGCTGAATTTCAGACGTTCTCAATGGCATTGTGTGAAAGATATGGTTCCTATATATGTAACATGTTCGTCTATGTATAAAATCACCGTCTATGTATAAACTCGTAAAATAGTGCTTCTATACATTCTATACATGCTTCTATACATATACATTTCTTAATATGTACCTCATAGAATTAATTATGTTTGTATTATTTCATGCATTATCGTTCGAAAATTGTACTTGCATAATAACTTTATTTTCAGGGGAAATAGGAACTCATATTTGCCACGACCATGTTTGTGATATACAAATAAAACTCAAGTTGAAGTTGCTATAAACTTTATTGCTGTTGCCAAATTGCAAATGTAAATAAGAATTCTCCATTGTGTATATTATCTATTGCTTTAAAAAATGAAATTATTGTTTAAGTTAATGTTGGTGAGAAATTGTTATGGAACTGTTCAAGGGTATTACCAAGGCAGCTTATCTCAAGGACATATCTTATCTTTTCTTCAAAAAATATTTTTACTTTGAAGTAATTTAACGTATTACACATATCTTATACATAACTATCAAATATCAGTGGTGGAACTGGAAAACAATCTTCGGAAGGGAAGGACATTATTAATCTTATTCAGATTTGAACTTTATTACGAAACCTGAAGACCAGATGTTGAACATGGTGCATGAATCTAAAAGAAATATTTTTCGCTAAAATTTACTGAGCCCTTAATATTCCTTGTTGAATTCAACTAATGACTACCGCCAAAATGAACCAGATGTCACAAACAAAATTATTCTAAACCTCAAATGCTCCCAAGCACTACTATGGGCAATATTTTGCTTTCTTCCTTCCGTGCCTTTCATGTAGAACTCGTAAGTCTCACATGAAACTGTAACATCTCGTAAGGCAGCTTACTGAACCACCCTTACAGCTTTTCCTTATCTCTCAGATCAAGTAACAGAAACGTTCAAATACTGTTCAATCATTTCAATAAAAATGTAACTACCAAATTTTATGTTTCTAAACTTAAGGAAACACGAGATATGGGTATCCTATTATAATACACGTAATTTCCATTGCTTTTAACTTTCAACCGACCTTTCTTCTATTCTAGATGTCAAAAGCGCTTAAATACATGTATAGTTATTTTAAACGAGAAGTCCAAATACCAAATTTCATGTCCCTAAACTTCAGAGATTCCGAGATATGGACATATAATAATAATAATAATAATAATAATAATAATAATAATAATAATAATAATAATAATAATAATAATAATAATAATAATAATAATAATAATAATTCTCAACCCCTTATCCCTAGCAACTTATTTCTTCCCTTCTAGATCAAATATGAAAAAATGCTGAAATTCACTTAATTATTTTAAGTGAAAAGTCTCCAACCGTCAGAAATTCCGAGATATGGGCGTCTTATTATAATAACTTGTAATATCCACCCATTTTCTTTTCTCAACTCTTTTTCCCTCTTCTAGGTCAAATATCGAGAAACGCTTAAACACGTGTCTTATTATTTTAAATCAGAAGTCCAAGTACCAAACTTTTGTCTCTAACCTTCAGTGATTCTGATATATATTCACTTTTAATGTAGTAATTTTCATCCTTATTTACCCCATCTCTTGTCGATTTTAAAATCCTTCCTTATGTCAAAAATTCCATGTACTGTCCAAATTTAAAGTTTCTAGCTTAAGCGATTTTCTTGGAGATTGATTAAGGGCTTCATATATATACTAGGGCCGGAAATTTATACAATTATATATATGTTTTATTTATTTTGCTTGATATATATATATATATATAGGGTGTCCTTAAAATGGACATGAACTACAGAGTTCATGTCCATTTTACAAGTTAAAATAAAGCAAAAAATATATATAATTGTATACCTTTCCGGCCCTCGTCTGGAGACGCAAATTGCACTATGTGGAACGTCTCAGATAAAGAACCACAGAGAAGATCAACTAATCCATCAAATAGTTTCAAGGACTCCTTCCAAATAGCAATAAAAGTCGATAGATATTGACACTAGAACACCTGTCAGCGTAACAATCGATGTAACTGCTTGGTGGATTTGTAGAACAATGCTAATGATTCCAAGTTAATATGTGACGCGGCCACATAGTGAAATTTTTGATTCCTCATAGCAGCTGTAGGAGACCCCGGAAGGTATTCTTATCGGTATATAGCATCATCGCTTTATTTTCCCCCGTAGAATAGCTTTCTATTGTCCGTAAGTGCCTAGCGTGTGTTCCACTGCTATGTGAAGATTCGAATTGAATTCGCAATGATGACAAAATGTTTAATGTTTACCCAACATCATAACAAATTGAAGATCCATTTATAGTAAGATGTAATACACAAGAAAGTTTCAAACAACGAGGAAAAGAATCGATACAATGATCACATACCACCAACTAGAAATGATATAACCTTTGTGAGCTAGATACCGTGGTGGCTCAGAGCGTTCATCTTCTCTGCATGGGGTCCTTGGTTCGATCCCAGCTCGCGTCAAGTGAGCTTTGAGATGGACAATCACCGTGTTCGTGAGTTTTATTGGAATTCTCCCTTTTCCTCCCACTGTCTTCATTCCACCATTTCATTCATTTCTCATCATCAGTGTCTCCTTTAGCCTAGCAGCCATAACCGTAGGAAGTAAAACTTAAGATTTACTAAAATAAAACTTATTAAACGCAATAAAACTTAAGATTTCATTTACTTTGTAAGCTATAATAACACATAATAGTTCGCATTTTCTAGTTCTTAATTATTTCCCATAATAATGTTATATACAAAGAAAAATTTGAAAATAATCTTGTACTAAGAGTATTACATGGATTAAGAGATGGAAAACTAATTTATGCTTATTTTTTTTATATTATTTTTCTGTTTGTTTTATGGAATCGCAGATATATTAGCTAGAGTCTAATTTTAACAGCTTGAAGCAAACATGAATATCAATCCACAGGATTTTGTGAGAAAATTAATGCTTATCAACTGCTAAAATTTAATTTTCACTTCAGTACTAGTTGCATAAATTTTGAAACTTTATGCATAAGGGTGTGTACGGTAGGAAGGGAATATACGCTCTCCTAATGTTCTGGCATTAAAAAAAATAACGGCATACAATTTTAAAATGACTGAATTATTTTTGTCTGATTACCTCAGCTATAGAATCCTGTCATTCGTAGCCCTCAAATTCTTGAAGTAAATCCTTAACTCTAGAGTCTTCATTCTCCGAAAACCAATTACGATGCAAAACAATATTTTACTTGATACATTTTCACTAAAACCCTAAATATATTTTAGTGTTACCAATAAATTGCATTGTAAGTTCATTAACAATTATACATCACTCTGCCAAATGGTAACTTTACCAATCCACTTTTCACGTATTATGAAAAAAATGAAAAATTCTAAAATGATCTTTAAATATTTCAGGTACTTTTTAAAATTAACAAAATAATGCTTTAGATATACTGCTCTCTGTTGAGTAATGTGCTTCCAAAATTTATGACGTAATTATTTTGATGATATCCTTGACTAAAGGAAATATTTCAGCCCAAATCATTTGACTGAAATTATATTGATTTCTGGTTTTAGCAATACGAATTTCTAACATGAAATCCGGAAAAATGAAGGAGAAACTATTGAACATTCTTGGAAACAATCAGCAAATTCCCGCAAGCATCAATGCTATGCCACCATTTTATGTCTCTATCACTTTATCACTCATAGTCAATTCATACTGGTGAAAAACAGATTAGGATTTGGACTCAGATTAGTACGTAATAAATTTTACACCATCCAGATAGCTTATAAATCTGGACTTCAGACGGGACATTTTGCTTTTTCCATGAAGCTTTTAATTTTTTTATCATCATCATAAATATTCTGCCGCAACTGAGAAACTTCCATGCTCCATAGCCTTCCGCTAACCTCTTCGTCTTCACGTAGGATTTTTCTATTTTGATATCGTCTATAAATTATAGCCACAATACCCTCTAGCACGTCCCGCCTGATACAATTTATTCTTAGCCAATGTCCCAACCAGTTTCCCTTCCTCTTCTTAAAAATCTTTAAATTGTTTTTTCCTCCCCACCATTTCTAACACCTGATTCGTTTTGAATGTGACCCAACTAATTCTCTCCATTCTTCTCCATACCCACATTTCGAAAGCTTCCAGTCGTTTTGATATAATTATTTTTTCCACTTTTATATTTTATTTAAATTTTCTTTAAATCCTTAAAAGTCTTTAATAATCAATTAAAATCAATTTCAAAACAAACTGTACTAGTCAATATCTGCAACAGCAGAAAAAACACTCAGCTCTAATCTAATCTAAACGTGTCACAATTCCGAGAAACTTCAGTAAAATATATCATTATTCAGAAAAGATAGGAAGAACTGACCCAAAGTATAAGGAGTACATTGTAACGAAGTAGAAAAGTTTTGGAGATATGGTAATAAGTATATTATTACTGTTTTAAGTATTCATAGATTTGTTGTGCAGAATTATAATTGTTAATCACATTCCAACCCCCCAACCAAAAATACAAATCGTCTAATTTGTCTCGAGTCTCTTCCTTGATATTAACCATACAAAATCAAAATTCGTTTAAGGATTTAGGATTTAGATTTCTGGGCTTTCGGCATCTAAGGCCATTTAGCCCTTCACGTTTTGAGGGATCCTCGGCAAGCACACAATCCGGGGAAAGGGAAGGAAGAAAGGATGGGGGAAGGAAGGAAGCGGCCTGGGACCTATAAGTTAGGTACCACCCCGGCATTTGCCTGGTGTGAATGCGGAAAACCCAGGAAAACCTCATTCAGGGTGGCTGGCCGGAAAAACCGTTTTACACTTTTTAGACCGAGTGCCCCCACCGGGAATCGAACCCGGGACCAAAATTTGCTTAAGTAATATAAAGACAAGACATAAGAGGTTACGTAGTATTAGGATTAAAATTTTCCTGTTTTTCTTGAAGTTACAACAGTTCAATGTTGGTCACTTTTATTAATTTATTTATTGTTTTATTGATTGATTTGTTTATTTTTGACTACTTTATAACATTGTAACTTGTGTTGTGTTTGAAAAATAAAGGAATAATAATAAACATCAAATTATGAATTTGTTCGTTAGCTTTATAAAATAATGTATATCATTTCGCAATCAGAAACCAATTCGGAGATAAAGAAAAATGAAAATGTCTACCTGTTTGAATATTGTGAGAAAGCAAACTTTTATTCGGTACCATTATAATATGGCATATCTTTCAAGATTCTTCAATCAGATTTACGAAGCAATAAAAATAAATCCGTATTTTTATCTATCAACCAAGGAAGGGTAGAGTTAAAGAAGGGCTTCCCATTATTGAGCATAAGTGAGTTAAAGTTTTAAACTGAAGGGTTTAATTAAATGTTGTAATAAAGACATATTAAGATGTCTACTTATTTACCTTTCAATTGATATCAAAGGATATACCTGTCTCGTATGGAAAAAAAAAATATTTTTAAAACTTTTGAAAATACATACAATTTGTGAAAGTATATAAAACAGGAATTTTTTACTATTATTACATATCTCTTTGGCGCCATTGATATTTAAAAAAAAAAAATAAATTGACCTTCCCAGCAATGAAGTAACAGGCAAGTATGATTGGGTACCGAAGTCGTCATATATCTCCTAGATAAATAACAATGCGAACGCAAAGTCTATTTTGTAATAAAGAATTAGCCACGTATCTTAAGTCAACTCCTAATTAACCAGTTTGCTTCATACATAGAAAATATAAGTGTTAGTTGTAAGTCTTCCAATATTCTTAAACATAACATCCTATATTTATTACAATACAACGAAAGCAGACCATCCAAAGAATAGCTTTTCGTGTTGGATTGTCTGCAGTCATCTTCTTGCCAATTTCTCTATTCTATGGCAATAACACATTTTGTTCTTTAAAGCAAAGAAGTCAGTCACTGCTGTTTTTATCTCCTGCTAGTTGCTGAATAATCGTGATTTCAAGAAGTGCGCCATGGACCGGAAAGTGAAGTAATACAAAGGGGCAAGGCAAGGACTATACCCTAGTGTGGCAAGGTGTATTTTTCGAGCCGAGTGTGGTTTTGCATTATTCTGTTGCAGCAGGATACGCTTTCGGTTCACTATTGCTGGATATTTTTGGCGTAGTAGAGCATACATCCGCTCCAACTGTTCCGAATATAGGTCGTCATTTATGATATGACAGATAAGAACGAACTTGAAGTGAATTATCCTCACATGGTAGCTTCTTAATGATTCTCTCGAGTTCGTGGAAGTAACGCACTACAGTGGACTGGGACACACCGAGTTGATTTGACAATTGTCGTGTCCTGGTGGATGAATTTCCTTAATGGCACGTCATATGAACTCAGAATCTGTCATCCTGGGGCAGCCGAACCTTGGCTGATCTTCGACATTTCTATATACCGCACAAAATATCCTGGAACCAACGAGTTGCTCTGCTGTGGTTCACTGCACCTTACTCTTTTGCAAGGCAAAAGTTTTTGGTTGCTGCTGCAACGGGAGTTCAAATTTATACAGCAACAGCTAACGTATGTTGTTGTTGAGCACTCATCGTCATTTCCAGTAAAAAGTGACAAAAGATACTGACGGAGTGGTAGCCTCCGTGTTAAATAGTTATTTTTAGAGATCGTATAGTAACAAGTTCTTGTTTTATTTCGGAATATACCACCCTCATATTTTTGGGGGGAGGATATGATCTTGATATAATCTCTTGTGACATATTGTAACTCATTGTGAGCGTACATTATTCATTTAGTAACATCCCGATATTCAGTAACCTGCTTTTTTCTTACAGGTCCATTGTTGCAACATTATACATAAAGAATATATTATTTCAATAAAGATTGCGGTTTCTGCATATAATGACTCTGTTATAGCTTTTATGTAGTATACACGATATTGGGAATATCTTTCATATTTAGCTTTCTTTACCTATTAGTTAGCTGAGCATAAAAATATGTTAATTTATTACATATCAGGCTTTATTTCTTCTATTGTAAAACGATGGTGAATTAGATCACAGTATGCTGTTTTGAAAAGGCAAAAGTTCCACTTTAAGAAAATAGGATTTCATAGTAGGCTAGTTTCGTTTAATGAAATTTTCGAGGTATACTTCTCTTTATCTTACCGCGAGAATATGATAATGTTGTGAAATAAACAATGCACATCGTAAATCAGAGTGCGTTAAATTATGAAGAATTGTTTCTTCCCTTATTAAATAACTTCTGCAACTTTACATGACGTTTAAAATATGTACGTGAATTACTAATTGTAATAATTGTGGAAATTAATTTTAAATGGTTATATATCTTCTGTGTGTTCTTCATTGCAAATAGCTACAGAGAGTATCAATGTATGATTGTATTTTTCCGGAAAAAGTTTAGGCCAATGTTTGGCTTATATTATATACTTTATTTTTATTAATCAATCAAAGACCATCCTCCAACAAGCGTTTCGCTTTCTATCAGGGATAAGATTTACATGTTTATTTTCTAGTATTACTATATAAGTATTCTAGATATTCTCAAGTGTCTGTTGAGTAGTACTTCTAATATTCTATTTATAAAAGAAAAGCATGACAGTGCGTCACCTAACTTCTAATAGTAAACAGCAACCTTAATAGATGTCTCTGCCTGCACTTCCTCTCTGATGCCAAGAGGTTTTGCTAGCTAGCAGGCAATTTTGCAGAGTGGTGCCAACCCGTGAGAAAAAACCCATTTTGCGGACTTTTAATATTAATTATTCGCAATGGGATAAGGGAATTTTCATATAGTTAGAAACATACATGGGATTTTTCACTCTATGCATAATACACGCCAACAAAATTCTTTAAGAACGGAAAGTGGACAGTACTGAGTCATCAATAAGGTTGTCAGTGTTGTCAACTTTTAGCCTGAAGTCTTTTCTTTGTTTTTGGCTCGGAGATTCATGTGTGATTCTCACCAATCAAGTACCAAGAAATGACATTTCTGGTCTGGTATTTGAAAATAGAAGAAAACAAAACAATGAACGAATGAAAAAAGTAAAATATCAGAGAAACAATCAATTTTCAAACGTTCTACATGAAATGTGTGCAGAACAAAACTTTTATGGTATCATTCTGCAGGACCATACCGAGATTTTTTTTAGGAGGGCAAATGCAATACTCAGGATATTTAGGAAGGCATACCTGCGTTTTATGTAGTCATCTAATTAGTTTATCAGTTGATGAGGAGACCATGGCCTCCACGGTCCCCTTTACCTACTGCCTTGTCATTCGGCTCGGTATAGAAATGATGGTATAAAGATGTGGAACTGACAACAAAATATACTTGTCCTTGATTGAGGAAAATAGTTATTCAGAAACAATTTTATAAATACGAAAAATCGAAATTTAAATTTGAATTCGATATTTCATTCAGAAATTGAAAAAGTCACACACAACATATACGAGAAGTTTCATTTTCGTATAATAATAATAATAATAATAATAATAATAATAATAATAATAATAATAGTAATAATAATAATAATAATAATATGACGTGGGAAATTAAGATGCAAAATGGGATACTTTGCCTCTCGAGATGAAATTTTATAGCATTTCAGGTTAGCATCATTGATTTGCCGTAAAAATATTATAATGATTTAATTGTAACTTCAATACTGTATTATGATATTTCAATTTCGTTATTTCAAATTATTTGTTCAGTTAACCATCTTCCTAATACAAAGCACCAGACCACTAGAACAATTAGTATAAACATCAGCAACAAAAACAACAATAAAAATACAAACAACAAAAATAACGATGGTAGATAAAGTCAACTAAGATCTATGATCCAACTATTTGGTGGTCCAATCTGGCATTGTTTAGTGGGGAACTCTCAGTCAGGACGAGAGGTCAGTAAATTCGAATCCAGAACCTTTTGTTGGCAAAACAAGAAGTATAACTGACAGCTTACGCCCATTTTATCACTTCATCTACGAAAACAAAAAATATCTGTAGGTATATCTTAAAACATGAAGATTCAACCAATAATATATGTAGATCATTTTCGTAGAAGTTTAATTTGTTTCTAAAAGACGTACACAAAGTGGTATCGGTTTTCAGTGAGTTCATTACGAAGCCGAGATGTTCATCATCATCTTCCACTTCTATAATAAGCTGAACGGACTAAACAGGAAAAGCTGAGTTAAATATCTAAGAATTCAATACGCATGCGCCAAGCATGGCTATTTTCCAATATTTTAACCAATGTGTGAAGTCATTTTTAGAACAAAATTTTCTTGTGTAACACTGGTAGTCAACAGGAGATACGTGGTCTGAATCTATCCTGAGCAAGTAATTGCTAGCCAAAGCACGTACCCATAAAGAAAACAAAAAGCACATACACATCTCAGGTTTCCTCTATTACGTAAAAAATTGTAAGAGACAATGCCAAGACATTGTTTTGTTTTGGAGATATTCCCGATGAATACCGACTTTAATATTAGCCCAACATATCTGTCTTCTGAAACGTATTTGTCTGCCTTATATCCTCCTCCCCCTTCTTTTTATTATATTATCATAATTAATATCCACTTTCAGCATATGATCAGATACTAAACTAATTAGCCATAGATTTCTTTTGATTTAGAAGTATACTATTACTTAGACATATTTTGAATTTTTCAGAGTGAAGTTTATTACCTCTTAATTTCAGTTACTCTGCGTAATATTAGTCATTACGGTACTAGCGCTATAATACTAGTAATAGTAGTAGACTCGCAATGCTGGCTCGACACTAAAAAATCTGTGTTTTGATTAGAAATTGAACTTGGATCCAGAAACAACAAACAGAATGCTGCTAAGTGTTTGGATCAATGAGATCTTATCATGATATATGTGTAGACCACTTTTAAAACACATATGCACTTTCCGGCTTTGGTTTCGATAATTATTATACTTTCTATATTGATGGTACGAATAGATGCTGTATCAAAACATACATCGGAACACATTCGCATTAATTTCCGATTTCGCATAAAATAAGTAGTTTGACATACTAGAAGTAATGGGGGAGGGGTCAGAATCTTGGATTATCAACAATGTATATGTTTGGACAACTATGACGAAAGATATGGTTTCTTGTAACCACGTCAGGTCATACTGAAATAAATGGGACGGGCAAAAATATTGGGAACATGCCTTAAAAGGGGAGATCATTGAATTATTTAAGCTTCTAATATTACAATAGCATCATCGGATATTGACTACAAGTCTTAATGCTTGGAAGAGTAGAGGCAGAGAACATGAAAAGTTTCTACTTTAATCCCCACTTTAAAGAGAAATATTGACACACACACACACACACAAGAATCGGCAGGAATGTTTTATTTGCACTGCTGTAAACGTCGAACCACTTCACTTATTTTTTTAAAATAATTGTCTTTGATATTTAAATATAACTAAACGGAAGTTTTTTTTTCCTTTATACTATGTTTTAATTTCATTAAGATCTATTTACCGTTAATTAACACTGCGCGTATCGAAATCGTTGAGTCGTATTCTTTAACCAACACTCAATAAACAAACAGTAGTATCTGCACTGTAACAACATTGTCGGGTATCGAATTTCAGATGGCCGTAATAGAAAAAAATAACGATTCGGATAACACTAAATTAGTATGTATTCTAACTTGACAATAAAAGGCATGATAGGTATTAATGGTACCCAAAACAATAATTTAAAAAATAAACTGTAAGCATTAAGTTATTGTAAAAGCATGATATGGGATAGCCACTTGTCCCAAATGGTTCTTGATTTGCTTTCCAAGCGCACAAAACAATTTGATTTTTTATTTATTATCACTGCACTTAGAAATTTGTTGAATTGCGGACTAAAAGGTTAAATATCAAGCATATTACAGTATTCGAATTATTACGTAAGTTATTAATCACAGCAAAACACAACTCTATTTCCGTGAAATCAACAGGAGGTAAGATTGTATGTAGTGTTTCCTACCTCGAACTCGGTGGATCGACCTGGAGTGCTGTGTACGTAGGCAACTACGGCGCTCTGGTTGGCAGCCCGACACGCACTGCCCAGAATACACGCACAAGAAGCCACCCGAAATCCAGTCAGACCTCACACTTTCCTTACGAGGCTGATCCAAAAATGGCGCGGGGGGCCAATTTGGCATGCTAAAAACAAATTTGACGAGAACTTAATTTCGCGATGGACACTTGTAGGGGAAGTAGGAAGAGGTGGAGCTTTAATTTCTAGAAAAATTATTCAGATGGCTCTGCAGTAGTCGCGCTGAGTGTTGTGGTGGCCTAGATCTTTTACCCTCCAAAAAACAAAACCTACATGAGAACTATTTCCACTCCAAGGTTCATAGCATGCCTGAGAAGAAACGAAGAATTCAAAATGTTGAAAAGAAAGAAAAAGAAGGGTTGGTACTATAAGAAAAATCATTGAAAGTAGAAAGGAATTTGAGAGAGCACACCAACTAACTTATCTTCGTAAAGATCCTGCAGTCCCACGAAAGAAAGCCAAACATTTTTCTACTGAATGAGTATTTAAAACTGATTTATTTTTCTTCCGCATTTACCTTTTGAGACTGTTCTCTGTCACTCGCTATTACTTTTACCAAGAAAAAAGTCTCCCTCATTTCATCATTTTACTTCTATTTTTGTTCTTCGATCCTTCAATAAACTCTGAGTATCTTTCGTTCTTCATCTGTTGTTTATTTGTACACTCATTACGGTTTTGTTTTTATGGCTAATTTTAAGGTTACACAGCAAGGAATCTTACTTGCTCGCTTCAAATTAGTATACCTCTACGTCGGAGTTTTCAAACTGAGGGTTGGGATTTCTAAGGGATCGTGAGAGGAGTCGTGAAGTGAGTTAAGAAAAGATGAATGTAATTAGAGCCAAGTAGAAAGAAATATTGTAAAGACTATTTTCGATATTAAATGGTGCCCCAAACGACTTCAAGTCTTGAATACATTTACAATATACCATATAAGACAAAGGTAACTTGTAAGTTTGCAATAGTTAGAGGGTCTGACTCTGAATTCCCGCGCACTTCTCTGTTTGTACGAGTATACTGTAATATTAATTTGAAATACACTTTTATCGTCTTAAAATGTGACTATTTTTATTTCAAGTGTGAGAATAGATTGCTTAACATTTAGATTAAGAAGCGTTAGTTATATGGTGAAGAATATGCTAGAAGTGCATTAAACGTGCTCACCGAATATTATCCAACAGTTTCTTTCTTGTTTAATGTCCTTAATTAGCAACTGATCTATACAATAAGTGAAGGTTCAATTTACTTTTGAATCAAAACCATACGAACAACTGATGGAAAAGATCTGTGATGTCCACCATAACCCAGGAGAGAGAAATTTACCCATTGGTAGCAATTGATCCCATAAACAATTTCAAAATAAAACGGTATTCTGGTATTTATGCATTATTGTCTTTAGTTAAAATCGTGTTTGCAGAATGAATAAGTGTTAGAAAACTCTTGATTCAATTTAATCAAATGGGACTGAATGAGGGTTGAGTTCTGAGATTCGTTGGTGTCCAGTATCGTGTTGCAATTTGAGAACAACTTAAACGGAAGTACTGAATTTTGATCTAGAAGCAGGCATAATTACGATTGAAGTATGTGCGCTGACTGAACATTATCAAAGTCAAAATGTTGTAAGTAGAGCTGAATATATGTTGTTTTTGGAGAAGTGTATTATCAGCTTATTTATTATATGCACTTTTTATTAAAAAAAAAGAAAAAATCATTTTGCTGTATACTTATTTATGTATTGACGATGATAGTGTAAATTCATTTTTAGAAATAAAACAACTTACAAGCCTTTATAATAATAGTAATAATAATTGTTACTTTCAGTTTCTGATAGTTAATTCTGTGCTTTCGCATAGTATTAGTATATTCAGAAATACATTGCTAACTCCAGGGTGTGACAACCCGGGCTGTTGAGAAGGAATTTCCCCCACTTAATATTTTTGGAAGAAAATTCGCCCTCCCTAAAAACTAACTGGGAGTGAAAAAATTATACTATTGTCAGAAGTTTGCAAATTAATTACAGTAATTCATATTTGAGACTAATTAGCATATATTTTACATGTAGCTCTAACTAATTATTTAACGGTATACCTAATCTAGGCATTAGGCATTAGGGTGAAGTAGTAGTTAACGGTATCCCTAATCTTCCATAGTTCGTTAATTATGGGTGTTCAAATAAGTGAAATCTCCATGTCGGAATAATCCAGTGGGAAGATTTTTTTTACAATTCTGTCTCCCCCGCCCCCACTTTGTGAAAATTTTGCACCCTCCTAACTCTCAATACTATTTATTATAAGAGTTAATCATGTATATGCGCTTGTATCTGAAATCAGGGTATGAAATCATGGTTATGAAGTAATCCCCCAATTCACATTTGTGGTGAAACTTCTCCCCACTAATAACTTACTGGAGGTGAATAAAGTAACACTATTGTCCGAAGTTTTGCAATTAATTACAGTAATTAATATACGTATAATTAACTGGCATTTCATATGTAATTAACAGCAGATGAAGTAGTGGTTACCGGTATCCTTACATAATTTATTAACCATTTTGGATTGTCAAATATGTGATCTCTCTATGTTAAAGCATTCCAGTACGAAGATTATCATTTTTTTTAACTTTTCTAGGTCTCCTATTCAGTGGTTGCTCTTGAGGGAAGTCATGTAGGTAAAAAATAAAGTTCCATCAGTTCAAACTGAGGAAAAGAAAAGCTTTATACAGCTTCAAAAAACGGTATATAAAAGTTAGTACATTATATAAATTTCTTCTAGCTTCTACCAATAAAATTTTATTTTCTGCGATGTGGCTCCCATCAAGAGCCTGAGCTGCCCCTACTTAAACTATGGTGATTTCGCACCTTGTCTGGAGTAATCTTTCTTGAATGCTAATAGTTTAAGTAAAAATAGCGAAAGAAAGTTCGAAATAAATATAAAAGAACTGCTTATTTCAGATGCCAAACTGAACTCTGTGTGTGAAACTCTAGGTATGTTATGTCAAATTTGTGTACAGGGTTAACGGCGCCGATTTCTGCATAACTTTTAGGGAACCTATTCAGTTTGTCAGATATCATCTAACGAGACATCAATGAGGATTTTAATACAAATACCTCCCCAAGCTAATTTTAGAGGATGTCCGAACCCCTTGGTCTCCTGGATCTGCGTCCATGACCAGTCCTGAAGAATGTTTGCCTTGAGACCTGCAACCCATCATTACTCTTCAAATGAGTGTGTTGCATAAATTTCACCAGACGATAATTCACTACATTTAAAGCTTCTCTTTACCCTTTCCTGCATCCCCCTGATCTTTTGTTACTACAGCAGTAAGCAGACCTAAAACTAGTCACAAAAGTTTCGGTGAGCTATAAATATGTATGATATGGACAAAGTCATTAAAAATTTTTAACTATTCCACATTAATAATTACTGAGATTTTGTAATATGGCAACCATAATTTTAAGGTATATACAACTATAATAATAATAATAATAATAATAATAATAATAATAATAATAATAATAATAAGAAGAAGAAGAAGAAGAAGAAGAAGAAGAAGAAGAGTTAATTTAAAATCGTTTATTAACCCGTACAAAACGAACTTTCTTCTTAAGTGTAAATTCTGGAGAGACTTCCTGTAATGAAATTCTACTGGATGTATCAAAAATCCTTTATCAACCTTTTAAAAATCCACACATCATGTGGTTCGGATTCCACGTTAATCAGTAAGTCCACGTCTCATATAGCCTCGCTGCTGAACGGGACTTCTACTTCTCCTTGCTCTGCCGTTTGCACTGTTATAAGTAGACCTATCTGAATGAAGATGTTTTTGTTCGGATATTTTAACTTCCTTGTTCTACAGTGGTTCTCAACTGATGTGTCGCGATACATTGGTGTGTCAAGCAGTCCCCTAAGATGTATCGCGAAATTTTAGAATTTAATAATAATAAGTTACAATCGGGACATACAAGTCAAAACTTCCAGCGATACAAATAATGTTCAGTGCTATATAGAGCTGTTATAAAACGTAATTGGTTTCACTATTATAATAGTTATTATTATTATTATTATTATTATTATTATTATTATTATTATTATTATTATTATTATTATTATTATTATTATTATTTATAATAAAAATATCGTACAAGTGTGTCGTGATGTCCTGGATGTTCAGCAAAATATGCCGTCAGTCAAAAAAAAAAGTTTGAGAAAAACTGCCTTAGATCTATACGTCAGTGCTAGGACTATGTGTTTCATGGTTAGGAGCATCTATATCGCCTTTAGAAGAAAATGAACAACAATAAATACATTCTTTTGGTTAAAAGTGTGTATGTGTTTATATATGCAGTACGTAAAATAAACAATTTCTTCTAATAAGATAAAAACTATTAATTATTAGCTATTAGCAATGGAAAAGGTATTCTTTAGTGTAAATCAAATTCATTTTTCTCGAGTTTCTTGAAAATTTGTATGAGAATTTATCTCCAGAATTACATTTTGTTTAGCTCGATCTCATCTATCGATTTCTATGTGTATCACCTTCGCACACTATTATAGGTAAACAAAAATTAACGTTTAAAAAAGTTAACCATAATTTTGATTAATATCTCCTTACTGATACTGTATAACTGTCGTCTTAGTGTCGCAATGGAAAGCTTCATATAAGTCAATATCAGTTTAATAGATGGCACGTTATCACATGATATAGTTTTTTACGGTTTACAAACACTCATTTTTCAATATTTTCACAAACTACAAATTAGAATTTACACTCATATCATCTTGTTTAGTTTAATGAGATTTACTGATTTCATCTCTGGACATTTTCTCGTTATACACACTGGGAGGAACGCTGGGGACGTCGTCTCCTCACCTCCAAAAAAATGTAAGGCGTCCCCCAGTTCATAAAAAAATTACAATAAGCAAAGATAGGCTGGGGGGATAGCGTGACGTCATTCAGCTATCTACCGCCCCCCTATCTTTTCAGATCCACTTTTACCCCTGGTTATACACAAATAATATCATTAATAATAATAATAATAATAATTATTATTATTATTATTATTATTATTATTAATTATTATTATTATTATTACTATTATTATTATTATTATTATTATTATTATTATTATTATTATTATTATTATTATTATTATTATTATTATTATTATTTAGGGACACTTGGTCGAAAAGGTATAACAGTTTTTTTCAGGCAGCTACCCTGAGTGAGGTTTTCTCCTGGGCTTTTTTCATTCACAACAGACAAATGCCGGGATGGTACCTAACATAATAGTCCCAGTCCGCTTCCTGCCTTCCCCATTCCTTTCTTCTTCTTCAATTCCCCGAGCAGTGCAACCACCGAGATACGTCATCCCTGATATGTATGAGGGACGGGCTAATATGGCTATAGATACCGAAAGCACACAAATCTAATTCCTAATCGTAATTATTATTATTATTATTATTATTATTATTATTATTATTATTATTATTATTATTATTATTATTATTATTATTATTATTATTAGAGGCCGGATGTTTAGGCATTAAAAACCTGGAAAATAGGCAGTAAAATAGGCACTAAAATGTAGCTCGAAATAATAAATACATAATACAATTAAAAAATAGATTCCAGTCATAGAAAATGTTGAAAGAACATAGCAATGTACCTGTTCGTTAATATCTTATCTTCTTTTAGTATACTATATAAAAACGAAAAAAATCTTTGCGTTTACGTCTCACGGATATGCCGACTAGGCTAAAGGAGACGGTGATTGATAAGAAATGAGTGAAATGATGGAATAAAGAAAGTAGGAGGAAACGGGAGAACCCCGAGAATGTCTATGCACACGATGTTTGTCCACCACAAAGTTCATTTGGCGTATATAAAAACGAAGCTTGACATGCATTCCACATATATCATATAAATTATATATTTTTCTCAATGTAGTCTTACTTTGAAGAAAATGCATAGAATAGGCAACATTAGGCACTAAAGCAATTATTTAGGCAGTAAGGGGCGAAATAGGCAAAAAAGACAAAATAAAATTGGTTTAAATTGAAACTATAATCCCTCATATAAACTTTAAAACATTGTTTTTGATCATATCTTTAATATTAAGGAATAGGCATTTTGACTAACATTCGGTCTCTAATTATTATTATTATTATTATTATGCCATTAGATACTCCAGAACATAGAAACCAAAGGCAGTTGGTAATTGCTTTTATGTGTTGGCAATAGTACATAATATATAACTAGACCAGCACAACCGTGTCTAAAGTTCTTTGTTCAACAAAGAAACATTGTGAATAATATAGCATTAAGTAGCTGGCATTGCCAAAACAGTTTCCTTCCCAAACAATTAACTCCTTTACTAGGTAACATTCCTTCCGTAATTCATGACATTCGATAGAGTACTTGAGTGGCTCATACCCACATACATCGATCTGTGGATTATATTATCCTAACTTTATTAGAGATGTGTTCAGCGCAGCGTTGACTAAGTGATTTTAAGGTCTCAAAAGCATCCGGTAAGATCGTCTCCCGGTTTAGATCAGAGCTGTGCCAAGAAAGAAAATAGAATTGTGACGTCACTCAGCGTGCTCGGATTACCACAGCGGAGTCTGGCAGAAGATGAAGGCATTTGCGGGAAACAGTGAGGGACTTCAAGCAAAGCAAGGGGGCAAAAGGGGAAGAAATTGAGACCTCCACCATCAGTAGGATCATCGAGAACATGTTCTCAGCTTAAGTACATTTAAAAAAAAAGTTTCATAAGGGAGAGTGGAACGGGGGAAATCTTAGGGGATACAAGTAGTAAACCCAATTGCTAATAAACACAACATTGTCGCTAGTATTTTGAACACTTATTGAGGGAACTCCTTTCAACTCACTTATTATCCTCGAAGAATTTGACAAAAGTAAGAAATAGGTTTTTAAAAATCTTGGAAAGAATTGTTTTTAATTATTCTAGAGTAGCATTAGGGTTTAACGAGAAAACAATTTTGTTCAATGGTGAGACATGTTGATAATTAATAAATTACATCGATATAAACAAAAGGAGATAATTGAAAATAAATTCTCATGTGTATTTTCGAGAAAATCGAAGAGAAAAAACTTTCGGCACTAAAATATAAGACGTTCGCTGCCAATAATGACGAATAATTTTAAACCCTTTGACATATTGTTTATATATATATAGTGTGTCCATAAAGTTGCACATCAAAAAGTTTGATTAGGTATATCTTTTGAACCGAGAACGATAACGATATGAGAGTAAAACAAATATAAGCGTGTTTCATGTACATATTTTTGAGATCATGACCAATGTTGGAATTTGCAACGCTTATGTGTAGTGACGAAAGAAAGTACCGAAAGTGTAAAACAAATAATATACAAAATGAAGAAAATCAATATACAGTTGCAGAAAACTGGTTTCCTGCGGGCAAATCCCTGTGTATATGTGCAGTATGCATCAACATTTATCCATTGGTGCAAAAATGTAACAAAGTTCATGCAGTGTTGCCATGTAAAAAGGCTATTTAATGCAAGTCTGTAAAATGGGTGTTTTTTAACAGAAACGTGTGGCCCCTGCCAACACTGTTGTCGTAAAATTACTGCCAACAGGTATGTTTTAGGTTAATTAATGACAAGCAATGAGAATTTGCACATAATTGATAACCTGAGTGTTTGTCGCAAAAATTTGCCATAAAAATGCCCATCTGGCAGCTGGCATAAAATGAAGACACAGTCATAATAGTGATAGTCATAACGACAAATGAAATGAAATCTTTCAGTTTAACGTTCAACGCTTATGTCGTTTAGGCTAAGTGAGACGGATGATTAGGCAAGTCAATGATGATTGGAGAATTGGTGGAATGAGAATAGCAGGAAATGGAGTACCCCGAGAAAATTTACGGCCTCGATGTTCTGCACCACAAACTTACATGGTTAGGGATCCAAGCAGAAAATCCACGCAGTAAAGACAAGCGCTTTACCACTGAGCCACCGCCCCGCCCCCAGTCACAACGCTGACGCCCATGCAAGTTGTAATTAAAATAATTTTGTTTTTTAACAAAGAACAGGAACAACTAGTGGTATATTTACAATTTCTTACGGCTAATAATGAAGAGAAAATTACGGTGGCTTATAGTAGTGCGCTCATGTCTTATGTGAAGAGTTCCTGGTTCAATTCCCGAGATTGTGAGTTCACGAGAACGAACTAGATCCTGTTTACTGGATTGTCCCCTATATCCTTGCATTTGCTTATTACACACGTTGTTTTCCATCAGCTACTCACATTCGTTATCCAGGGATATGTCTATAGGACTGCTTAACTAAATGCCTCATTTAGGTCTAATTTCCGTAAAAAAGATGAAAGAAAACACTATTATTGACAAAAAATATTAACTTGTATTTTTGTCTTTCATAAAGTAAACCTAGATTCTTCTTTTATAAATATTATGCGGTTAAAGTACAAAGGTATGTTAAAAATGTATGTACGTATCGTATATTCCGCTACCGAAAGAGAACGTCAATTTCAATAATAATAATAATAATAATAATAATAATAATAATAATAATAATAATAATAATAGTAATAGTAATAATAATAATAAGTACAATAATAGCAAAAGTCCTGATTATCACTAAGCCTTGATTGGTGGCGTAGTTCTATGATCTAGTTCTCTTGGAGATGAGAAGGTATAGTGAGGAATGGTCAATATGATAAGAGCTGATTTCGCATGTTGGTCTGCCCACCCGCCAACCGGCAGATTCTAGCCCCGATTGTGATTTGGAGCCCACATTAATAGTAGGTTCTCCTTTTCATACCTTCTATGTTTCATAAGATTTTAAAACAGAAAAATTTGAAAAGAAACGGTATTTACAACCAACAATCTATACTACCACATTACCAGCAATTAGGGCAATACTTCTCCAACATATTTAGTAGCATTATTTTTTATTTTTCTCATTGTTCATAAACTAGAGACTAAAATAACTCATGTGCGCAATGTATTGTATACCTATGTTATAATAGTATATAATGGATATATGTAATGGGATTATTGCCATTTTTATTCGTTAACTGTTTACTATGGCTATTATCTCTTGTGTATAGGGTAAATATGTCGATTAGTTGGTTTGAAGGTTTACATTCCTTTCAGCACCGATGCTCTATGATAGTAAACCTACAGCTTAATATAGAATCCAAACCAGATGAGCTCCCAGTGGAAACCAAGTCTCCAGTGCTAACCATGTAGCCATGGAGGAGTACTTTAATATAAATAGGAAAATGAAAAGCGATTTATCACATTAACAGTCAATAGCATCATGTTATGTAAATGCCACTTCCTTAGTAAGCAGAACTTGTACTCGTGATTGAAGCTTCCTCTTGGCTATATAACTAGCCTACGCGTTTTCGGCACAAGAGACCTGGGTTCGTTTTCTGACAGGATTTCGCGTAGTTCAAATTTCACATTAAGATGTAGGTCCACATTTTATATAGTCTCTCTATCGAGATGGATGCTAAACCCTAATCTCACTCTCTTATTCACACTAGTGATTTTGTCTTTGAGTTTACCAGCAAGCGTTTGAGACACTCAGCTAAGCAGTTTGCAGGTTACCAAGGTTGAGAAAGTAATATGCCATTGTTTTGCCAATGATATTATGCAAGAAATACAAGAAGGTGTAAATTGTACAAAGTTCCAGTTATATTTTGACATAATTCGCCCATTCGTTTGGTGACACTTCTTTAATCACATACCAGATTTTCCCGGCAGCTGAATGTTCTGGCCAAATTTCGAAGCTTTGTCGGAGTTAAAAAGCATGCATTGAAGATATCACAGAGGACTTCCCTGCTTGTCACTTATCTATAGAAATACTACCTGATGAATTGAAGGGCAATAGGACTGACTAATTCAGAGGGAATAATGCGAATATTTTAATTCATGATGCATGTGTTTGCATCTTGGAGATAGACTACTTACAATAGGGTTATCAGACGTCCGTATTTAGCAGGACAACTCCGTATTTATAAAGCTTGTTCTGATGCCTGTACTTATTTTTGAAAATTTGTAAAATGTCTGTATCCTTTATCTACAGATGATATTTATATAATCTTCTGCCCATTCCTACCGATTCAAACCTTAAAAGATGTTTTCTTTGGTTGGCGCGCAATATACTGTATGTTGATAGTGTTAAGTTAATGGTTTCTGTGAAGTTCAAATATTTCACATGTTGTCAATTTTATGATTATTTTTGGAGAGGAAGGACTTAGTAAAAAAAAATAGTAGTATACACACAACTGCACTGTGAGTGAGATTACTGTATTTAATCTTGCACATATAACTGGGTGTTAAAGGTTTTATATAGTGGTAATGTACCATTTTGTCAATGTTTCTGTATCTGGTTTTGATGGTTTCTTAAAACTGTCCTGCTTTTCATTCATCAATATGTGGTAATCCTAACTTATAGAAAACCTCGGATTGAATATTTGAGGTTTTCTAAGCTTAAAAATTTTATTGAGTCACACATATTGTGTTGCTCATAAATGTTTTTAATAAATCAAGAGTATTATTCTAAAGAGCAGAGCTCTTCCATGCGCGAGACCCCGTGTGGTTGCCGGTGTCCCTTAAGTCAACAGGGAAATTTTGAAAAAGAACGTTCCAACATTATGGTACTAATTTTATTGGCATTCTGTTCATAAAATATTATAATTTATTATTTCAATATCTTATTGTTATTAGAAGCTTAGACTTTTTTGTCCGCATTGTGATTCTACTATTGTTACTGTCTCTTGTACTGTGAGGAACAGTAAAAAGGTAACTAGCAAAACTAATATTAATCTACTAAGTCTCAAAAATTGTGAGCAATTAAACAGCAGAAATGAAAGTCTGACTACTTTCCAATAAAAATATTATTAGCCACCTGTCTAAAATCAAACGTTAAAGTTGAGTTCCATCTATCCCCCTCCCCATTACTGCTATTTTTACTAGATTACTTCCTAACTAAAATCTAAGCACTACTCAAGCCTCCGCAAGCCTTAATAGAATTACCTTGAATGTGTTTAACGTCTAATCTCTTTCACCCAATAAGTATTTCAACGTTTTGCTTTTCTATGCATGCAACCTGTGTTCCTCGCTTTAAACTAGCGCCCAAGTTCCAATAAAAACAACATCAAACAATTCCGTTTTAAGTTGAATTACGTACTCTAATTAATAAACAAATACAAAATGATTATTGTTTTCCTATATGAATGCGCTAGCATATATTATTAAAGAGAAAAGTGAATTAGGGTAACCAGCCTGGGATCGCACAAGGGATGTCCAATTTACGATGCGCTTCGTACAGTTACAACGTGTTTATCTATCTATAATAGATACAAAATGAATTGTGTGAAAGAAATAATATGAGGACCTCTGGCACATTTATCTAAATTGAGGCTCCCTTCGTGAAGATCTTTGAGAAACGCGAAGATCGCGTGAAGAATTAGAAACTCATCGTTTCTTCTGTTAAATCTTTCTTCAGCCAATGTTCTCGCCAGCGAATGGAAAACTGCCAGTTTTTTTCCACTGCGCCATGGCACCTAACAAATGCTCCGTTCGACATTTTCTCCCTTAATGACATATGACGTCAATATAACGACATATATTAATAGCCGTGTTCGGCAGTTTGTGGCTCTTTCCACTTGTTTCTTGGAATTGCAATGAAAAATCACATTTTATGCTAACGAACACTAAACCTACAAAATTAATACTTACTAATATGGTTGTGTTGAAAGGTAATTGCTTCTCTTGGTTCTTATCCAATGATTCTTCGATTAAAAACTTCATTAAAGCTATGTTTAAGTTTTCTGTAAATTTTGGTAAGCACTTATTTGTAAAAATGAAATGAAATCTTTAAGTTTTACGTCCCACGTTTATGCCGGCTAGGCTAATGGAGACCGTGATTATGAGAAATGAATAAATTGGCGGAATGAAGAAAGTGGGAGGAAACGGGAGAACCCCCAAGAAAACGCACGCACACGGAGTTTGTCCAACACAAAGTTCACTTGGCGTGGGCTGGGATCGAACCCAGGACCCCAAGCACCAGAGATGAACGCTCTACCACTGAGCCCCCGCGGCCCCCGCACTTATATGTAGTTGACTATATCAACATTATGTGTAAGGTTGATGGAAATTAAGATAAATTAGGTCATTGCATTTTGAAATTGATTTTTTAAACCCAAAGCATAGAAACGAACATAAGATATAATCGAGCCGAAATTGCTCGATATATATACTGCTTTAATCAGTTGGAGTTTTATTAGCAGTGCTAATACGTACACATGGATGCACGTGATTCTGGGGTTGCTTTCCAGTAACACACTACCGTGGTCCAACTTATCGTAGGTTCATATTTCATATAGTCTCAATCCTAAGAAGGAACTCTATACATAAACTAAAAACGAAACAAATCACACCATAAAAACAAGGTTTGAACATATGTAGATAAAATGGTACCATCTGTGTTAACGAAATAGTACTTGTCAGAAGAGATTAAGGAAGTTCACTTCATTTAACCATGAATCATGCAATGTGCAAAAAGGGGAGAGTTACAATGGTATAAAACTAGTACCAGAGAAATTGGTGTTTTTTATTTGCTGCTTGTTAAAATAAAACTAAGAGACTGAAGGTAAGCAAACATTAAACTCGAACGCCTACACGCTGAAATGCGAGCGGAAGCAGGAATTGATAAATACCAGAAAGCGTTGGATGACTAGGAAAAAAGAAGAATCATAAAATTTTATGTGATGTGAAAAGAATCTTAAATGTTTTGTAGTCGAAAGTAAATTGAACTGTGAGTATATTTGTCCTTCCTTCCTACAGAATGCAAGGTCAAATATAACGCGATTTCAGCGTTTTGTGTTAACTGCACATTACGTTGGAATCTATTGAAGATCTCATGATATATTCGATTTAAGATGACATTTTCCAGAAAGCCTTCATTAATATATGTTACAATTTTCAAACATTTATTTATATTTTAAAGCATTATCCAATGTCAAAACTTGAAGTGAACCAAAACAAGAGAATATGATAAGTATGCTGTAGAATGTGAAAAGTTACTTAACAATTTATATTTATGACAATAGTAACTTATTTCTTTATACTCTTTTGTTTTCTTTTACCACATTGTAAAGTAAAAGATTATGCTACTGATAAAGTATGAAGAATATTCACTATTAATAATGCCTAAAGAAAGTGTCAAATTACCGAAGTAACGTCATTTGAAATTATACTAGTTCTTGTGCTTGAGCATTAGACCTGCAGCACACTACAGGTTAAAAATATGCTTAATTATAAGCTCTAATTAATCACATTTACCAAATTATTTATTACTATTATTATTGATTTATTTGTTTGAAATTACCTACCATCAAAACATGTGGTTAAAAAATATTACGCCCCTTGTCCTAATAATAAATAGCAAATCACGTTCATGCTCAGTTTCAATTCTACAAGTATTTATGGCGGCCTTTAAATAGGAGAAACCAGGAAACAGCTAAGCATCCAGCACATGGAAGGACCCTGCGCTTCAGAGTATTAATCTTGATTATTTTTAAAACATTTATAGGCAACAGATTAAGCTTCGCTCAATGAAATTCTGAAGTTTACAAAATCCCAGAATAGTCAAGTCGATTACAGTTCTAAGTCAATCTGCATTAAACCAACACAAACACAGTGAATATTCCCATTATTCTCTTCATCTGTTCAGTATATTACAGAGTCCTATTTGGTTTCAATTGGTCCTGTTGGGATATGGATGGGGTTCTTGTAAAACTCAAATCGTATGTTTTGATCAACCTTGAGCAAGTGAGGCCTTTCTGTAACGTGCTGTGAAACTAAAACAGTAAGTTTATTTTCCAATAGCAGGAGCTCTGCTCGCTTTGGTGCAATGGTGGTTCCAGAGGAAGTCACATCAACATTGGCTGCGAAACCTGCTTTGTCAAATCCAGCGTCGGATTTCCCAATGATGGTTTTAGAAGATTTACTCCGGAGGGGGTGGGAGCAAATTCAATGCACTAGGGGTAAAAAGTAGTATTACGGAAATACTGGGAATGTACGTTCAGCACAATAGGATATCCAGGAAGAATTTCGTGGCTATGGGACAAAAATTCCCCAATGCACCACCCGCAAAGTCATCACTGGGATTTCCAACTAGGCAAACAATACAAACTGCAGAACTCAGAGGGGCCGCAAAGAAAAAATCAACATTTTGAACAATTCTTTTTTAAAATAAATTATTATTGTAACGTTTTAAGTTTTATTTAGAATTAATTCAATATTACTCTAAAATAACAAACTAAATTTGTCAAAACGACGTCATTCAACCCTGGTCAGAAAGCGTTGAGTAATGTCATCCATACTGGCTCAACGTTCACTGCAGCTGACGGGTAAGTGAACACGCTCAGTCAGTTGAGTAGTTGTGAGGAAAGAGTATCCGACCATAAATTGCCTAGAACCGCCTGATACCTATATCTGCCACTGGTCACCTCCTCGTATAAATTCTCTCTTTTCTCTGGTTTTGAGACCTCCATTGGCTTTTTCTATTTAGAAGGCATTCTTTAAATAGTAATGTGGGCACAAATAGTAAGGTACACTTACATTTGAAATTTGCCATTGAAAAATCATATACCCAATGTATATCTTACATACAGAATAATTAAACTAAGATTTTAAATATATCACTCAATACAAAATGCTACAAAAGGAAAGAGAAAGAGAGAAAAAGCACCGTTCAATGTATCTTTCATGCTGCACGAAATATTGCTCTACCTTGTTGGTTTACTCTATAGGTGGCTAGTGGAAATGGTGTGTTACCAATATTGCATTTTATAGTTACAGAGTGAATGCCCTTATAGAAGAAGTATTGTGCATCTGCTTATTAATTGGTGTATACTCAAATGTATTGCTTTAAGTTTTGCATTGTTATTTGAAAATTTGAAGTGTATATTGTGTGTCTATGATCTTATAACATACCCTATGTTGATCGTGACACTAGTACAAAATATGAATCAGGAAGGACCAAGGGTAAGGGACGAAACGGAAGAAATAAATTGAAGCATTGTATCTTCATGGACCTAAGACAAGGCATTTAGAAACCAAAAATCGAGTTGGAAGTGGAATCGGTTTCTGAACTTGACGATTTACCTGAAGGAGATAGGATCCAACCCTTTACTGGTTTCTACAGATTTAGTGCCTTTATCATCGCCAGTGATTTTTTTCTTTGTTAACAGTATGAACGCTCAATGATGATGTCATCAAAAACTTAAAACATAAATTGTTCCAAGAATATCACCGTTGCAGATAAGATATAGAGAAGGAAAGGCTATTGTCGCTAAAGATCCTGTTCTATTCACAATATAATTTTTGTTCTATAAATGAAGATTGATGGGAATATGGTAAATTTTACTACAAGAATTTTTTTCTGAAAGGCAGGATGGGTGCTGATTAATATATTCCGAATTTACAAATTCTGTTTACTGTTTTGCGTGTCGTTTGTTTAGCTTTAATAATAAATGTTTCGGTCCAAATGAGAGAATACGTGAGTCGAAGCATGTGAGTGAATGAGAGAAGTTCCGTGAAAACAGCAAGCGTCACATGGAGTGCATAGTAAAGCTATTTGAACTCAAAGAAGAAATGAAACGTAGAACAACCATCGGCTACGTATCTCCGATCAAAATTCGTGACTAACAACAGCGCTGGAAATATGTTTTAGAAAATATATTGGTCAGTTTTTAGTTTCTACTTTTACACAATTTAGCATTAAAGAATCACAAAGAAAATTTGAAGGACGTTTTTAGAGAATGTTTTCGATTTCATCGAGTAAGTTGATAGATTTAATGAAACTCAACACCAAATTACGAAATGACGAACAAGGTGATTAATAATCACTGTCTTCAAACAAAAATAGGGGCCGCGGTGGCTCAGTGGTAGAGCGTTCACCTCTGGTGCTTGGGGTCCTGGGTTCGATCCCAGTCCCCGCCAAGTGAACTTTGTGGTGGACAAACACCATGTGCGTGGGTTTTCTCGGGGTTCTCCCGTTTCCTCCCACTTTCTTCATTCCACCATTTCATTCATTAGTCATCATCACCGTCTCCTTTAGCCTAACCGGCATAACCGTGGGACGTAAAACAAATTTTCATTTCATTTCATTCAAACAAAAATATTCAAAATAAATTTATCAAACTCGTGGAAATAAAAAGCAAAAATTTAAGAAAAGTTGTTAAAAACGTAAATACTAACACGATAGATGGTTTATATTGAAAATGAAAAGAAATGATTTTTTTTTAGTTTACCGTCCAATGATTATGCCAGTTAGGCTAAGGCACACGATGATTTAGGCAAGTAAATAATGATAAAAACATTGGTGGAATTAGAATGTTAGAGAAAACGGGATATGATTCTACCACAAACTTATTTGGGTGGGGATCGAACCAGGAACACTATGCACAAGATATAAGAACCCAACAAAGTCACCGTGTCTGTGCTTTCATTGAGTACATCTCTTCAGTATTTCGATTTGGAAATAAGACACTGCTGAAATCGAGAATAGTTCTGTATTTGCTTGTTCTTGTTTTGACGGGTGATATTCTGTCGTAGAAACTTTTACTTTTGATGTTGTGTTATGCAGCCGCCCAAGGGCTCCGCAGGGTAGATGTCTGCACGGACTCAGGTCGAGCCCGCGGGCCTTCAAACCATATATCACTTTGGGCCCGGGCCGTAAATTTTTATATGTATAACCATATTTCTCGTTCCTTTTCGGGCCTAACTTTGTAAATATACTGTACAACAATATATATTGCACCGTTCTTTTTGGAGAACTTTTAAAGCACAACTGCAAAATTAAACCTCTAATTGCTGTAAATAACTTACAATTTTGTGTTAATTATTAAGTTTCTGTAATTCGGGCTCATTTGATTATCACACAAGCTCGAACCGGGCTCGGCCCTAAATGCTAAAACATATTTCGGACTCGGGTCGGGTCTCATATTGTAAATTCATGGGCCGGGCCTGGCCCGGACTAAAACTTCCGGCCCATGCAGACCTCTACCGCAGGGCTACCCTAACCCAGGCCCAGCGAAGGCCAACGTCTCTGACCTCTATCAATTTTGAAATTATTTAATTGAAACAATACAGCTTAAGTTGCAACTAAATTCTCACATTATATTAGTGTAGAAATACATATTAATAACCAACTCTGAATATGGTGTTATGGCCCTTGTCCTATTTTAAATTAATTATTTTTTTTAAAAAAAATGCCGCTTTTAAACTGCTTTTAAATTGTTACAAAAGTTTTAAATCAGCAAATGGTCTGGACGCTAGTTAGAGTTATTCAGACAAGCAATAACGTAGGTAGTGACATAAATTATTGTATTGTTTATTACCGAGAATAAGCGTGATGCACTTAGATGTTAGCCTTTTAATAATAGGATTATGCCATTATATTAGGTTATAAAATAAAACTTCCGAAGACTTTTGATGCTGTCTGTTATTTTAGTTACTCTGTCCTATTTTCCCTATTCTTTACGAACACTTTGGATAAATGAAAGCTGCTTTACGTGTGACACAAAGGCTCTCCATTTTGATAGCAGGACATGTAAGTTTGGAGTTAACTATACTGAGTCTGTGGGTTTACTACGTATTTTTCTCTTACCTACTACTATTTTGCAATCTACAAGCATTTTTATTATCATACAGTTGCATATATCATCCGTTCTACTTAACGTACAATGTGTATTATGTATGTCTCTCACTAAGCAAAAATATTTCATTGTATTTTATTTCTTGTCTTCGTCTCCTAAGGTACGATAATTGATCAGTCCTATTCTTATAATGTTGACTTTTAATGTTTACCTGATAAATATTAAAATGTCTTTGTACGTACGTAGTTAACTTTTATTCCGTTTTTGAGCGACTGTACCCTTTACATTAAGATATTTACATTGCGTCGAAAAGTCTTCTCGAGTGAGTATAACATCTCCATAAAGAAAATATGAGTATAACATCTCATCCATCTCCATCTCCATTTAAACTCTATTTGGATAAATTGTTCACACATTTGCAAACTTTGTTACAAAACTTAACATAGAGAATGGCCTTTCGTCAGAAGTGACTATATACAAAAAATTACATTGAAAATACATTGTATGTACTTCATAAATTGATGAGTTGCAATCTCTGAAAATGTGAAATATTTTTCATGGTTTCTAAAATTTGGAAAGGACAAATTAAAATAACCAATAAATTGAAATAATTCTTTAAACCAATAGTGGCTCTATCTTTGGGGTCAGCGGTACTCATTCCCTCCAAGTGCTTGTGAAGTATCTCCCTAATTTTCTATTCTCTCCTTTTTAAAAAAACTAACTACGAAATGTTTACACAGGTTGCATCCCTCTAAAACATGATGATTTTCTACATTAATTTGCATATCAAATATATAGGGCGCTATTTTTAAACAGAATCAGTCTATATCCGTTTATACCTTCCTCCACAATTTTGTCCTTATAGTCAAAAGAGAATTCATCCTTTCTGTAAAAAATTTAATTATTTTAAAATGTTATTCACGCTAAGTAATAGTTGGTATTGTGAAGTAACTGTGTATTGGGTGTGAAGTGACTGTGTATTAAAAGTAACTGTGAATTTAATTCGCTAATTTGTATTATTTTATTAAATTGCATTATCAACGACAGAATCATGAACTTTTAAAAATTCATCGGAAGGAAACTTTGATCAAGATTGTACATTCTCAGACAGTTTTTGTAAACGCATATTTGTTAATAAACACGACTAGTTTCCTCATTGCCTTTCCGCATACCTTCAAGCACAGCCTGATACTTCCCGATTCATTGAACTCCAAAGTCATCATTCTTCAGCGACACAAAACCAAGAGGAACAGGACAACAAAGGGTATTCGACACACGATCAGGATAGGTGCAGGATCGACGAGAGAGGCGGATCGCACCATTGGAGGACCACCGACTCCAAGTTCAAAAGAGTACCATTCTGTTGGTTTATCACTGCAGACTCACTAAGCTTCAGCAGACTAGTGGAATGAAGGTGTAGGAGGACATCATCATAAAGACGCATTATCGACGCCCCTTGCAGATCAACAGGATAGAGATCCAGATGTTGACTGTCTCCAGCTTATCCAGGTTCTTCCAGGGGAAAACATTCATCGTTCCAGATGACAAGGACGACGCCAGCTTCGTTGGATCTATCAGGCTAGTGCTCATCCTTTATCTTTTAATCATAACCTTTCTCTCTTTCTCACCTTTTCCCCAACTAGTCATTTTGAAGTTAGAAGCATTTGAATTTCATTAAATTCAACCACAATTTTACAGTTAAGTACCGTGTTGTGCATCAGTTCCATCCCCATTTGGTTGCATTTATTCATTACGTATTCTGAGCTACAACTGATGGCACAGCAGCGGCACAGTATTCTTAGAAATATTCTTATGATATGATTAACGTTTGATTGTGCCATTTTAAAAGAACAATGATGACTCTTCAAACATCTCATAGGCTCAAGCTGCACCTCCAAAACCTGCCTGTTGGCTCCCCTGCTTTGGAAACATCCCAACCTTTTGTGAAGATTTCTTTTATACAGTGAAGTTATGTCAAATAAAGAGAATAAATTAATTACTTTTTAACTATGATCAGAAAGTGGATTGGTTAATGCTTTGATGTTTCTATTTATTCACAGTTCAACTGAGCAAACATCATGCGCCCTTTTGCTCGCACCAAGTGAGCTTTCTAATGGGCCAAAAATCGTATGAGTGGGTTTTCTCGGGTTCTCTCGTCTCCTCCCACTTTCATCATTCCACCATGTTATCCAATTCTCATGGTCACCGTCTCCCTTAGTCTTGTCAGCATAACCGTGACACATAAAACTTTTCGGGTTCTTTTCATTTTATTTTATCATGTTCACTTTCACAAGATAATTCGTGTTTTTGGGGCCTTGAAGTGCTACTTCAAGATACTTTAAATATTATGATCATACAAAGCAGTATGAAGTTCCGTCCAACCTAACCATTAAAAGTATTATTAAATAATGATGTTTCTACAACTATTATTTGTATTTGTTCGCATAAATTGAACGTTACAAATAAAAAGAATACTTGCATTCATATTGCAAACCAATACTCCATAAAAGTATACTGTGAGTTTAAAAATGATAATAGCTCACAGTCTGATTATAAGTCCAAAATAATAAAATGTTCTGCCAGCTCCATTCTTATAGTCAGGAAACTAGAGATTATCTAAAAACTAAAGTAGTATACGTTGGTTTTCTACATTTATATTGCCCTTTATTTAAGATATGTTCCAAGTTCGTAGATAGGTTTGAGCCAGGAAAATTAAATTGACCTGAAACTTTTAAGTTCTTCGTTAAGACAAATATATGTTCAAAAATTCAAAAGCTAATCAAATTACATAAAATTATGCTAATTATTCAGCGTGGGTACAAAGTAGCTTTCCCCGAAACAGGTAAGGGAATTAAAGAAATAAAAGATTATTATTGTACTAGATCTACCACTACTGTGCGTTTTAGTGTGAGTGGCACTGGTAACCATGTTTTCGTACCTGTTTTGTCTAAGAATTGTTTACTGAGTGAAGTTCCAAGCAGTGCAGGTGTTGAGATGAATCGCAAAGTAACACAGAAACAGCTACAAGCTTGGTGAAACACAGCAGAAATATAAATGTGTTGACAACAGACTTCAGAAGAAGATTTAAAGTGTGGAACCACAATCATGTCAAACAATGCGAAAACTGAACCAAGATTCGAGGCTATAGGTTCTGCGTATGATCTACCGCGAAGCGGACGATCATGAAATGTGCAAAATGAATGGAACACTGAAAGACTTATAGTTCTGTATCTAGGCCAAAGAAGTCTAAGAGGAGGTTAACAAATGACCTAGAAATGACACGTACCTCTTTAAGTATCATGTTAAAGGCTCTGAAGATAAAACCTTGGTGGCCAAAACTCCTGCATGCAATGTACGAATGTAATCCGACCAGTATGTTGAATTCTGTGAATGTTTTCTCATCTGGAACAAATCTCACAGCCTTCTGGGAACGAATTTCAAGAAGAACCGTCGCTTAAGCAGGCACAATTGTGTTTATTGAAGTGACACCAGTTCACATAAAATTGTGACAGAAAAGTTAAACTTCCATGGTGTCAATGTTTGCGGTGGTACCTGGAAATGGTGGTGTCATAGTATGTTTTAAGGAACTGTCTACAGAAACCATTCAGTTCACGTAGCAACACGGTGGAGCACCATCTCCAATTGGTGTCGTTGTGAGGAATTTCTTGAATCAGCATTTCTATGAGTAGATTAGTCGTAGTAGTACGACACATTGGTTACTCCGTTCTTGTAATCTAACAGCATGTGACTTCTCCTTGTGTGGTGTTGTCAAAAGCAAAGTATTTTAGAGGCAATCGCACAATTTGGATCACTTGAAACAGTTACAATCATTCGAGAGATTGTATTCCAATTCTTAGTTGTCATGATATTTGCAAATCAGTGCTGAAGAGATGTACCTTGTGCATTGCACAGTATTTATAAGTACAATAAAGATTGTCAAGTCACCTAGCTTCTTTATTTTATTTCTCCTCATATTGTGGAAAGCAACTTTGTGTCCACCCTAATTTTCAAATGAATTTATTTCTACATACGCTATTGTAGATCGTTCAAGGAAAATGGTATTTCATAATAATATCTTTGAGTTTGAGTTTTACGTCCCACGGTTATGCCGGTTAGGCTAAAGGAGATCATAATAATATCATTTATGTGCTAAGAACGGATAATAATGTTGAAAAAATCTTTGAGTTTTACGTCCCACTGTTATGCCGGTTATGCTAAAGGAAGTGATGATGAGTAATGAATGAAATTGTGGAATGAAGAAAGTAGAAGGAAACGGGAGAACCCCGAGAAAACCCACGCACACGGTGTTTGTCCACCACAAAGTTCACTTGGCGGGGACTGGGATCGAACCCGAGACCCCAAGCACCAAAGGTGAACGCTCTACGACTGAGCCGCCGCGGCCCCTAATAATGTCGAAGATAGTAACCAAACCGAGAAATACGACGATAATCCAAGTATATATGCCTACCCGAGACCATAATTTACTTGTGATGAAGAGCGAACTCCGATTAGAGAGGAAACGAGTGTTAGCACCAAACAAAAGACGGAACACAATCAAAGAAGAGATGAAAACATGAAAAGAGAATTTGCAAATGCGACAGACAAAGAGACGTCTACGGTAGCTTTAGCAGGTGATGACATCGACTCGAAATGGGAAACCATGAAAGCAGGGATTACAAAAGCTGCCGACAAGCACACAGGAAGAAAAACGAGAACCCAATGTAAACCCTGGATAACAGCAGAAATATTGGAAGTAATGGAGCAAAGAAGACAGTTCAAGATTACAAACAAAGAAGAGGAATACAGAAAGTGCAGAAATCATATCAATAGAGAAGTAAAGAAGGCCAGAGAAAACTGGATAAACAATTTATGCAAAAAAAAAATTGAGGAAAATGTAGTCAAAGGCAATACAAAAACGGCATATAGAAAGGTTAGAAAATAGTTCGGTGAGAAAAAGAAACGCACAGACATTATCATAGACAAGAATGGAACAACGCTAATAGAAGGGGAGCAGAAAACAAGAAGATGGAAGGAATACATTGAAGAACTCTACAAAGGAGACAGAGTGAATGAAGAAGAGATAGAAAAGGAAGAAGACGTCGATGAAAATGAATTAGGACTATCAATTTTACAGTGCGAATTTGACAATGCTTTGGAGAAAATGCAACATGGTAAAACCCCAGGAATAGATCAAATACCAACGGAAGTGATTAAGAATCTCAACGGAAGAAGAAACTTTAATCTTATTAATGAAATGTACATCTCGGGAAAAAAAATACCAAGAGACTTCGAGAAAAGCATATTGGTACCTATCCCAAAAAGGAAAGGCGCACGGAAATGCGAAGAACACAGAACGTTAGGTTTGCTTTCCCATGCATCAAAAATACAGTGCAAAATTATCGCACAACGAATAGAGAGGAAGATCGAATAACGGTTATCGGAGGACCAGTTTAGACTCAGGAGGAAAAAAGGAACAAGGGAAGCAAATACTGAGTCTACGGTTGATCATGGAACAACACATCAGAATAAACAAACCAATTGTGATAGCATTTGTAGATGTAGAGAAAGCTTTTGATAACGTAGATTGGAATATCATGTTCAGAGCGTTGAAGAAGCTAAGAGTAGATTACATAGACAGAAGAATAATATACCAACTTTATAGGAACCAGACAGCTGTTATAGGAAGAGATAATAAGAATAAGTAAAGGATGTGAGGCAAGGATGTGGACTTTCACCTCTCCTGTTCAACGTCTATATAGAAAAGGCTATGTAAGAATTCTTGAATAAAAACGAGAAAGACTTAACAGTAAATGGTCAGGTTTTCAATACAATAAGGTTTTTCTGATTACATCGTATTGATAGCGGAGAACGATGAGGACATGCAGGAAGCACTTTCAAACTTGAACGACCAACTGAAAAAAAAACATGCAAAATGAAGATTACCAAGAAGAAAACGAAAGTGATAAAGTGCACAAGAGCAGGACAGAAAGGGGCAAACGTATGGCTAAATGGAGAGAAAATCGAAGACGTTAAGAAGTTCCCCTATTTAGGAAATCTAATATCCTCGGACGGAAGAAGTGAAAAAGATGTAAGTTCCAGAAGCGCATAGGCTAGACAAGCATTCAATAGGAAAAGAGGACTACTAACCTCAAGAAATGTGTCGCTGGACGTTCGTAAACGATTTATTAAGACACTGGTATGGAGAGTGGCGCTGTACGTATCAGAGATGTGGACATTGAGAAAAGCTTAAATATCCAAGCTGGAAGAATTTGAAATGTAATATTGGCGCAGAATGCTGCGTATATCATGGACCGAAAGGAAAAGGAATGAAGTCGTACTTAAGGAAGCTAATGAAGGACGACAGATTATGAAGATGATATGAAAAAGAAGAAATAGCATCTTTGGCCATCTTATTCGACACTTGGATTGGATCACTGTGCTGATAGAGGGAAATACAGAAGGAAAACCAGGAAGAGGAAGACTAAGGATAGAATATCTAGATGCAGTTACGAAGAAGAGGCCTTATCAAAGTATAAAACAGCTCTCCCAAGCGAGAGAAAAGTTTTGAAATTTTCCATGTTGCCCACCAACCTATGGTTGAGGTGAACAAGAAGAAGATGTGCTAAGAAACAATGGCTCTTAGGTGAATTAATGTTAGCCCTCCCTTCAAGTTATATTGGTCCCCAGTTTTAAGTTTCGGCTAAAAGTCTGTTATTTTCTTGTATAGTGCATAGTAGGATCATGTCGTTTGTGAATGATCGGATACCGACTTTACTTATGTACTATTTGGTTTCTACTTGTTAGTAGGCAACCAGCTTTGGCACAGTGAACAGAGGGTCACATAACAGTCAAGGAGTAGATTATTGATTTATAGCAAATAATGTTATCATGCTTGTAACAGAAACTAATTTTTAAAAGAATTACAGCAGAAGCGTTTGTTGCTTTTTCGCTGAAGCTTCTCTGGCTAGCCAGCCTTCTCTGGTGTGTAATAAGATATGTGTTTTATATATGAATTCATTGATTGAAATGAGCGAATAGTTACATCGCTCTTCATGAAATCAGGTTGAAAGTAAAGAAACGTTTCACAGGGCTTTAATCTTTTTCTACAATGTTCCAAAAATTAGTTTTTTTTTAAAAAAATGTGTTAAAAAATGTGATCAAATTGTGGTCCAACAACAATCATCTGATTACCTGTTCATCGATTCAAGTCCGAAATACTTCTTGTGGAGGATTTTGAAGCAAAAAGTATACAGGCAGAATCCACTAATCTTGTGGAAATTAAATTTATAACTGTACAAGTCTTCCATAAATTTGCACGGAACGTGGAAAAAACTGTTAACATGTGTATTCAAGAACAGTGTCATCGTTTTCAACATTTACCTTAAGAATATTTTGTATATTGTATATTTGTGCTCCATACTGCTTTTAAATTGTAAGTACCACCATGTGTTCCAAACAACAGGTGCAAACAAAAGGAAAAGTAAGGATCGAAGGACAAAATACACCTTTACAGTAAAGAGATTTGGAATATTCTGAATACATACTTCATCTATTTCACCTGGAGAACTGGCATGGATGGCTTATTTGAGTTTTCTTTTTCAATTACGTTGCAAAGCCGTAATTCCCTGCATTACTCATCATAACACTGAAACATGGTTACTCAGTTATACAGAGTTTGGAGTCTGGAGTCATAATGCTTTCTAAATACTTTATGAAATTGGTTTGAGGTATATCATAGTCCTGATTCTTAGTAGATTTAGTGTTAATTTTATCTCATTGTCGGAAGAGAGATTTTAAAAAGAAGTATTTTATTAACATGTTAATTGTCCTTTTAGGCATGCTTATAAACAAAATCTTATCTTACGAAAGGAGGCATAAATAGTGGTCCTACAGATTTCTGTACAGAATGTCACGATGTGCCACCAAAGGGACATATTCCAAATAATTAAATTAAACGTTTAATGTAACGTGAAGTAATTAAGGCACATTGGGTTAAGTACTCTTTAAAATATTGAAATATAGATTATAATAATTGTCTTCAATAAAAAGTTATATCCAGTACCTGAGTGATTCACACAAGTAAGTTCTAAAATACATAAAATGTTTGCTTTCTTCAGAATAACAAAATTATATAAAATAGAAACCTTACAACAGAAATTGTGACAAATATCATATTTATACGTTCCGTAAGTTAGGAAATATTGACTTTTATAGTCGAAGTAACATTTAAAAAAAAATATTTTCAATATTACGAGGAACTTTCAAGTTTAGACTGGAATTTCTTTTCTTTTGTTACATAGAGAAGACAGCATATGAATCAATTACTGTTCTTTTTCAAGGTTCTTCCCATGTATATGGGCACGCTTGCCCCATCGGTGTAGAAGTGCCCTACCCCTGCGGCATAGAATTCTTTGGGAAGATCTTTCAGCCATTTCAATTCACATGTTTTGATTTACGTAGTCAGTAAGCAATTTTTGTCCTCCTAAGTGCTCCTTGAGGGAACCAAAAAGATGGAAGTCGCAAGGCGAAAGATTGGAACTATGCGGGGGATGGTTTAGGATCTTCCAACCAAGTTTGGTGATAGCTGTGATTGTTGCCGTAGTTGAATGAGGACGCACGTTGTCATGCAGGATAATGACGCCAAATTTCACGGTCTGTGGCCGTTTTCTTCTCAAAACCTTTTTAACTTTGGTCCGGATAAGGTTGTAGTACATTGCATTGATTGTAGCCTCGCCTGACAGGAAATCAGTGCATATCACCCCGTCTTTGTCCCAGAATACCATCAGCATCATTTTCCAGCAGACGCTTGTGCCTTGATTTTTTTTCAGCGGCGGCCAGTCTGGGTGCCTCCAATCCATGCTGGGATGCTTTGACCCCGGTGTGTAATGATGCATTCAGCTCTCATCGCAGGTGACTACCTTTGCAAAAAAGTTCTTGCTCTCTCTCTGAAATCGCTTCAGATGCTGGGACGAGATGTTTTCCCTACACTGCTTCTGGTCGATTGGTAGCATTTTTGTTACTCATCTGGTTATGATTTTCAAAAAGTGCAGGTGTTTGTAGATGATCGTTTCCACAATTCCCACGCTGGTGTTTGTTTCCGTTGTTGCTCTCACACTGATGAGTCGGTTATTCAGAATGAGCTGCTCCACCCGATGAATGTTGGTTTCGTTGACTGCACTAGCTCGGCGTGGAATACGGGCCAAATCGAGAACGGGTTCTCTTCCTGCGTTGAATTTTGAACACCACTCGTACACTTGCAACTGAAAGAGAGTTTCTTCGCCATATCTGAAGATTTCAGCAAGTTTCACGCCTTCTTTCAGGAGTTTGATGATGCAGTGCTGCTCCACTAGGGCTGCTAGCTCGACGTTGCCAGGCTTGTTGCTATCGTCCTATACTATACCTTCTCGACTGCCCGTTGTCGCAGAAGTGTCAGGAATATCCTACCACAGGATGGACAAGGATTCCCAGATGCACACAGCATCCCCTGAAAAAGAATTTTCAGTTATAAATTGAACGCCCCTCGTATTATGTAGAAATACTTACGTATTTTCCAGTATTAGTGCAATAAGTCGTTTCCACATCTAATAGTATATTCTCAAAATTAAGGCGATTTAGTATTGTTAAATTAGAGGTTATCGAATACTTTGCGCATGAAATAAACAAAAGTGTCTTCTGTTTTATGAATTACAAAGCATTTTAGAAACAATAAACCTATTTATGATTATACTATTCCATGTTTTTACTATGGATTTCATAAAATAATATAGGTAGTAAGTTCATACAGACGAGCTCCTGAGATTGTAATGTTCCATTTCGCACTGCCTTACAGCCAGCTCAGTTTATGGTTAATTTGTTAATTATGTTCTTTTATAATATAACTAGCTGAACCTGCGCTCTCTACACAGCGCATCATTTACATATAAGCATGAATCCCCTTGCCATTCCTCACATTTGTACGTATTCCTTTACAAACACAAATGAAAGACGCCTTGATAAAAATCGGCAAGGGGTACCACATAAAGGGGAGGCTTTCTGGATTATTTTTTTCAATATCTCGCACCGTTTGCAAAATAAGAGCCTACTTTCGGTTGGAGTTTCTAATTCATGTATGATCAATGTTTTCTTTCTTCTTGCATGTAATATGTAATAATCAAATACATTACATACACAATTAACCATAATGTCAGTGATATATGGTGTTCATTGGGCAAAACACTCCAAACAATAAAGATTCATCTTAGACTGGAGAAATTGTTGTCTTTTGTTTTTCATTATCATTTGGTCAAGAAACATGCCTGAGTGATATACAACCCCTGTATATAACTATATGGTGTTGGAATGTATAACTCACAGGAAATGCTTTACTGTTTTAAATGTCAACACTTCTAGTGTATCCCTAAAAATTGTAATAGTAAAATAATGGTCATGATCTACACAAAATTTGGAATCGACCACTGCATGTTTCTAACACATGTGGTTTCCGAGATCTCGTTGTCGAAATGATTCGAGACAACATATAAACTTTTCTTTGGAGACGCGGCCGCGGTGGCTCAGTGGTAGAGTATTCACCTCTGGTGCTTGGGGTCCCTCGTTCGATCCCAGCTCGCGCCAAGTGAACTTTCTGATGGACAAACACCGTGCGCGTGGGTTTTCTAGGGGTTCTCCCACTTTCTTCATTCCACCTTTTCATTCATTTCATCATCACCGTCTCCATTAGCCTCGCCGGCATATACGTGGAACGTAAAACTAAAATATTTTATTTCATTTCATTTTTTCTTTGGAGACAAACATATAAACCTAGCATTTTAATATATAGATTATGTTCTCTTTTAAACACAATTTTAGTTATTTTACATGTGTATGTATAGTTCATACTTTATTTATTTATTTGTCAATTTGCCAACAACTGACCTATTTGCACTTAAAATTTTAAATTATTGGCAACTGAAATGTCACCATCTACGCCTGGAAAAACTCAAACTGATAATAAAATAATATCTTGACAGCAAAAAACAAAATAGTTTTAGTTATTGAAGAAAAACAGTTTATGAGGATATATATATATGTTAGAAATGTGTTTAATTTTCAGAAAGATTATCTCATCAGAATCCATTTTAGAAGATAGGGAGAAGAAGGTCGATGATTGGGTGTTAAAAGCGGAAGCTGAAAATCGAAAAACGAAGAAGAAACATTTCCAGGCCCAAACCTAGAATTAAAAAAAAAATAAATACCTCATTAGTCCCAGGGCCTAACAACAGGAAAAATACTTAATAATATAATAAACAGAATATCGCCCCTATAACAACACGTTTCTGATTATAATAAAATATTGTATAGTTTGAAGCTTTACTTTCAAATTTAATTTCAAAATTCGTACTTTCCAATATCTACCAATTTTAATGAAAATTTTATCAAACTCTCGGTACACTAGTATCAAAACTAACATAAATAAGTCCCTAAGATTAAATTAGTAACGTTATCGCACAGTATATTATTATATCAAGATTTAAACAAATGTGATACGGTATTATCATATTGCATTTGTTTTACGATTTGCTTAGTATATAATTCAGATAATATATAAATGGTTCTGCGCATTTGCTATGGAACAAAATATTAAATATTTCAAAGGTGAAGAATCCCTTTAGACCATAATTGTTAATTACAAAGAGTGTAATAAAATGCGTGAAAGTATTCAAGTAAAGTAAGGAAAGTGTAAAATAAGTAAATCGTATAAGATTATATAAGTATTGAGTTAAAGTAAAACCTAAATACCTAAATATAAATATAGTAAATACAACTATATGAGACGATAATACATTGATTACCTTGATGAACCACTCCCTATTCCTATGCTAATGGAAATTCAAATCGTTTCCACAATGTAACGAAAGTAATTCGGCGACACTATCGGCTAGAGTTGTAACTAACCGTATGGTCTGCTACTGGCAGTAGCTAAGTGTATCATTGGCTAATTCTATCAGACTCACTTGCTCTGAATGATTTGATTCGTTTTTGCTTTTAGTCGTCCATGGTACCCAACTTCCTTGAGTGGCGGGGCCACAATCTCCGCTCACGTAACTCAGTTTCAGCGGGAAGAGCAACTGAAACCTCTTATAGTATATCATTACTCTATGCGGCAATAAATAATTTAACAAACGGTAGATACGAGGGCTGGAAAGAAAAAGTGGCAGCACTGTCCCATCCCCGCACAGGGAATTTTGAGCGAGCTGTAGTTGGCCACACTTGTAGCGGGTGGGTGGAGCTATACAACGCGGGTGGTGGCGCTAGTGTAGGTACGACAGTGATCGTAGTGAAGTGTGTTGAATCCAGGCTGTAAAAGCACACCGCTCTAAAGGTGATGTTTTCCAAATTAGAACAACGATCATGGATAAAGATCGAAGTGGCCCGTGGTAAAACGCCACGGAATGTCACTCCGGACTGGGTGAAGCATGCGGAAATGACGTATTGGCGTATCGGACTGTGGCACGTTGGGTAGCAGCGTTTCGTGCAGGACGTGGCAGTGTACAACAAGGACCAGGTGGAGGACGCCATGCGGTCGATAACCGAGTCATTAAATTGATGCAATCGTTGCTGCATGTGGACAGGAGATGGACTGCGAGGGAATTGGCGAACGAGGTAGGAACATCCCATACCACAATGTTGAATGTGTTGCACAATGTCCTTGGGTACCGAAAAATTGCATCCCGGTGGGTACCGCACCACCTTACATACGTTCAGAAATGGTTGAAATACGCCCTCACAGGTGATCATTTGGCACGGTGTAGACGGGAAGCACGCGCGTTCCTGGACAGGGTTATCGCACTTGACGAAACATGGGCGTGCTCCAGAACCAGAACTGAAGCCACAATCAAATGAATGGCGCCACCCATCATCTCCCCGACCCAAGATGCTGCGTCAGGAGGCTGGGTATATGAAGGTAATGCTGATAGTGACATACGATGTACAGGATGTCATTTTACGGCATGCAGTTCCTCCGATGCAGACCGTCAATGCAGTGTACTACCGCAGGTCTCTGGAAGAACATCTTCGTCCTGCACTCCGCAGGAAACGACCCAAGTTCATCAGGGATCCACCCATTGTTTTGCATGACAACGCCCGTTGTCACAACGCAGGTGTTGTGAGGAACCTGTTTGCACGATGGGGGTGGGAGATTCTAGAGCACCCACCCTATTTACCGGAAAGGAGTCCATGTGACTTTCATCTGTTCCATTTGATGAAAGAACCACTGCGAGGGATGCGTTTCCACAGCAGAGATGCCATACTTCGAGCTATAGGACGCTGTCTTGCAGACATCAACAAAGAGGGCACCGCTGCTGGTATCCTGCGACTTCCCCACATCTGGCAACGGGTGCAACATGCTGCAGGGGATTACATTGAAGGCCTGTCAAAGTTTCATGATTGTCCAATAAAGGGTTCGGGAATGATTTGTCTGTTGTCACTTTTTCCTTTCCAGCCCTCGTAATATGTCATTAGAGTCCCAAATCTCAAGGTATATGATTTTTAGTGGACAATTTCTAACAGCATTTGACTACTGATAATTGAAGCTAGCAGATGTGTTTGTTGTTAGACGCAAGCTATTGTTTGGCGTAAATGATTGAACTTACCGCAAAACTATGCTACATTTTACAATTTTATTTCGATAAAGACACAAATGCTGCACATACGCGTGATGAAATTTGTGCTGTGTAGGGTCTATATTCAAGTTACGTTTATCAAAATTAATAGCTAAAAGAGGTTAAGTTGCTTTCGTTCTGGAAATGTCGATGTCCAAGTTGCTCCGTGCAGTGGGTGACCAACCACAGCAAAAGTAGATGATATTCTGATAAAAGGCAAACAAGAACGGTATGTAAGCAGTCACCGCCAATGACCTAAACATCTAAAATCAAACAAACAGTATTTTATATAATGATTACTGGTGCAAATCCGGGAGATAAGGGAAACATGTCCCCTCCAATCTGGGGAGTGAGGGGAACCGTTTTCCCCAATAATCCGATTTGAAATGTGTTTTCTGGGGAGAAATGTGATGATTTGTGTCTGATTGCCACAAAGGAAAGTGAGATGAAATTGATGTTCCCCCAGAATAAGCCTCAAATCTGACCGCCTCCCAATGTTGAAGACAACTCTGCTCCCCTAATCTTCCACAGCATTGTTTTTCAGCTTCATAAATATTTTGAACATCGCTTTAAAAAATATGAGGACAGTCTTATCCGCCCCTCCTCCCCCCCCCCCGAATGCTGAAGACTCATTTTAGCCGCTGGGGCCGCGGTGGCTCAGTGGTAGAGCGTTTACCTCTGGTGCTAGGGGTCTCGGGTTCAAACCTTGCTCCCGCCAAGTGAACTTTGTGGTGGACAAACACCGTGTGCATGGGTTTTCTCGGGGTTCTCCCGTTTCCTCCCACTTTCTTCATTCCACCATTTCATTCATTACTCATTATCACCGTCTCCTTTAGTCTAACCGGTATAACCGTGGGACGTAAAACTCAAAATTTCATTTCATTTCATTTTAGCCGCTGATAATGACGTATATGATCGTGTCCTATCTTTAATTCTTCTATCTGTTAATACCAGCTCTTAACTGTTACTCTTTATCATTACTATGTACATTTATACCTTTGTAATTTATATTTAGGCATGTGGATATTCCTGAAGTTTTGTTTGAATATTGTGTTGCTATTAATATCATTTGTTCCAGTAGTAGTTCAGTCATTTTATTTGGTAACATGTGAACCGCTAACTGCAGAAAGCATACATATTCAACATTTACACATTTCCTTTCTTGTGACGATAATGGCTTACAATAGGTCAACAAATCGTTTAGCACCGAAATGATACTTCTCAGCACAATAAATATGGACATCCCGATGCCTTCAATTTTCCATTTATTGCAGAAAGGAAACTTGTCCCGGACGAGTTCCCTATCGGCTGTACCTAGGTAATTGATACTTTGTAGTTTTCACGTTGGAGGTCACTCCTTCATGCCCAACAGTGGCGTATTTACGATTTTGTTTCGGGAGGTTTTGTTAACTTTTTTCTTGGAAATGTAAAAATTCTGCGAGATATTTCATTTACTTTAAAATAGTTTATTGAATAAACAAGAAATTAGGGGGGATTAAGCCCGGAAGCCCCCCTTAAATACGTCACTGTGCCCAATGATAGGGATTTCGGGGTAATATGGAAGAAGCTGAGGAAAGAGGAAAGATACTACACAGTGGATAACGTTGTTGAGCTCATAAAGCTTCTTCGACCATCTTCAACAAGTTTTCCATCGTTCAAATAAAAGTGACTGATTTCATTGACTATAGTTCCTGGTGGTTTGAATTTTACAAAAAAGCGTGTCTGAGCGATTACTCTTCTGGCAAACATGTCCCTGAACAACTAAAAACGAATTTCAACATTTCAAAATACCATGAGATGTACTTCTCATCTCTAATTCCACATAGTGTTCAGTGTAACATGAATATTGGTGGCTTAATAGTGGATAGGGTGAGGAACTCTTCTAAACACTTGGACCTGGCTCAAATTGTACAAGTGAAAAATTCTGTTTTTTCCAATATTTACAAATGGTTTCATTCTAGTATAATTTCGATCAAACTTTCGACATACTTTTATTAAAACTAACAAATTAGTAACCTTATCGCAAAGTTTATTACTATATTAACATTATTGTAATATCTCTTAATACAATACTTTTGTAACTAAAGACATTCTGAGGAAAGCACTGTTACGTTTCCGAAATGGAATAAAGAGTGCATATTTTCATTATATATAGCCTTATTGGTGCGTTTGTTTTTGCACACCTTTTCAGCACCGAGATTTGGAAATCAGTTTAAGATTAAATTCGGAACACTGTAAGACGTTCAAATTTTAAAACTGTTCCAACGCGAATACAACCCAGGAGCTAGTCGTTCTGAATTACTAGCTTTGCTAACAGATGGAACTTGTAATTCATTGAACGATAGCGCCGCAGCGACAGATATTTGAACGAGGAACGTAGGAAGATTAATTTCTTGATGATTTCACTTTCGTAATCTGTTCCATACATTTTCGGTAAAAAAAAAAAAAATTAAAAAAAAATGAAATGAAATTTTTGAGTTGATTTTAGTTTATCGTCCCTTTCAGCAGCGAGGCTATATGAGACGTGGACCTACTGATTAACGTGGAATCCGAACCACATGAGCTCCCGCCGGGAATCGAACCCAGGTCTCCCACGCCAAAGGCGCGTACGCTAACCGCTTAGCCACTAGTTTTATTGTTCATATGCTTGTCTTTATACAAAAAGTGTACAAGAACCAGACTGACTCCTAGGGTACTACAATACAATATGTCTTACATACAAGAAAAGGAAAAAGTAAGTATAACAATAACCAGGAAAAAAAATAAAAAACGAAAAGATAAACCTACATCCTGAGTTGTAGCTTTTTTTTTTTTTTAACGAGAAGGAAGGAGATTACTGCAACACCACTTCTAAAAACCTACTAAAATACTGCCTGTCCAACTCGGGGGAAAAGAGCTTTCGACGAGTGCGTTTTAAAAAATCCAAGTAGGTGCGAGCATCCAGCAAAGGCACATGGCGATGGATATACACAATTGTACACGCCAGTATAAAAAGCACAGCGTGGTGTTTGGTCTGTGGAAAATAACGAAAATCCGGAAACAAAACATAGGATACTGTGAACTGGTGTGGAGGTCGACGACAAATTCGTCCTAAGAAGGACGTGAGACAGTTCCAGATAGCTGGAGCACCCACACACTGATCGTACCGGTGGGATAGAGTATCTTCTTTGGCGCATCGAGAACACAGTGGGTCAGGAACACGTTTCAGCTCAAATAAACGAGAGCGCGTAGGCACCAACTGATGCACCACTTGAAACCATTCAACCTGTAGGTATGAAGGTAATACCGGGGCAAAGATATTAGCCCATACCTGTGACCACGTAGTCTGAGGATATCGGTGAGGAATTCGGAGAATAATCTGATCGTTAGGCAACGAGAGAAGGAAGTTATACAAAGTGCGAGAATTGCATCCTGTAGGGCAGAGAACCACACCACTGTATGTCCAATAACGTATTAGTGAAGTAATGTACGTCGGACAACAATCAGCAAAGTTAATAAACGGAGGGCTCACAGGGAATTCATAACTAGGCCAAAAACATCGTATCCATTGCTGTGTGAAGGATTCGTTAATAGCAACTGCCGCGTAGAAATCGAGCATAAACAGAGTTTGACATTTCAATCTGAGATGTACTAGACCCAACCCTCCCTGTGAACGGGGAAGATAGAGTCCTGCACGTGGAATACGAAAATAGAAGCCACGCCATATATTCCATAGGAATAAGGAGTCAAACCGCTTAGCGAACAATTCCGGTAAGGGGAAAATTCGAGCCCGGTACCACAGCTTGGGTGCAATGTAAATATTGATAAAGTGAATACGATGAATTAAATGAAGGCGACGGAAACGCTGTGAAAACAAAAGCTGCCGAATTTGTAACAACAACGGGGACCAAATCTCCTCGAAAAGGGGAGTAGGTTGTGACGTAAACGGGATACCTAAGATCTTCAAGGAAGTGACGTGAGGTACACACGGCACCCCGGGCTCGTTAGCAGGTAAATGGAAACCATTGAACTGTAATAGGTTAGTTTTCTGTACATTATACTGTAATCCGGAACAAAGTGCAAAACGTTGCAACACTGCAAAAACCCGCGCCATAAGAACAGGATCCACTCCGGTGATGGTGACGTCATCCGCATACCCGAATATATTTTGACTCAAAAAACGGGAGGGTCCAGGGGGGTGCAGGGTGGCCAACTGTCGAAGTAAAGGATCTAATGCGAGTGCAAAAAGTATCGTTGACAAAGAACTTCCTTGCCTTAATCCACGTTTCAGCGGAATAAGAGGGGACAGGTGTCCGTTAATCTGCATACGGAAATTGGCCGTGGTATATAAATTGTTAATGACTGTGCGGAAGGCTAAAGGAAACCTCCAGGCTTCCAGCACCTGCAACAAAAAACTGTGATCCAAACTGTCGTACGCTTTTTCTAAATCTACAGCTAATGCACCCGCAGGCACCTGCCGAAAATGAAAATAAGCAAAAATATCGCGCAAAGAACGAAGAGTATATGACAGGTTATGCGTAGCATGGAGTGCTGCCTGATAAGGACTAATGTAGTGACGGATGATTGGTCGAAGTCGGGCTGTAAGCACTTTAGTGAACAACTTAAGATCGACGGGCAATAAAGAAATAGGTCGATAGTCCTGAACATAATGCGCTGTGCGGGATTTCGGAATGAGGACTAAGATAGCGGTATTACGACCCACTGCTTCGCCTTGTAACCAAGCATTGAATAAAGCGGTAATAGAGGGACTGAGGTGAGACCAATACTGTTTATAAAACTGGATATTTAATCCGTCTTCTCCGGGGGCACTACTGACCTTTGCCCGCCTGAGGACTGCGAAAATTTCCTCCGCACTAATGGGATTGATCAATGTCTGACACTCGTCATCCGTGAGATGGTGAGATAACGTGGACAAAAACTCCGGGGCATATGAGTAGTCTATGGGACGCGCACGTGCAAAGTCTGTATAGTAGCGCGTGAACTCTTGTAAAATCTGCGAACAATTAGTAGTAGTAGTGCCATCTCCCAGAATGAGAGAATGAATGGCGGTGGAACGCCGTTGTCGCAAAATCCAATCAACAGATAAATAGTTATAGTCTCCTCCGGAAAGCGATGATAAAAGTCTTCCGACAAATACGCACTAAACAACGTGTGGGAGTAAATAGTTTTCAATCGGTGTTTGATACCGTTAATACAAGCCAGGTTCTCCAGAGAAGGCGGAGCATTCCAAAATTCACAGAGAGCTTGATATAAAAATTCATGTAAATGGTGGTCGTCTTCCCTCGCGACCCGCCCTTGCCATTGAAAAAAACTGCGTAATTTAGGTTTACAATATAAATTCCACCAAGAAATAACAGAGGGGTAGTATCGCTGCATGCTGCACCAATAAGGTAATCGACGCGAGAATTCCTCTACAACCTGCGGGCGAGACATGATGTCATTATTAATCTTCCAAAAGGAAGGGCCCCGGGCCGGTGGTAGCAAGAAAGGCATTTTAAAGGCTACTTCAATCGAGGCATGATCGGACAGCGCCACAGGAATTGTATTTTGTTGTATCACCGCAGTGCATAAACTCTCTGAAATGTAAGCGCGGTCGATTCTACTCTTCGTCGTAGTAGTGCAGTGGGTGAATACATGTTTAGAGTTTGACACAACTAAAGCGTCTTTTAACTTTAGGACACGAATAAGCTCTGACAAAGTAGGACAAGGCGTGGTAGGCGTCAGAGAATCTCGGGGATCTACAATTGCATTGAAATCTCCGGCAATTATACAATGAGGAATTCCCGGAGGAAGTAAAGAAGGAATGGTAGTTGCATAAAACTCGTTCCTCTCTTTTGTACGTGTAAAGCCAGAATGACCATATAATGCTATAAAACAAATGTTCTGAATATAACAACGTATAGCCCTTCCTTCGGGGGCTAACACAACACGATCATAACTCAGACCCTTTCGCACCAAAATCGCAACCCCAGTCTCTTGGTCGCGGTTAATAATAACTTGATAATTGGTAAGAAAATCCAAAGATGTAAGCAGAGAACTTATTTCTTGTAGAAAACACACGTCTGGTCGGCGGCTTTCGATGAACTGTTTTAGAAGGGCCTTATTATGATCGGAACTGATTCTATGAATATTGAGTGATATTAACTTAAATGAATTTACTGGTAACATTATAAAAGCACTCAAAAAGAAAACTATAACAAAAAGAAAAAAGTACTTACAAAGGTGAAAGGAATTCTTTCCCATGAACACTAGTAAAGTGACGCATTTTGAGACGAATAGAAAACAAACCGAGTGAACTTTCCTGTACGAACACAAAAACTAACACTGCCATATACCTCATAACAGACAATGCGGACGAAGCCCTGGAAAGCAGGTGTGAAGGTCAATAGCGAAGAGTAAACACACCACGCCTCAGGGCAATTCTGAGTCAGATATTGCCCGATGTTGTGATCGTAATTCGCGTGGCTCAGCTTGGTCTATCCCTCGTGTAACATCAAGGGCACACTGTTCCTTCTTTCGTGTAGACGTTCGAGTAACTTTCCTTCTTTTTTGTTGTGAAGAAAAATCAGCTTGCACAGAAGTAACAGTATGTTCAGCTGAAGACGGGACATTATTGTCTTGCACTTCAGACGAAGAACCAGACTGAACTGTTAACACTTCCTGCTCCGACGGACGAGTCCAGTCAAGTTCCATGACATCCACAGGCGTATTCTGTAAAGGCGGGGGTCGCAGTTTCACTTCACAATCTTCCATAACTAGAACATTATTTGTTAGAGATGAATTCACTTGGGGGGTTCGTACGCGTACTAACACTGGAAGCTTGGTGGTATCAGTCAATGAAGGCAAGCCTAAGGAACTCTGAGCAGGGGCCCGGGGGGCAGGGACAGAGAGCGAAGGTGGGCCAGAAGAGGGAAAAGAGCGATGCACTTTGCCAATCTCCGTCATGTGTAAAGACGTCTGTTCAGGGGCGGCCGTAGTTGGTTTTGCGTTCTTCAAATGACACGTGGCTATCGTATGAAAATTGCTCTGACATCTGAAACAAGTAATAGGCTGCCCTTCATAAGACACACTCACCTTACAACCGTGCACTATGATACGGGATGGTATATGCTTATGTATTTCCATATGAACAATACGTACGCCACTGTCTATGCCAGGGGGAAAAGGGCCACTCCATAATTGTGGTTCCACTTTGCGCACTTTACCATAACTTTTGAAATGATCTTCTAGGAATGATAACGGTAATTCAAGAGGAAAGTCATATATACGCACCAACCGAATGGGGTCATCAGCGGGGACTATCCTTACTGTGCTTGTTTCCCCAGACACATGCATGAATTCTACAGACGAAGGAGCTGTTACTGCGAAATGTTCATAGGCTTGTAAATCTTTAAACTTAATATATATGCTATATGATTCCGCATGTAACTGGAGCGCACAAATGTTGTCGAAGATACGAGGAAACTTATTTTCCAACCACTGATATACTTGACTAGCATTAGGTTTTACATTTCTATATCTTCGGTCAAATATTAATTGAAATTGTAAGTCCTTCTTATATTCCATACTACTACAAGCTATTAAACTGCAAAACACTGTACACACAGGGTGAGAATTCACCGAGCACACTAAAGCACAAACTTGTGGAAGAAGCACGAGTCTTTTCAACTAACGTATGAGTAGCGATATCAGGCACTCTAATGGGACCAACACTACTCACGATGTGAACAGCTCGAGACGACGAGCTCAACTGCCACGAGGGAGCTCTGAAATTTTTGGGTTTTACGTTCCACGGTTATGCCGGTTAGGCTAAAGGAGACGGTGATGATGAGGAATGAATGAAATGAAGAAAGTGGGAGGAAACGGGAGAACCCCGAGAAAACCCACGCACACTTTTTCGGTAATCGTGTTGTGACTGCATGGTCTCCTTGGATTGTTGGTTTTGCTCTAACATATTGTTGTGGTATTTAATAAAATTTTAAACCATCAGAAATTTATAATTAATATACCATTTATCTCTTCAAATGAGTCGATAATATCTGTCTGGTATTGGGAAGACTAAAAAATATTAAAATGTTTAGGGTGAAAAGGACTTCAGTGTTGCCACACTTGGTACAATCGTACCAAATTCAGCTCTTCTTGTCATTCATCGACCCGTTGGTACCACGCTGGCATTTTCAGCCCCTTTTGTGGAAACGTTCGTACAATTCTACCCAATTCAGCACTATTTAACTAATACTTGTCACATTTTCAAAAGTGTCAGTAAGACTTTTCCTTCACTTCACGTTACTCATACTGTGTGTTGGACTCTTTAAAAGAGCCTGTTAAACCAGAGGCGTCATTTCAGGCTTCGCTTAAGGGGACAGGAGCACTACCGACATAAGACTTTCACGTTTTCTACTAGTATATTAGTAGACAATCAATTAAAGTATATGTATTCCTCAAACTCTTGAAGAACAATTATTCCCTCCTGGCCCCCATAAATGACGTCCTTGTCTTGAACATTCATTCTGTGACGTTGCACCGTATAACGCTAAGAATTTTGTGTGGAAAATTCGTAATTCAAATTATACCGGGAAACAAATGATGCTAGATGGGCGCATCCGCGTGAAGGAGTCGAGAAAGAAGTGGTGTGGTGGAAATTTTAGCTTGATTTTTTTTTTAAAGGAAGCAAACACGTTGAATCAAATGTTGAATATTCTGAACAAGACTAGCGTGTGCTCAGTAATTCTATAATTTATATGTCGTTTCAAAGATTCTGCACTAAAATGATAATAGCACGAAAAAATACATCGACGTAGTTGCCGGCTTAACAGACTAAGTTGTTTAATAGTGACGCCATATTGACGAATATAAAGATACCTGAACATTTCTTCGTTTTATAGATCTATATCGACACGTTGTAACAAACTTGATGTGTAGGCCTAAAGTTAGATCAGGGACGATCATGGGTGGAAAAAAATATTTTACTTTTTGAGTTTGTTCTGGATCTTTTTTAGTTTCGTGTTATAGATCCATGTATTACTGGTATAAAATAATGAATTCAGCCCTTTTTGTTTCAATTTGGTACTATTTTTCAGCCCACTCCAGAGCTAGGACTGTGGCAACACTGCTTTAATTTAAGCCAAGGATGTTATATAGAGAGGATCTGCCCATATGTATCTTCATACTATTAAATCGGTGAAGCCAAAAAGCAACCGAGCATCGGCACGTCTGATTGGCTACTCTCGTTTTTGCCATCGTCTGATTGGCTACTTTCGTTTCTGCCATGATTGTTGGCTCAAAACATTGCGATCCTATTGGGCGGAGTGGGCAGAGTAGGGGTGGCGAAACTGTGACGTATGGTTTCAAGATTTTGTTGTAAGGTCAGATCCTCTATTTTATAAGATCCTTGATTTAAGCACTAGCCTTACAACTTTAAGAAGAAAGAATTGTTGATTACCCGTTAGGCTATGTGATCTGTGGTTGATTACTTGTTTATCATTTTGAAGTTCGAATGTAGCTAATGAAGTTCTTGATCATTAAATATGCTTTTAAAAGGTGTAAAAGCTATGGTCTTAATTTAAGTGGTCCTTAGTGGTTAATTTAGTTAATTTAATCTGGTCACTAGTGGAGATAGTGTATGAACAAAACAACAAAATGAATAAAACCTGTGTACGAAACAATATACACTGTTATTTTAAATTAACTAATCTGATGTCAAGTCTCCAAGCTCTATTGCACAGTACATTGCCAAGAGAATTAATGTACTTGTTTTTCTTTCCTTTTTTGAAGTATACTATTGCATTTCTTTATCAATTCGACAAAATGTTGAACGTATTATTACAAACTGAAAATGAAGTTACTTTTGGATGTCTGTAAATTTGGCCCCATCCACACCCGCACTAATTTTAAAATAGGTGCCAAACAATTAGTACCCAATTAGGGGTTAATTCCCACAGACGGTGGCCCCGAAATACAAAAGTTACGGAGAAATGAACAAAATCAGACTAAATGTGATAATAAGAGTGACAAAGGTTAGGCAGGTCATTTCTGTAGGATGATTAATAACGGAGAAAAGTAAGTTAAATTGTGGACTGTGTGTGTTCGCGGACAGATGCGATATGAGGTGAGGTAGCAGTAGAGCTCAATCTGATAGTGTTTCAGACCCACTGTGTTATTAACTAACTTAAGATATATATGCTGCTGTATTATCATGGGGTTGAAGGTGGAACAAAATCAGCTCTGCGGGGCTTCTATCCCGTTCCTACTTCTACTCTTACTATTACTACTACTTATGCTATGGATCCGTATATTAAACCTGCACGCATTTTTTTTTTTTTTTTTATCAATAAAGTTCTGTGTGCGAAGTGGACTAAATACAACATGATATTACGTCGGTCGGGTGGTGCAACTTCAATGTAAATTTAACCTCACCCTCTGGGAAAACATGATATTTAATCGGCCGCATTGTTTTAGTCATTAATGAGTAGTGTATACGTTGCAACACTTAACAGCTCCAAAGTACTAATTTTGTGCAGTAATATTATAATAATGTATATGGGTGTAGGAAGGAGCAAAGGAAGTGTGAAAATAAGTGGCTCAGTGGTAGAGCGTTCACTTCTGGTCCATGGGGTCCCGGGTTCAACCCTGCTCCCGCCAAGTGAACTTTGTGCTGGACAAACACCGTGTGTGGGTGTTTCCTCGGGGTTCTCCCATTTCCTACCACTATCTTCATTCCACCATTTCATTGACCTCTCATCATCACGGTCTCTTTTAGCCTAGCCGGCATAATCATGGGAGGTAAAACTCAAAGATTTCATTTGATTTCTGTTTTGAGAAAATGACCCAAAAAATCACCCCAAGAGTAAACTACCGCTTGTGGATATTTTCAGAACAAATGAATTATGCCATATTGTCAAGTTGCTAACGAAATACTTATTTATGAAATATAAACAGAATCGCCAGAGTCGTTTTTGAGAAAATCGTTCTAAAAGAACTGACTTCTGAGAGTAAACTAACCTTTCTGAAATTTTCCCACAGGAATTACTTATACGCGTACCACAGTACGGGGGTTTTAATGGAGTATCGATGCATGAAATTAAAAAAAAAGTAAGAGAAAATCGTAATTTTCAATTTTTATCCTTCAATATACTACCTTTAATTTTGAGGATAGAAAAATTCGAAAAGCTCCCCTAGCAAATCTTATAAAATGCTCAAATTTAGAATTTAGTGCTGATACGTTGGGTGGTACTCTAGTTGAGAGAACACATTTACGTGGGAACGAACGGAGGACAGAAGAAAGGACATTCAATACTCACTTTTTCGCCATGTAGGGGCATGAAACGTGTAAATCCGTTGAAATCTCGGATTTATTATTTTATTTCACGATCACTCTACTTTTTTCTCTCCTATAGTCGCTCAAAAGTAAAAAGTGTTAGAACAATAGTGAAGATAAGTCCAAAGTTAGTCGTCCGTTTCTAGCAAACTTTTGAAAATTTACCGGGAAGAAATAGATAATTTGATCGTTTGTGTGCTTGATAATAGGTAAGGAGAGCGGAATTTGAGTTATTTTTATTTTATAAACGGATATAATCATGCATGCGAAACATGGTCACTTACTCTGAGGGAAGAACATAGACTGAAAGTATTTAAGAACAAGATCCTGAGACGAATATTCGGACCCAAGAGGAACGGAAATGGGGAATAGCGGAAACTTCATAACGAGGAACTACATAATTTATACGGTTTACCCAACATTGTTAGGGTCATCAAGTCTGGGAGGCTTAGGTGGGTGGGTCATGTAGCTAGAATGGAAGAAAGTAGAAACGTTTTCAAAGTTTTGACTGGAAGATCAATCGAAAAACGACCATTAGGAAGACCTAAGTGCAAATGGGGGGACAATATTAAGACGGATCTCGCAGAGATAGGAATAAAAAGTAGAAACTGGATCCAATTGGCTAAGGATAGAAGTCAGTGGAGAGCTTTTGTGAACGCGGCATTGAACCTCCAGGTTCCATAGGCCATAGAATTAGTTAATTAGTTAGTTAGGGGATATAATCAAAGAACTATTAGGCAAGAGTAGGGAGGAAAGTTACCGCATGTTGGATTCTGGGAAAGTAAGGAGCTTTTGTATTCTGAATACGGTTGCAGGTGCACAGAGAAACTCCAGTAGGTATGCTTACGCAGAGACGAGAACTTTCACTGTATTAATTTTAATGAAGTGGGTCCAAACTTCACTAACCATAAGCTAACCTGAACCTACCCTACCCTACTTGTCCCTACCTTACTCTACTCTACCCTACTCTACTCTATTATACCCTTTCAAAGCGGTCCTAAAAATTGAAGATCTTCAAATTTTCGTAGCTATTATTACGCTTTATGTCGAAAATAAAGCGGACAACCAACTTGAAACAAATGCCCAATAGTGTGTTAGGATAGGTTATTGAAGTTACGGTTAGGTTAGATAACTTGAAAATGAGCGAGGTTTCCATTCCAGTAAAAGGAAACAGGCATGCTGTGGCAGAAAATAACATTTAGCCTACATTTCCTGAAAAGTAATGTGGGATAACCTAGTTATTTGTCTTGTTAAAAAGTGGTACACTTTAATTCTTAATAAAGTAAATATTAAAGGAAATCACATATGCGTCTAGAAAGCACAACTCTAAAATTAAAATCAAACAGAAAAAATTGCCTGTTCTATTTGATAACCTGCACAGCAACACAGTAAAGATAACCAAAGGAGCACGATGTCACTTTCTTTGACATCGTAAGTAGTTAGGGAATGGAATATTAAGAAATGTGTTATTCAAATCTTTAGCAGTCTATGAACCTCTGTACTGGTACATTGGTTATGGATCATCTTCCGCTCTTAATGAATTTGTTTCTTCCAGTATTAGATATTTGCATTTAAAATGTTTCCCTCTTTTATGGAACACCCTGTATTGTATTGTAGACTGATTTTAACATTTCGTGACCCCAAGGCTGCCATCTTCTCGATACACTCATACCCTTCCAAAGGAAAAGAAAAAGTGGAAGAAACATACATATTTTGCTATTTACATATTTACACTTTAATGTTCTATATACATATGTACACCTTGTCTCAAAAAGGTTGAGCGCATTCTTTATTGGTGTTTTGAGGCAAAAATTTTCTAAGTCCAGCTTCGGGTATCTTCGGGAAAAAGTAAGCCAGGTTCGAACCTCCAAGCCAGCCTTTGCAATCGGGAAAAAGTTTGCAGATGTGTTTTTCTTCTTTTAAATATAATAAGACTTGTTACCAAGTGTTTAAAAAAGCAACATTGATTGAAATACTTAATGACACAATATTTCGAAACTTTGTATTAATGTCACCACATGCTTGTTTGTCATTTAGCTCTCCATACGTAATGGAACATTTAAATACGTTAAGGAATCTTTCCATATGTAAAAGAATGCTCAAAGTTAAGAAATAGAACTTAATTATCGCCTGAGTACTAAAATAAAAGTCAAAGTAGAACAGAAACGGCGTTTGTAATGGATATGAATGTCATAATTATCTTGAGATCCGTTATACATCGCTAGAAGGTTGTGTTAGCTCATTGGTAAGCTGTCGGATTTCAAATCATAAGGTTGAGGGTTCGAATCCCGTCTAGGCTAATCCTTTTTTTAAAATTATATTTTCCGCAATGCATGAAAAATTATATAAAATAATTACATTAGAATACATAAGTTGTGTATATATAACATAATCATTGCAGAACATAGTAATTATTATGTTTAAAATATAACATCTGAGATAATTTTCACAGTAGGTCGGTATTATATATGAGGATGTAAATACAAGTTAGGAAAATCATTTAATAGCAATAAATAAGTTATGTAGTGTATTTATTTGCATCTATTTGTCATACAGATGTAACTTCTCAATATTCTCATTACAGCATGTCATTTACATTCGTGAAATACAATATATTCCTACGGATATAGAAAGTGTATAAACAGAGTATCCAAAGTCGTATCCTGCTTCAAGACACATAACTTTTCCCGATCCCCTTAACGTCACGGGAAGAAACACAAATTCTCTTTACAACGGAATGTCGTTGCTTAGAGTCTCATTCGAATACGTTGAATATGCTTTTGTATATTCATCTCTCTCTCTCTCTCTCTCTCTCTCTCTCTTTCGCTTTGTTTATGTGTGTGTGTGTGTGTGTGTGTGTGTGTGTGTGTGTGTGTGTGTGTGTGTGTGTGTGTGTGTGTGTGTTGCGGAATATCCCAAGTTGAATACAACATTTGCCAAGTATATGAGCATCATTGTCATCGAATATCAGAAATTGAAAATCGTGTTTCTTCAGATTGGGTTTGCGTGTTCATGTTAGCTCACTGGTAGAGTACGGACTTGCCAATAAAGAGGTCTTGAGTTCAAAGCCTACAGCTAATTATCATTCTTTTGTTGGTAGGATTGCACAGAAATCGGATACAAGGAGTGGTTTACTTCTAGAAATATTTTCAGAAGCGTTTAGGTAGCCCTGAAAAGGGCTGTTTTCGGGAGTTAAGGCGGGGACATTAATATTGTGTCCAAGACCCTTCTGAATTTATTACACGCTCCATTCTTCTGGGCATGGAATCTATTACATGGGTGACAAATCTATCTCCTTCCCCTACCTCCAGCCATGCTTCGGAAACAAGATGCCACAGGTCATCCTGAGTTCTTGGAGGATCTGCCTCAGGTCAACTTTCCCTTAGAGTACGCTTCACTTCTGCCCACATATTTTCCATGAGATTGAGGTCTGCTCCACGAGCGGCCAGTCGATTAAATCAATCTCAGGGTGCCCTGCGAACCATTCCTGAATCACACGGGAAGTATGTATTGGCGACTGGTATTGCTGGAACTGAATTACACCATCAGGCTGAAATACTCGTACAGATAGCACCATGATATTACTGATAATGTCTAAGTACTGAGCATTGTCCAGATGTCCTTCAATTCTATGAAGCTGTCCTGCTCCGCGACTGGAAATCCAACCCCAACATAAAATAGATACATGGCCACTGCGATTGCAAGCAGCCACATATCCATGGTCATATCGGGTGCCTCTCGGACGATACACAAAACGGCGTCCCTCCTTTGATGTTGTGAATATGGATTCATCTGAGAAAACTACGTTTTCCCAATTGAGACCCACATTCGCCTGTGCAAACGCGAGACGGTAAATTTTGTGGTCACCTGAGAGTTTTTCCTTCACGGCAGCAACACGGCCACGTAGCCCAGCATGACGAAGCCTTCGCAGAGCTGTATGCTTACTACCAGGAAAGAGAGAAACTTCCCTTAGCTGTCTAGACGTCCTTAGTGGGTCTAACCGGGCTTCGTTTACTAATCTCGCATCTTGGGCTTCGGTTGACACATGCGGACGACCAGGAGATCGTAAATTATCAGTCTGACCTGTAGCACCATATTTCCGAATCCATCGCCTTCCTGTAGAGGCCGGTACACCTACTCGCCTGCTAGCTGCAGTTGCAGAATAACCTTCCAACTCCCATAAAGTAATTACTGCTGTACGTCTATCCATGAGCTCCTTCGTGGCTAAGTGGTTAGCGTCCGCGCCTTTGACGTGGGAGGTCCGGGTTCGATTCCCGGCGGGAGCTCATGTGGTTCGGATTCCACGTTAATCAGTAGGTCCACGTCTCATATAGCCTCGCTGCTGAAAGGGACGCTAAACTAAAATCAACTCAACTCAACGTCTATCCATAAGGAAGCAATAGGTAAAAGCTAGTACCTGACGTGGGATTGGTTACTTGCACGACACGCCTATTGTGGGGAACAGCGTTGCCAGATCTAGCATAATGATGCTAGATCTAGCATAATTTGCATGTCTCTAGCATCTAGCATCTTGTTTTTAGCATCCTGCCCAAATCTAGCACAATTTCAGCAAGTTTATCAAAACATGAACAATAGATGGTTAGTAAAAGAATACTAAAAGCTAGTTGACTGCCGACGTCGGTAGTCATGAACTCTACAAGGCAAAGACATCGTTCATTACTCTAAGCTGTAAGCGTCGGTGGACTACAGATGGTCAATTATTGACCTCTCGCAAGAAATTGGTGGCCCCGCAGCGACGATCCGTGGTGGCCCAAGTTCCGTTTTGGAAACTTTACCACCAGCAGCAGAGACGCGATGAAACGCCAACGAACCACAAAATTACTCTCCCAAAATATGTCAAAATGCCTATATGTGTGATTTGTTTATATTTAGGTGAATCAAAAAAACACAAAACAAATACCCGGGGTGGACGCAAACTATCAATATTACGATTACTAGGCACGTGTTCTCCTGACTTCCCCACGGAAACGATCATAAAAAGCTTGGTTGTTGAAGGATAAATCATTGACGTCTTAATTTAGCCAATCAGACAAACCCCTACATCTCGAGTTCTAGAAGGTGATACCGTGAACCGTTTCAGATTTATTGCTTCCTGGTGGAGTACTATCCATGAGCAAAATTTGAGCATAATAGCCGACATGCATCTTCGGTGCCTCTTATCTTTAGTACAATTTTAACCAGAGATGGTGTGGGTCAATGAAAATTTGATCCACGACCCACCATGACCCACTATCACCCACCACCCAAATGCCCCATTGGCCCACTCTGACCCATCAACCATCGTGATCCACTCTGACCCACCACCAACTATGAACCACTCTGAACCATTGCGACCAACTCCGACCCACCAAAACCCATCGACATCAACTCTGACCGATGGCCCACGTTCTCCTCTCCATTGACTAAAGAGGTTACACTTGTAATAAAACAAGACTGTGAAATTATCACTTATCGGAGTTTGAATTTCTACCGTCAATGGCTCAAGCACCTCTCTGTTACAATACTGGTGGGTCTGACCTTTACGATATATAATGGCAAAGTGTTTCTCATCTTCCAAATTAAAATGAATTTAAATTTATCATATATAATTATTTCTTTGTTGCCTTACAGACACATTTCAGTAGAAAATAGGGTGAAATTTGAAAGTTTCAAATCAAAGAAAAGTAGACCAACGTAAAAAAAAAAAAAAGAGAGAGAGAGAGAGAGAAACTAATTTTCTATATAATTAAGCATGCCGTACTAATTGAAAATGCCCATGTAATTAAGTTTAGAATACAAATTTTATGGCCATTTTTCTCTAACTTTATGGCTTGATTGCCTTATGCTCGGAACGCTCCATACATTAAACACCAGCTTCAGCAATTATAAATAGAAAGCAGTGGGTATAAAATTCAAAAAGAACTTTAGTTTGCATTACTCAATTTGTTTCTCAACTAATATCAATCGTTTTCGATTATTTTTACAAATCAACCCACTACCAATTTCCAATATATAGAAAATGCACCCCCGTCCCCCCGCTCATAAAAGATAATTTAAAAAAATGCCAGGACATATTTTCTTTATTTTTAATAAAGAGTTATATGTTGAATTTCAGCTCTCAGTTGAACGGCTTGTAAGATACTAAATTTTTCGCAAAAATTCGGACTTCTACTCCCCCTAAGGATATGTATTATAATGAAAGTGACACGCGTATGGTAACTTCCCAGTTGGGAATGAAGCCTGATTATATACCAAACGTCAATTCATTTGACTTTGCAATTTGACCGTGATGATTACGCAGACATAGTTACTTTCAATTTTTTATGATACATATCCTTATTTCATATGTTACAGATGATTCAAAAATATTTTTTCAAGCAGTTAGCTCCTCTAGAATCTCACATGCTGCATCCCAAAATCCAACTCCTACTATCCTATGACAATCCAAAAGTGACTGAACTTTTTTTATTAGGAACAAATGACAAAAGAAAAATGGAGATCTTGAAAGTAAAATGTAGAAAAGCTCGGTGCCCCCAATAACTACATATTTCTCCACCCCTTCATCCCGAACTTAAAAATAAAACTTAATTCGAATATGGTTAATTAGTGAATTTATTACAGTTAAATTCCACTCACTACATGCTACAGCTACAACTATGTAACAAAAAATAACAACTGTGAAACATGTTCTGAATTACTATTAGATTTCTTACGCTATTATTAAACATATTAGAATAGTAAAAGAGGATTGTTCGTGAAATAGTATATTTGCTCTTGATTTATAACTTTTTCATACGGAAAAATTTAAAATATTATTCAAGTTTTAAACTTTGCACTCTGCAAATATGTTGCCCTCTAGGCAATGGGACTAATGTGAAATGTGGACTAATGTGGACTAATGGGAAATGCTGCACTGTTAGCGGCGCTGAAAACTTACGATTCGATTCTAATATCGAATGATTTCGATATCTTTATGTCGCTACGTAACCACCCTGGGTGCTAATGGAAGCTTAATTGGACTTGAATTGAAAGTAGAACTATTCACCTAAGAGACCACGAAACTATAGATTCGATACTAATATCGACCCGTTTCTAGCATTTTTGATATGTATCCCAACAGTACTCTTTTTCCAGACTGTAAGAAATATAGTTAAAATTGCTCTAGATATATCAGAATTATGTTGAAATACACACATAAATCCACTTTTATATTCTGTATAAATAGAGAGTGAGCGAGCGAGAGAGGGCGACTCAAGGCATCACCACCTCCACATTGCAAAAGCATATATCAGGAATTGAATTGAAAATCTATGTAAAGACTTTCTGCTGTGGCATGCTTCATAAGGACAATTCCAGTCTGCTCACGTGACCTTTGGGGTTCATGAATTTTTTTTTGCGAGCGTTCCGACTTTGGATTCTCTGTTTATACCTTCTGTTTATGCATCGAATAACTTTTCAAGAACATAAATGACATTCTGTATTATGAATGTTGAGAATTACCCTCTATATGACAAATAGCTGCAAATAAATACGCTACATGATTTATTTATTGCTATTGAACGAGTTTCTTAACTTGTATTTACATCCTCATATATAATACCGACCTACTGTGAAAATTATCTCAGATGTTATATTTTAAACATAATAATTACTATGTTCTGCAATGATTATGTTATATATACACAACTTATGTATTCTAATGTAATTATTTTATATAATTTTTCATGCATTGCGGAAAATATAATTTTAAAAAAAGGATTAGCCTAGACGGGATTCGAACCCTCAACCTTATGATTTGAAATCCGACAGCTTACCAATGAGCTAACACAACCTTCTAGCGATGTATAACGGATCTCAAGATAATTATGACATTCATATCCATTACAAACGCCGTTTCTGTTCTACTTTGACTTTTATTTTAGTACTCAGGCGATAATTAAGTTCTATTTCTTAACTTTGAGCATTCTTTTACATATGGAAAGATTCCTTAACGTATTTAAATGTTCCATTACGTATGGAGAGCTAAATGACAAACAAGCATGTGGTGACATTAATACAAAGTTTCGAAATATTGTGTCATTAAGTATTTCAATCAATGTTGCTTTTTTAAACACTTGGTAACAAGTCTTATTATATTTAAAAGAAGAAAAACACATCTGCAAACTTTTTCCCGATTGCAAAGGCTGGCTTGGAGGTTCGAACCTGGCTTACTTTTTCCCGAAGATACCCGAAGCTGGACTTAGAAAATTATTGCCTCAAAACACCAGTAAAGAATGCGCTCAACCTTTTTGAGACAAGGTGTACATCATATTTACAGTGATTATATTACATTTATATACACAATATTTACAATATGGTACATAATATTAAGATATTTTACAATTATTTACAGTAGTATGTAGAAGTGTATTTTTTTTGTATTTTTGAAGTTTTTCAATTTTTTGGGGTTTTTGAAATTTTACTATTTTTTGTTTTTTTAAATATTTTTTTGCTATTTTTACTATTAGTGTTTATATACACATGTATGTACATATTTACAAAATTCTACATATTTACAAAGCTGTACACATTTACATTTTGTATAACAATATACACAAACACTACTGAAGTTCAAGAAGAAATAAAGCTAGAATCATCTCTGCAACTGACGAACATTCTCCAAATCGTAGACATCTGGCCTGAACTGATTTTTGGCTTACCAAAGCATTGCTTTTCAAAGTCAATTAATTTAGCGAAGAAACTGAATTTCCATCAAATTTCATCTTTTAATATTTATTTTCTCATCTTCTTGTACTTTCTGAGATAAAAAGGCTCGGGAGAAGTTCGTTGACAACTATGGCGACCTTATTTGCAGTCCAATTATTCACCAATCAGAAGTAACGTTCTAGCTCTGTTCTTGTTCAGCTTTATTCCGTGCTTGAGTTGGTCGAAGTTTCCTTTGAAGTTGGTCCAATGCTTCTTAAATTTGCTCCTGGCCTTGTCCTCCATTTTAACAATGAGCTTTTCAGGTCATCGGAGAGATTAAGTTGTTGGGTGCCATGAGGTACTTCGACACTTCTTCAACCATTGGGCTTCCACCAGTGATACTTCTTCAGTAGATGGTCAGTAGGTGCGTTTGGGCCTGTATGTTGTGTTTACCGTTTTCCTGGGCCAAATGAGCTCTTCCGTACCTTTTACTAAAACAATTCATAACCTCTATAATGTAAACATTAATAATATTATTTACAGAACCTAGCCCACGCTTTTGTGCAAAAGTTCTTAAAACAAAGAAATTACGTGTAGTTTTCATAGTAACATAAGAAGCTTAATTGTTAACTAATTATATAAAAAAAATAGAACAACTGTTAGAATTTTTCACAGCCTATGTTCTTAAAAGAGATAAATGAAACCTTTGTAAGAAAGATGCAGGCTACTCTCATTTTAATTTTTATTTTCGTAACATGTAAGAAAACTAAAACATTCTTTAAACAAATTAACTTTTAATTTCAGAAATACTCAATTATACTTGTCTACGTCACTTAAAAGTTGGTAAACTGGATCTTAATCGTCCTCTCCGCTGGTTTAGTGACTACCATGTGTGCCTTTAGTGCATCTGCTACTGGGTTCGATTCCCAGCAGAGGAGCACAAAAAATAATTTCACTATCTTTCACTTTCATTAATTATCCGCCTCCTTTAGCCTAAAGAGCGTAACCTTTGGACATTTCATTAATCATTTCAGTTTTGGAACTTAGTGGAGGCAAAATATACCTAAATCATAAGCAATACTAAATGTGAAAAATTGTAAATTACGTCATATTTCTGTGTGAATTTTAGATGGATATTAGACTTAAATACCAAAGATTATGGATGAAACCTGAATGCAGCATACGAGTATGTATCATTGTGCACCGTATCTTAAAGCAATTGACGCTCTTTAAAGACACCAATATACTAATTGACGAAGCAGTGAGAATGTCGCGAGAAACAGGCGCAGGATTTTTCCAAGGGGAGGGGGGGGGGGAAGACTGACACACAAAGTTGCGAATAGACATACCTTGATGCACATAATACTTGATGTACAAATGAAGCTGTGAATATACATACCTTGATGAACATAATATTTGATATAAAATAGTTATTATTGATGCATAGGTGACAATCGCTCTTCTTGCTCCCCGCTGCGGGCATGATCAATCTACAATTCATAACACCAGCATCTTACGCACATAGGATAACATCTGTATGCGAAGCTTCGGAACTATTAGAATGTAGGGGTACTGAGAAGCCATACATGAAGTACCACATGACCTGTCACTTTTCATTAAGGCCATCTATAGCATTCTTTTAGATGGTGTTCTGTGCGATGTCGGCATTTCGGAGCAGGTTATTCTTTCCTAGCCAGCAAACAATAACTTCGTTTTCACCAGTCCATGCTTAGAAATCTTATAAGTTTTATTCTACAGTTAGACGCGTTACCTAATACTCACAGTACGCAATAACGTCCGTTTCAAGCCATTTTTAACGACGTCAAGGAAAATTTTGATTTCTTAGACTCAAATAGGAAAAGACAATATTTGCGATACCTTGCCCTTATCTGTGAAATATCGAACCTCATACTAAGTGGCGGTGAAACTCACTCTAACCCCTCCTCTCACAGAGCAGAACAGAATAATCCTTATGCAAATGATTTTTCTAATTTTAGGGGGAAAATTTCGTTTCCACCCTTCGCAACATGTAGTCTACAGGTCCTTGCCGACATCACTGCGAGTTTTTTCCCTTGATAAGAAAGCACTTTTGCTTATCTAAGTGTTCTCTGCCATACATTTTTAGCAGTATGTCCTTCAAAGTTTAATCTAAGTATTATACGAAAACTTAAGTTCTTCTTTCATATAGTGAGAGACTTTGCAAAAAGATCCTTCTCCACAATGTAATGCCATCTTTTTCAATGACCGTGCTTTTATTACTCCTCTTCACAAGTTCAAACCCAATCTGAATAAAATTCAATATACACTTGCTATTTTCAAGTTCGGCAGATGTAGGTCACTGTTCATCACTTCAAGCGTCTTCTATAATATTACTGGTTCATTAGAAAAAATTGAAAAGAAAATTACACACAAATAATGATTTTCGAACAACTAACGATTTTCACTTCAGTAACTTCAATGCACATACAACTCTTGGTAGATATTTAAATATATAATTTAGAATGAAACTTTTCAGTAGTTCCATAGTAATTACTAAGTAAAGTGCTATTTTTCAAACAGAAAGAATAAGGTTTAATGGATACCAAACCGGAAATTGGAGATTATTGTACAAATTGCCCCAATTTCTTCCTTCAGAAGTAGAATTTTCAGAACAGCTGGAACAAGTGGTCGCTAATGTTAAAAGAAGAAGCTACAAGGTTTGACCCACACACAAGAAAATAACGGGTTCAAGTAATAACTCAGAATACTTACATTATTGATTCCTATCGGTAGTGTCACCTCTAAAGTAATCTCCCTCTGCCTCAACACACTTTTTCACTCGCCGATGTCACTGTTTGTAACATCTCTAGGAGTCATCCGTAAGGATCTTTAGTACGTTTTCCGCTTTTTTCAACATCATTAACGTAGGTACAGTGGCGGATCTAGAGCGGGGCCTGGGAACTAGGAACCAATTTCTTGAATGATAAAAATTATTGAATCTATTATTTATATATTTTTGAAAGTTTGTAGCAAACTTATGATATACTTATCGTAGTCTTGCTTCTGGTTGCTCCCTCTCCTACCTAGTTTTTACCTTTTAGATCCACCTCTGTGAAGGTAAAATGTGATTCATTTAGTTGAAATTTGATTTTTGAGAGCAAAATAAAACGTACGGACCACCGGAATGCTTTTTCTTGCTCCAATTCCTTAAACTAAATCATTTTGTGCTGCACTTATTAATGAAACATTTTCTTGTGAAATATCAACAAAATCATAAGGTATTTTTGACGAAATATGAAGGAAACCGCCTGAGTCATTTTCGAGAAAATCGTCCAAAAACTCAAACCCCAGATTAAACTACTCGTAGATTTTTCACGACAAATGAGTCATATTATATTGTCAGTTTATTAGTTAAATATTTATTTTATAAAATATGAAGAAACTCACCTGTGTCCTTTCTGAGGAAATCGTCCGGAAGAAAACTCACTCCACGAATAAATAACAGCTTCTTGATTTTTCCCAGACAAATTATTTATACATGATGGGGTTATTTTTGGAAATTTGATTTGTGAAATATAAACAAAATCGTTAGAGCCATCTTTGAGAAAATTGACTTTTTAAATTTTTACTCTTAACTCAGTTACTCTTATTTCTACGGATAGGAAAAATTCGAAAATCCTCCGTGGATGGTTGCAAAAAAATCTTTATTTTAAAAATTGGTTAAGATACGTTGAACGGTATGACCTCCAGGTAATTGAACATCAGGACGGACAATCACTTTATAGGTATATATGAGCCATGAAACGTGTAAATCAATTGAAATCTCGAATTCACTTTTTTTACTACCAGCATACTTTCTTCTCTTTCCTTTCCTCTCAAAAGTAAAAAGATAAACAAACTCGACAGATTTTATGAAATTGTTTTTCTTTAATTCTAAACGGAAACAAGGCAACATACCATTGTAGAAAAAGAAAAACAGTATATGCCGTAAGACGGGGTTACTTTGCACACCAGAGGTTACTTTGCACAAAATATGAAGAGTTTGACTGTCCTCTGTCGGCAAAACCATGTACAGTAAATAAGAAGTTCAACTGCCTCCGTTAGGTAGAACGTCAAACTGTATTTTGGCTATAATATTTGCGGTTAACATCAGTTATAATTACCGGGAGGGTTCGTTGTTGTAGAGGTAAGGAAAACAGACACTGTAAAGGCCGTCAAAATTTGAAAGATATCACGTACAAGAATTTCCGTCAAAGTTAAGTCAATTTCATAGAATATACTGTGTATAATGGAACTTTGATGCAATAGTTGAAATTGAAATGTGAAACGTTTTAAAGTCATAAAAAAGTAAATATGTGATAGTCTTAACAATTATGTTATCTTTTTAACTAAATTTTAGCTATTTCACTTATTTATTTGTCCATTTGTCAACAACTGACCTATCTGCTCTTCAAATTTTAAATTATTGTCAACTGAAATATCAGTATCAACGCCTGTAAAAACACAAACTCATAATAAAACATCTTGACGACACAAAACAAAATAGTTTTTAGTTTCCGAAGAAGAAACAGTTTATGAGAATATAGATAGATAGATAGATAGATAGATAGATAGATAGATAGATAGATAGATAGATAGATAGATAGATAGATAGATAGATAGATAGATAGATAGATAGATAGATAGATAGATAGATAGATAGATAGATAGATAGATTTTTTTTTTATTTTTTTTATTTCCATTCAATAAGGTTACATCGGTAATTCTACCATCAATATTTTATAAACTAGACTGTACACTGTTCTACAAATTTAAATTTTCGTATTTATATTCAACATATAAGTGCATATTATATTTTATACACAAGTTCTTGCTCGTTGAAGGTACAAAGAACATCATTGTATGTCCATATATTTGCGAAGGCTACAATATTATTTTGAGATACAGCTTCTTTATAAGCATTATTTATAGCATACTTTAAACGGCGAATATAGATACTCAAAAAATCCAGAGGACAATTGAAACTGCAATATAAATGATATCTATATACAATGTATATTGTACTACGTGCTAAAGTAATCAAAAAGTTAGAAAGAGAAATAGCAGTTGACTTTTTAGAGTTAAAATATCCTACCATGAGTTTACTATTAGGTATTTCGTTTAAGTCCAAAACTTTACAGATTAAAGTGCTTACAAATTTCCAAACTGACTGAACAGCATCACATTCATAAATTATATGTAATCCTGTACCGACTTGCGGGCAGAAAAGACACTTGGGGCCATCTAATTTCTTCCATTGATACAGTCTTTCAGGAGTTATTAGCCTATCATGTAAAAACCTCCATGAATTCTGAGCATCATATCCAATTGAGGGAAATCGGCATATTTCAGTCCACGGAATCCTTTCATTCGTCCAACGACATTTATTTGTAATTGGATTAGGAGATAATGATCGAGAAAGTACCTGTCGATATAGCGTTTTTGATGTTGTTGGAAAATGTATAGTATCGTTTGTTCCAAATCGCAAAAAGGTATATTCAATCTTATTTTCAGCCATATGATCAATTCTTGTCAAAAATTGTTTCAGTAAATTCTTAAATCTTCTTAAACCAAGTGTCAAGACACGTTGGGAGCATTTTGTGAGATTTGAATAATCAAAATGGTCCTCTTCGTACCAACTACCAGTTTCAGATATTAAATCTCCAACTGCATATACAGATAATCGCTTCCATTCAGGACTCAAAGAAATCAAACCTGTGTTTGATCGAAATATTAGACAGTTGTAAACGGGCAAAGAACGAAAGAAATCCAATGTAAATTTTTCCAGATTTGGATAGACATTCATATGCTTCCATGAATTAATAACAGATGAGTAGAAAGAATTTACACCATTAATGCTATTTCTATTAAAATCCATAATAAAAAAATGGACAGGGTTTAATGGATGTGTACAGCAGGATGATAAGTGAAACAAAATTAAATCATTAAGAACTGAATGAAAATTTGATCGTAAAATATTTGCTATAAAACGTAACCGCAACGATATTACTTTACTATAAATATGCACTGTTCCTAAACCACCTTGCATTACTGGAGAAAATACATAATTTGGGTGTAGCCAATGATGTCTATTCCAGAGGAAATTCAAAAATAATTTATCTACTCGCTGTAAAAAATCCAACGGAGGTTGTAAAACCGTAAATACGTGTGTCAACTTTGATCCCACAAACGTATTCAATAATAGGCGACGACTATAATATGAAGTGCAATACGAAAAGTGCTGCCACCTTAAAAGACTCTTCTTTATTTTGCTTTCCAGATTATCCCAGTTAACTCTTTCATCGTGTTCTGTATTCCCCAAGTGTACTCCTAAAAATTTACACGATCTTGAAGTCCATGTGGCTTTCAGTGGTGCGTCTTTGCGATGTTTCCAACTGCCAACCCAAAGTCCACATGATTTTTGAAGATTAAGCTTTGCTCCAGACACCACACTGTACTCAGAAAATAAATTATAAATTTCATTAAAACCTTCATTCCGTGTTATGAATAACACTACGTCATCGGCAAAACTTGAAACAATTATTTTGTTTTCTTCAACATTGTTAGGCGATATATGAAGATAGATAGATAGATTAGAAATATGTGTATTTTCCAGAGAGTTTCGCAGGTAACTTTATCAGAATCGATTTTATATATGTATTCCACTAAACTGAATATAAATGGATATATAAAAATTTGAGAGTTCAATTGAGAATCTCATCGATGATGTATATTTCTCCACAAAGCAATTTTTAATTTATTTATTTATTTCGATTTAATCATCTAGTTTACATGCTGTGAAAATCAACACAATGGAATTTTAAATTACTAATTACTAAAGAAGATGCCTTCTACGACAATAGGTTCCTGATTATGATAAATATAGTATAGTTTGAAGCTTTGCTATCAAATTTCTTTTCAAAATTCACCATTTTACAATATCTACAAATTCTAGTGAAATTTTAATCAAAATTTCGATATACTGTTCTAGTATCAAAATTATAGTAGCATATGTCCTTAAGATTAAATTAATAACGCTATCGTACAGTATATTATTATATCAAGTTTTTTTTAACAAGCATAAAATAAATCCTATAAGATTATATAAGTATTTAATTAAAGTAATAACTAAATACCTAGATATAAATAAAGTAAATACAACTATATGAGCCGGCGACAATAAATACACTGCCCAATATGATTTTTACCTCCGGGAAAATAATAGATATTCTGAATGGTTTTGTGCATAGAAAACGAAAATGATGATAATTTTTGCACATCACGTCACAGTTCCAAGGCACTACATGAAATATATTTCGCTCATACATGTAATTTATTAAAATCAAGAACGTAAAGTAAGCCCAGTTAACCGTCAATAATCGAAGAGTGGAAGTTTAAAGTGTTTAACCATAAGGACATTGAGCCTCTCAGAGCCCTCTTATCTCTTTTTCACATAGATTACAATTATGCAGTGTTGCCAACATTGTTAACACTAAACGTACTGCGAAAAGTTGCTAGAAACCTTAATTGTAATGGAAATAATACAAGTTTTGTTTGCTGCATGACATTTCGAAAGTCGCTAAGCTATATCCATAGGTTAACAGTGGTAATTGAAACAAATTTTGTTTCTAAAAATATTATCAAATCGCTAGGTTTAGCGACAAAATCTATAAATTGGCAACACTAACTGTTAGACTTTAGGTTATAAAAATTTCATTTATTTCGTCACTCGCGCATATCACTATGTATTTTCGTTCCTATAGCCCATCGATGATTCAAAGTAAGGAAACCTATGCTCCATCATTTTATCGTGTTCTCTTGAAAAATAAAATAGATCCTGTGTGAGGTGTCAGAATTCAGAATTGTGACAAGATCTCTTTAACGCGTGGCACTGTTCTGTTGACAAAATCTCTTCACGCCTGTATTGTTTAAGTGTGTTCGAAGCATATTTTAGAAATTAAGTGTTGTGCTGCATATCAAGTGGGTTATTGGTTCAAACTAAAACTAGTTGGTTCACGCCAAACGTACTAATCATCGTGAAAATTTTTGTTGTGTGTGTGGTAGATTTACACTCAAAGCACAAAGGAAAAATATATATAACATTACAAAACTTGCTTATTCTTTGTACTTCGGTTGTCGATTGGTGACCAGGACAAGCCATGGGCTTCTCATAAGTACTGCATAACTTGTACAACAAATCTTAGTTTGTAGTTACATGGGAAACTAAAGGCTTTGCCGTTTTCTGTACCAATGGTGTGGGGGATACCAACAATCCACATTAATGACTGTTACTTCTACACGACTAAGATCTCCAGCATGTCTAGAAAAGTAAACACGTCATCCAGTATCGTGATATTCCTTCGGCCATGCGACCTGTGCCTTCACAGTGATGATTTACCAATACAGAGACGATTTACCAATACACTCCCTGAGACAATGACAGTGGAAGAAGATGACTGAAATAAATCTGACGTTTTTACCGGAGCCAGTGGCTCCTAAGTCAAAAGATCCGGACAATATACCAGTACATGCTGACAGTGGTATATATTTAATAGAGCACGAAGATTTAGCACGCGACTTAAATTTGTCCAAAGAAGCATTCGAACTTCTAGGCTCTAGACTACAGCAATGGAAATTACTAGCTTCTGGTACAAAAATTTCTGAGTTTCAACACAGCCATCAAACCTTCGCACGCTATTTTGCTATGGAGGAGAATATGTGTTACAGACATTAGTGGTTTGATGAACAAATTAGGCGTGACCATGCAACAATCAGTATCGAAACGTTTTAACGTACGTATAATACAGTAGGATATAGATTATATGAGAAAGTTTCCGGGCTATTTCTCAGCCTCTCTTCAACCGATTTGCTTCAAATTTTGGGGAATATAATTAGATAGTCCTAGAAAATTACCCTTAACATTTTCTATAAATCGGTTAAATAGGGGCTGAGAAATATCCCGAAAACTGTTTCGAATAATCGTGGTTGTACTGTATATAATGCAAATAATAAGTATGTTCATATCTTTTAAACCACACGTGACACATCATTCTTATGGTGATTTTCGAAATCAGCATTACCGTTTCCTTAAGAATCACCTATTTTAATCGCGGAGGTATAAAAAAAAGTTTTTATTTGTTCGGCAGTGTAATTTAACAAATGGTAGACAATATAAGGTTGTTTATAAAGTAGTGAACCTTTTGAGAACGAGATGTCATTAGAGTCCCAAATCTCAAGGTATATGATTTGTAGTGGATCAGTTCTAACATTATTTGAGTGCTGATAGCTGAAGCTAGTAGATGTGCTTGTAATCAGATACAAGGTATTGCGTTGCGTAAATGATTGAACTTTCCGCAAAACTACGGTACATTATAAAATTTTATTTCAATAAAGACACAAATACTGCACATACCCGTGATGAAATTTGTGCTGTGTTTATTCAAGTTACGTTATGAAAATCAACAGCTAAAACATGGTTAAGTTGCTTTCTTTCTGGAAATGTCGATGTTCAAGTTGCTCCGCGCAGTGGATGGCCAACCACAGCAAAAGTAGACGATATTCTGGTAAAAGTGAAACAAGACCACATCTAAACAGTCATGATATCGACAGACCTAAACATCCAAAACCAAACAGTATTTTATATAATGATGTGCATGATGTTACAGTAGCTTCATTTCTTCTATCTGTAAATACTAATTCTTAACTGTTCCTGTTTAGCTTTACTATGTATATTTGTATGTCAAACTTTTGTTTGAAATCTATTTTTAGTTATCTGAATATCTTTGATATTTTGTTTGAATATATGTATTACTATTAATGTTCTTTGTTCTAGCAGTTCAGTCATTTTATTTGGTAACTTGTATATATTGTGTTTAGTATTCACGATGACACATTTTGCTACTTTAATTTCAACGTTCTCAAGTTCTATGTATAATTTATTTTTTGTTATTTCCAGGCGTCATTTTGGAGTATAATTCTCTCGGCAAGTCTTGATGTTATTCTCATACGTCACTTACGAATATGCATTTGATAGTAGTTCACATGCTCTAGTCATGGTAATTCTTGTTACTTTTATGAAGCTATGCTACTTTTACTTCTGATGAACTCACCGAATTTCTCCATCACAACCCACGAACCAAATATTTCAAGATAGCAACATCTTTGATTCCCCCAGTGGAAACTGCGCTGAACCACATTCAGTAGTGTCAATGTCGATGTCCAAGAATGTCCACTGAATTACTGAAGAATTTCCTCTATTTGTTGTCTATTTAGCTGCTGCCTCCAGACGAATACGACGGAACTCAATCATGCAGAAACTGAGGTAAGACTTCTTACAAGTGTTGAAATGAAAAAGGATGTGACCGGTGTCATCAGAGACGGGTGGCACAAACTGCGTTATCAAACATCCTTTGCGGTTGAGTATTCAATGATACGACTATCATTCCTTCAGTCCAATGTCACCACTAGTTCGGCTTGTAGCCACTTATGATACTTGATATTACTTTACAATAAGCTAAATGACATATAGGCTCTGTAACCCCCTTAACAAGAATTCCGTGCCTGGATCAAATATGGCATCTTAAAATAGCAGCAATTCTTCTTTTTGAAAAATAAATTTCGAAATTAATAATTTATTTAACGTACTGTGAAAAATAAAATCAACTCCATGCAATTTTAAATTAATAGTTTTTCAGGAGAATATCCATCCTGTAACAACAGGTTCCTGATAATAAATATGGTATAATTTAATACAATGAAATTTAGCTCCAAAATTCTGTTTTCCAATATCTACAACTGGTTTTATTCCAGTTTCATATAATTTCTAACAAAATTTCGATATACTAGTATCAAAACTAAGTCCTAATTAGTAACGCTATCGCACAGTAAGCCTATATTACTATATTAATATTTTTGTAATATACATATCTTAATACAGCACTTTTGCAAGTAAAGACGTTCTGAGGAAGGCACTGTTACCTTTCCGAAAGGGAACAAAGAGTGGTATTTTTTAGCTGTCTTGGTTCGTTGGGTTAAGCATCTTTTTCAATACCGAGACTTGGATCTACAGTTTCAGGTGGAATCCTAACCACTGTAAAACGTTCAAATTTCAAAGCTCCTCCAACTGGAATTGAACACAGGATACCGTATATCAAAGGTGTGCGTACTAATCACTAACCCAGTGATGTGTGTAACATCAACATAGCTTCGACTCACTCAATAAAATGGCAATTATGGACTCATTAATTGATGTCAAGTCGGTATGAACACGAGCCAGAGCCTGAGTCCGAGATCGAACCAGTCACAACGCCAGCTTTAATTCTTGGGGGGGAGGGAGGCAACCGCAGGAGGGGAGAAAATTGTAGCGTAATAGTAACTTTTTATATGCCGAAAATGATTTTTATATTACGTACATTACAGTATAACATATCTGGGTGGAACAGGTATTGCTACTGGGTGGGGAAGTTGTTCGCTCCTATACCCCCCTATCGTTGACACTGGTCCGAACGAATGCGAGCTCCAATGAGGTTAATGAGCACGAGATCGCGCGAGAGCGAGCCTCAGATTGCGAAAGACTTATTAAGATTACTAAGCATCGGTCTTATTGAAGATAGTGAGCCTGAGCCAAGAAATCTAGCCATCGCTTAAGTACAGCTGTGAGCTCTTCTTTTTATCTGTGGGTCAAGACTGTGTAGGATTGTGAAAGAGCTAGTCGTTCTGAATTACTAGCTTTGATAACAGATGGAACTTGTAGTTCATTGAACAGCAGCGCCGCAGCGACAGACACTTGAACGAGGAAGTAGTGAAATTAGTTTCTTGATGGTTTTACGTTCTTAACCAGGTCCGTACCATTTCGATAATGAAAAATGAAATGAAATCTTTTAAGTTTTACGTCCCACGATTATGCCGGCTAGGCTTAAGGAGACGGTGATGATGAGAAATAAAGGAAATGCTAGAATGAAGAAAGTAGAAGGAAACAGAAGAACCCGAGAAAATCCATGCACTCATTAATCCACTAGTCGTCCAACACAAAGTTCACTTGGCACTAGCTGGGATGGAACCAAGAGCCTCATGCACATTTCGGTAATCATGTTTTGCTTGTATTGGCTCCTTGGATTGTTGGGTTTGCTCTAATAATTATATTGTTATGAGGTTTAATAAAATTTCAAACCATCATATGATTGACGTGGCAATTATCTTTTAAATGAGTCAATAATAGCTATCTGGTTTTGGGGAAATGAAAAAGTATAAAGAAATCTTTAGGGCGAAAAGGGCTTTTAATTTAAACATTAGCCTCGCAAGTAGAAGAAAGAATAGTTGATTACTTGTTTATTTTTTATTTTTATTTTTTTTTTTTTTACTTTATTTATTTTTTGCAAGGATGTTATAAGATCATTGATTTTTCGTCAAAGATTTCTGTATTAACAATTAGTTATAAACAATGCAAACAACTTACAGAATTTAAATTTTGAATTTAAATATTTCCTGTTAAGTTAACAATGTCTGGGATTTATAAAATAATAAAAATGATTCAAGAAGAGAATGATGACAATAATATAATTAAACTACTTTCAAAAGCAGTTAAACAGTTGATATCAACTCCCTTTACCCGGAACGTCTTCTGCCTTCGAGGTCTCCAAAGCCATGCCACTTTCCTCTCCAAGTTCATATCTGCGATAGGACCTTGCATTTGACCTCCGTGCTCTCCGCTAAGAATTGGTGGAAAACCAGAATTGGTTTTCTTCAGGATAACATAGTACTGTTCAATGATTGCCTAACGCTTTGACTACCAGAAGATTTGGGACGCAGATGTATGCTATATTTATCTAACTTTCTTTCCAAAATTTCAATGCTGTTAGAATACTACTCGTCGACGGGAATTATAAAAGAAAGATCTCTTCTATTTCTTTACCGGAGGGTAACGTTCCCATAATAGCGGCTACATTCCCTTGTTGAATGGCCATGCTAATACGTTGAATTAGAAAAGATTTAGCTCAAGTGTCTCCAGATTTAATGAATATACGTTTACCAATTTCGTTAATAAATTTAGCACTCTCTTGATCCCAGGAACCACTAGATTCAATCGCTATTGCAACAAACCAATACTTACCTAGGAGATTAATATATCTATTTCTTTTTTCTTTTGCCCTTCTTGCGGCGATAAATCCTGCTTTTGTCGATGAAAATTGTAGATTAGAGGGAACATAAGTGTCTGAGCAAGTGAAATCCCATATCAAAGCCTTTCCTTGCTTCTAGGGCACTAAGGTCATACTATCTGGCTTTTTTCCGTCTGAACGGCTGCAACCAATTGGTTCTCTCATTGCTCTTTATTATTTTGAAATTCGAATGTAGTTAATGAAGTTCTTGACTATTAAATATGCTTTTAAAAGATGTTAAGACTACTGTCTTAATTTAAGTGATTCTTAATAGTTTATTTTCCTAATTTACATTTGGTCACTACTTTGTATGGTGTATGAACAAAGCAATAGGGTGTATTAAACAATAAACACTGTTATTTTAAATAAACTAATGTGACGTCAACTCTCCGAACTTCATTGCATAGTACATTAACAAGAAAATTAATATATCTGTTTTTCTTTCCTTCCATAGTATAGCATTTCTTATTATCCAATTCGACTGAATGTTGAACATATTATTACTAACTCAAAAAGAAGTTAAATTTGATGTTATCATTTTATTCTAATTCTGAAAAGATTACAGATTTTTATGATAAACTTCTTATTCAGGGTTTTTCCGATAAACTCTGAATAAATCAGAGATGAAACCTGCAAGGCAATAAGAGGGTATAAATTAAAAAAAAAAAAAAAAAAAAACTCCGAAAAATATTTTTATATCACGTCAAGTGTTGTTTCGGTTATAATTCAAAAACATCTTTATTCTTATTTCAAATTTTGAAAAGTCGACTATATCTATATAAATCTAATTGTTAGCTTAAGACTTTTCAAAAAATAAATAAACAGTTTGCCTACAGATAATAATCTACTTATTATAACGAGTTCTGCCATAAGCATACAGGAACTTATAGTTTCAATCAGATGTGTGTGTGTGAGAGAATACATCTCGATAACTGCTGGTAAGATGGGCAAGTAGCTCATCCTCTGTGATGGTCAAATGACGGCCCGTGGGCCGGATCCTTCCTTGGGTATGTTTCATCTGTCCCATTGAATAAAAATAAATAATTTATGATTTGTTCCTTTTTTTTAATCTCCAGGCGTAACATGAAATGTATAGTTGGCCATAATATGAATAAATCGAGAGTTTCTTTTTAATTGTGAAAATATTTTCTTAGCATTTGGGTTACAAAGCCCATTCTGCTAGATGATACCGGGGCGACTATTAGAAAAATACAAATTTCTGTGCAGTTTTACTATATGGATCCATAGATTTATAAAATTTACAGAAAAAAATTCTAATAATATTTTAATAGAGTAGTGTATAAGTAATAGAAATATGGTGTACACTTACCTCTGAAATGCATATTTACGTGGAAATATAGAAATTAAAGTCGAACCTCAAATGCACGTAATTTTCCATAAGCTAATTACAGATGAATTTCTAGTTTGTGAAATGTTTATCATAGTAAGCTCTGAAATGAGGGGAGGGTGTATTTCTCAAGTTCTTAGAAATCGTCAGCAGAAAAGAGTGTCCAGATGTCGGCAACAGTAAGAGGTAATTTTTTTTAAAGAGATCCATAGATAGTAAAATGTACCGAAAAATTTTGGCAAGTCTATAATTTCCCCATTTTATGTTGAGAACAGAACCCAAACAACTTCTGCGAGGCTTCTAACCCGTTCCTACTACTACTCCTACTATTACTCTGACTACTACTATTACTACTTACTCCTACTCTTACTACTACTTATTTCTACTCCTACTCTTATTCTTACTACTACTCCTCCTCCTACTACTACTACCATTACTACTACTACTACCTTACTACTTACTAGTACTCCTACTCCTACTACCCGTTCTCCCGCCTATTCCTACTCCTCCTCCTCCTCCTCCTCCTACTACTACTACTACTACTACTACTTAACCTATGGATCCGTATAGCAAAACTACACTTTATTTCCTATGGCATTAGTGTTTAGTGGCCACCTAGCACAGATTGGTTGGTGTTTTGCAGAAAACCTATTAAAGTGAACCTGCACCAAAGAATGGAAGAGCACAGCTCAAAAATTATTGCCGAAGGTACAGAAAGTGAAAGCAAAAAGAAAGAAGTATGTTTATATATATATATATATGTTTATATATATATATATAGATAGATAGATAGATAGATAGATATATACAGGATGTTTCAAAATAACACTGACACTGATTCTAAAACAGCACAGGGAACATGGATGTGCACTGGCGTTAACGACCATGAAGAACATACATTCCAGAACTTCGTTCATCCTGTAAGACTACCATTATAGAAACCGACTGTGTACTGTGATGACTCTATCTGTAACTCGGAAGTTGCACCAAATGGCAATGTAGGAAACCCCTCCTACACAATGTGTGATGGCAAGACGAATACACGTAACACGGTCAACTGTGGACCGCAACCTACGTAGCAAATTTAACTTCTGGTTGCTGTTTAAAACTCCTGGATATGTCCTTATTGCAGCCCATCGGAGGGAGAAAAAGATCCACTGCAGACACCTCTACTAACGCTGTCTATCCGGGGAAAAGTGGAAGTTTGTTGCCACACTTGATGAAGCATGGATTTATCTATCACATTATGGCAAAATTCTAACCGTAACATACACCCCACGAGACGCACAACTCGTCCTGACTTCATCCATCAACGCAAAGCAAAGGATTTCTGGTTATCGTAGAATACTACTATGAACATAAAGTAACGATTCGGCAGGTGCCTAAAAACTGCAAAATTAATTCCCCATTTTATCAACAATATATCCTCATACCAACCTATATAAAAGATCTGCCCTGTTTGTATGGAAATGCAATAAATCACGTCCGTGTGTGTATGGATAAGGTATAACCACATTCATTCTACACAGAGATGTCTGCAACGGCAGCAGACACCGGCATCCAGGCTATTTTCTTAGAGTACAAACCAGTGAAATCACTTAATGCCAGTCTCAGGAAGTTTAACTGGTTTGGCCAATTGAAAAGTGCACTTGCATCTCATAGTGTCACCACTGTCTGTGGCCTCTGGAAAGCCTGTCATGAGAAGTGATTCAAGATTCCTGTTCCTGTACTTCAATAGAGCTTCCTACAAAGGAAGATACGGTGTATGGCTATTGCCAAGACACATAGTGCTTATATCGAAGATAACCATGTCCCATGGTCCTGTATTTTTTCCTAAGGTAACAGAAAGGTCAAAATCGGACTCAAATAGAGGAATCAGCCTTCTGCAATTGCCATGACGAAGAAATGTAATTACATACACAGCAAGCATTATGTTGTTTCATCGGCTGAAATTTGGACTATATGCTAAGCCAGAGTTCTTCATTGACTCTTGTAACACGAAGTTTAGTGTTTTATTTCGGAACTCAAAGGTGAGGCGGATTGCAGGTGAGACAGATAAAAAGAAAGTTATATTGTTTTTGGTTTTATTTAGTTATATGGCATTAAAATACTGAAGAAATTTGATAAGAAACAGTAAATTAGACTTCTTGAAGCTACAGCCATAAAAGACTATGACTAGCCAGACGGCTCACGTTCAACTGGGTGATGAGTGGTCAGCACATCAGTTCCAAGACATCATTTTTCTGGCTTTCTGGATCGGAGTTCATTATACAGGGAACTCCAAAATTGCTTCATGGAACTGGGTCAATACTAGAATATGTTAGTGCTCCCTGCGAGGATAGAACCAGGGACCATGCGCATGCTGACAATACTGCTAAACTGGAGCTAAAAACAATATAGTGTACAGAGGCACTTTCTTTATTATGCTTTCTATTAACACTCACAAATGGTAAATGTTGATGACTATGAAACCTAACCACTTGGTGTGACAGCCCTGTTGTAAACCTGAACCGCTCCAACACCATCTGTTAGCGACCGGCTAAACACGCCCGGCCTAGGATCTAACATGTGGTCAGTGCGGTGCATCGCCCTGTCTCTAACACGAGTATCAAGACCTAACGACCGTCACGTCTTTTATTCACGTGACTCCCTACTTTGTCCCAAGAGCCTGGCTGGACACCGAAAATTGGCAAACATGGGCCGGGAATCGAACCCGGAACCACGCGAACGTGTATCCGACGCTCTAACCACTATGTCTGTGAAGTTGGCATACCCAAATTAGCTTACCCACTTTTGTCTACATGAGCCGTTAGTTCCTCGTTAGTTCCCGTTAGTTATAACTAAAGTTACGTTAGTTCAGCGATTTTAAAGATATTTTACACAAAAACCAATGGGTAGGCCAATTTCACATTTGAAGTTGGCGTACTCAACAACCTTTCTCACATTTTTCGGCATGCATCGTTAGTTCCTCGTTAGTTCCCGTTAGTTCTTACAAAAGTACCGTTAGTTCCGCGATTTTGTACAAATTAGAGCACAAACAAAAATGTGTGAGTAGGCTAACTCCACATAAGAAGTTGGCGTATCCAACAAGCTTTCCCACATTTTTCGACATGAAACGTTAGTTCCTCTTTAGTTCCCGTTAGTTCTTACAAAAGTTCCCTTAGTTCCCCGATTTTATACAAATCAGATCATAAATATAATTTATGGATAGGCTAAGTTCACATGTGAAGTTTGGGTCAACAAGTTTTCCCAGATTTCTCGACATGAATCGTTAGTTCACGTTAGTTCTTACGAAAAGTTCCGCTAAAAACTAACGATTGTATGAACTAACTGTAACTAAAAAAAAGAACTAACGAGTCATGTAAACTGATTCGGTATGCCAAGTCCGTATGTAAAGTTAGCGTACCCATTAACTCTTTGAGTTTCAGTGACATCCATGTGCATGTCATAAAATGCTATAGCACGCACACAGGAAAATGACATCTGGAACGCAAAGGGTTAATTTTTATTTACATAGAATTAGTATAAAATCGTGGAACTAACGACCTTTAATAAGAGCTAACGAAGAACTAGTGACTCATATCGAGAACCTGCGTAAGTTTCTTTGGTACGCCAACATGTGAAGTTTTCTTACCCACCAATGTTTATTTATACTCTAATATGTATACAATCGAGGAACTAATGGCACTTTGGTAAGAACTCAAGAGAATTATAGAAGAACTAACAAAATCACATAATAAAATGTATTTAAGCTGCTTGGTGACGCCAGCTTAACATATCAAGTCAGCCTACCAACCAATCTTACTTATACTCTAATTTGTATAAAATAGTGAAATTGACGGAACTTTTTGTAAGAACTAACTTGAACTAACGCGAAACTAGCGATGTATGTTGAGAAATCTGGAAAAACTTGTTGATTCAAACTTCACATGTGAAGTTAGCCTATTTATAAATTATATATATGCTCAAATTTGTATAGAATCGCCGAACGAACAGAACTTTGTAAGCACTAAGGGGAACTAAGAATAAACTAAAGATGCATGTCGAAAAATGTGGGAAAACTTGTTGGATAAGCCAGTTTCACATGTGAAGTTAACCTACCCAAACATTTTTATTTATGCTTTAATTTGTATAAAATCGAGGAACTAACGAAACTTTAGCAAGAACTAACATGAACTAACAATTGATGTCGAACAATCTGAGAAAGCTTGTGAGTACATCAACTTCACATGTGAAGTTAGCCTACACACACATTAACGATGAACTAACGATTTATGTCGAGAAATGTGGGAAAACTTGTTCTGTACGCCAAGTTCACATATGAAGTTAGCCAACCCCAACAATTTTGTTTATGCTCTAACTTGTATAAAATCGCGAAACTAACGGAACATTTTAAAGAATAACGAGGAATTAACAATTCGTGTCGAAAAATGTAGGAAAGCTTGTTGGGTACACCAACTTTACATGTGAAGTTGGCCTACCCACACACTTTTTGTTATGTTCTAACTTGTATAAAATCACGGAACTAATGGAACTTTTGTAAGAACTAACGGGAACTAACGATTTATGCCGAAAAATGTGGGACAGGTTGTTGGGTACGCCAACTTCAAATGTGAAATTGGCCTACCCATTGGTTTTTCTGAAAAATTTCTTTAAAATCGCTGAACTAACGTAACTTTAGTAAGAACTAACAGGAACTAACGAGGAACTAACGGCTCATGTACATAAAAGTGGGTAAGCTAATTTGGGTAGGCCAACTTCACAGACCTCTAACCACTAGAATACGGTGGCTCCATGTTGAAGTATGTGGTAATAGTCTACGCATTGGGGCTTAAAAATTGAATTCTAAGGGCAAATCATGTAACAATTTGGCATCTGATATTTTTTGAATTTATACCGATCACTTATCACAAAAATGCCCGATGCCAGAAAAAAGCACCTCACGGGAAGGGAGGGGGAGAAAGCCGAAAGTTTAGCCGTTTCTATTATTCACTATAACTCCGCAACCATTTTAGCTAGAGCATCCAAACTTTTTTTATGTTGTTTATCTAATTGTCTTCTACAGTTCTACTGTACTTTTGAGCTAAATATAATGATTTTCTTGTTATTTTCTTTTTTACTCAGTTTTGGTTGCGCGTGACGTCAGTTTTTTAGCCACACATTCTTTACAAGATGGAATTCGAAAAAAAAATATTGCCTCTAAAAGTTTTTGGTCATTTTATGCTCTTTCAAAAATGTAGACTTATATTAGTGTAGGACTAATAGTGCCTGAGTTATAAGCTACTTTATTCTGTCGTGTGCGAAACTGATCAAGGCGCGGCCGAAAAGCTACCTTCCCACAAACGGTAGATATTAACAGCTGATGATTAATATATATATAATCTTGTCTGCCTGCAAGTATATAATCCTAATGATTAAGTCTCTATAATCTAATTAAAAATAGCAATTTTTAATATTAGTTGGGGGCTTTTGGAAAATAACCCTTGTCAAAACACAAAATTTCTCTGAAGAATGAAAAGAGAGCTTTCTCTAGTACACAGTGTGAGAAACTGTGCAAATCTGTTTCTTTACACGTGTCTCTGATGCCTTCTAAAACATGCACAAACATGCAGCTTCCTATACATTTTTCTGAAAAAAAAAAATCTTGTTTCGGCAAGGGTTGTTTTTGCTACAAGTCCTTCTATTTATGTACTACAATGGTACTGAACGAAATAGAGCAGGAACCAAATTTCAAAATTGCCTTCAAGAGAGAATCATGAACAATTTGAAATCCACGTTTTTTAAAGTTTAGACTGTTAAATCTTATTTACTCAAGAAGTATTTGCCTATTATTAAGATTGTGTACAGTTGCTACAGGGTGCGGCACGTAAAACCGGCCCGTCGTAATATTCTGGTATATTGTGTTTTTGGCAACACTTAAATAATCTACCTTCCTACCAAGAGATGGCGTGTCGAGTTCGGGTCGACTTACGTGACCTCCAGCAGTCACGTGCAGCCGCAGCCATGAAACTTGTCGAAACCAGTTGAGAAAAAGGCCTCGTTGTGTTAAGCCGGGTAAGTGTCAGTGTGTGATAATGCCGTATTCGATACCCGAGCGTGTTGCCATTGTTGAAGGATTCATTCTCACTGGATCTTTTGTGAAAACAAAGAATTTGTTTCGGGAGAAATTTCCAGGACGTTCTGTGCCAGCAAAAAGCACCATTCAGGAATTGATTGAAAAATGGCGGCGTACAGGATCGGTTCAAAATGCTCCCAGGAACAGACGACCATCTGTCTGCACACCTGAATTAAAGATGCAGGTGGAGGAGATAATGACAAGAAGACCTCGAATGTCAACCAGGAGATTGAGTCAACAGGTTCATGCGAGTGAGAGAAGTTGCAGACGTGTTTTAAGGGGACTGAAGTTAAAACCGTACCGGATAAGTGTTGTGCAAGAACTGAAGGAGCCTGACCTGCAGAAGGGGGTGCATTTCTGTTCATGGCTGTTGAGCAAGTTGCCAGTGGTTTCTTGGATCCACTAATGCTCATCATGAGTGACGAGTCGTGGTTCCACCTGTCTGGGTACGTAAATTCCCAAAACAACCGGTATTGGTTGACAGAAAATCCACACGCAATCCACCAGGTACCCTTGCATGATGAGAAGATTGGTGTTTGGTGTGCCATTTCCGCCACACGCGTTATTGGGCCCATATTCTTTGAGACGACAGTGAAGAGTGACGTGTATATGGGAATCCTGGAGGAGTTTTATACACACTTCACCGAAGAGGAGCGTTAGTTATTTTACTTTCAGCAGGACGGTGCAGCATGCCACACATCAGCTGCATCATTGTCCCTTGTGCATGAGATGTTTACACCAGAGAGGACAATCAGCAAAGGCTTGTGGCCTCCTCGGTCACCAGACTTGTCCACGTGTGACTTTTACTTATGGGGACTGTTAAAGGGAAGAGTATACGAAACAAATCCACACACAATTGAAGAACTCAAGACCAGGATCCAGGATGTCACCAATAGCATTACAACACAAGAACTGACAAGGGTATATATGAATCTCCTCAATCGTGCTCACATGTGTGTTGAAGTGGGCGGAGGACACTTTCAGCACCTGCTGTGAAGGCTGCTGGGAAGGTGAGTAGTCATATTCAATACATTACATTTCATTTTATGTGTTCACTTTACGGGCCGGTTTTACGTGCCGCACCCTGTATAATACAATAAATCTATAATAAGAAACGTAATAGAAGGAAACCATATACTTAAGAAATCTCTACATAAGAGTACAAATTAATTGATTTCTTTAATTAGTTCTCAATAATATTATGCCACTCTTATACAAAGGTAACCAAGAAAGTTCTATCGCTTTTCCACCCACCGCTTTCGAACATCGATATGTCTCCAAAGACGTACCTGGAAGATCAAAAATAGTCCCCATTAACATCTACGACCTTCTGTCAACGTTCTGCAAGGTTATGGATTCCTTCGCAATAGAATTTGGTGGACCGTGAAGCGAAGAAAGTATCAAGTGCATTTTGCACTTCTACTAGGGATTTGAATTGGCTCCTCTAAGATGATTGTTCAAGGAATGGAACATGTAATAACCAGACGTTGCAATGTCCGAGCAGTATTGCGGATGCAATAGTTTTTCCCATCCAAGGCATAGGATGGTGTTTCGGGTCATCCTAGCCACATATTGCTTAGCGTTGACCTGTAACAGGAGTACCTCTTTGCAATTCAGAAGTGCTGGCTCCAGAGTTTTGAGTTTTTCTTAAACACGGCTCAACTGCTGACAGTATGCAGTTGATTGATGCTGTGACCAGCTGGTAGCAGTTCCCGATGCACGATGCCGCAAGCAGTTCATCAACCACACAGGAATATCCTCTTCTAGTGCAGTGCTGGTTTCGGCTCTTTTGGAACCGGTTCGTGGAATGCCAAACCAATGATGACGGCGCCGTGGAGCTTCGTACAGGTCCCACTTCTCATCGCATGTCAGCAATCTGTCCAGAAATAGCTCCTTCCTCAGACGAGACAGCAAAGAAGCACAGGTGTCTGCAAGCGCTGCCTTCTGGCCCGGAGTTAAATTATGTTGGACCCATCGATCCAACTTATAGTGTTTTCCAAGTTGATGGAGGTGCTGCCGATTTTTTTCTACTCACACTGAATTGTAGTCTCAGTTCCTCACATGTCTAGCCACTGTTCGCCTCAATTGCTGCCTGAAGATCTTCATTTTGTATATGTGTTGGTCTTCCAGTACTTGGTGTGTCTTCGAGTGTTTCATCACCGTTCTTAAACTTGTTAAATTACCACTGCACTGCCAACGTAGTCACGACACCCTCACCAAAGGCCTGGCATATCTTCCGCTCCCACTGCAGCGATGTTTGATCCCAGTTTGAACTCGTAGGGCATACACCCCCTTATGACTCTCTGTGGAGGTCCCATGTTCACTCTGTCCTTACGCAAGTTCACTGAACTGCCGGAACCAGGTAATACATTGGATATAACTACACCAACAACTAACCTCCGCCTTATCTCCATTCGCATTCAATTCATGGTGTGAGAGCCAATTGAACACAGACCTTCACAAAAAAAAAACGACAGAACTTTCTTGGTTACCTTTATATCTCGAAAAAGATAAACAAATTTGTTTTGTCTTTAATGCATCATTCACTCTTCTTCAGCACTCTGTTCATTAACTGATTGAATTTTTATACTCGCTCGGACAACTGCACATTGGAATGCACAAGAAACTGCTATTCTTACATTTGCATTTCAAACTTACACACTCGAGTTTCTGACAACTACACACGATAATCTCTAATCAAGCCTTGGGAATATCTTCGAGTGTTTTCAAAACTGGTCCTCCAAGTAACATCTGGAGTCTTCTGGCCTTGGTAGATCAATCTCACACTTATCAGCATTTCCCAAATTTCTATTTGGTAATGGGATCTCTTTGTATCTTTTTCAGAGCATCACTAGTTGGAGGTAATTTCTCCAGGCTGCGTTTTCCTAAAAGTAGAAGCCTAGCTTCATCATAGATCTTCGCATTAACTTTGAGGAGCTTTGTGAAAAACAGTTCTGCAGATTCAATAGCACTAGCTGATAACCGAATCTGTCCTGAGGAAAATAAAAGGTCACAGTTTTCTGACATGAGTAAGTAGATAGTTCTTGATCTTTGATGATACAACTGGATATGACGTTATGTCGCATCCAAGTGGAGCGTGATAAGCAATTACCTCTCTTCTCATTCTCAGATAACTGTGAAAAAGGTGGTGAACTGGAATAAACCTTCTTGTCTTTGAAATCCCGCCTCATGTAAAATTCTTTACAAGAAATTCTGTCGTAATAGTGTATCAACAGCAGGAATACATCCGTGTCTCTACTCATCACAACAATTCTTTCTGAATTGTGACTTACAGCATGATGTATCATTCTAGAATCTCCTTCTTCATTCTTCCCTTCAAGATTTTGAACATCGATCTCGAAGTTTGACTTAACTATTTTCTGATCTTTAAAACTACCAGAAACAAAAACAAAGAGTCCTGAAGGAGATAATTAGAGCAATGCATTATCTACTTATGGTCTGCTTACTCAAAGAACTGTAACCTTTCATTTTTCCTAGAACAGATCCCTTTATCAGCAAACGCTTTTGAACTTGAAGAACTGTTTTTCACAAAACTCCTCAAAGTTAATGTGAAGATCTGTGATAAGGCTAGGCTCCCACGTTTAGAAAAATGCAGCCTGGAGAGATTATCTCCAACTAGCGATGCTCTGAAACAACATATAAAGAGATCCCATTTCCCAACAGCAATCGCAATTGGGTAACGCTGATAGGTGTCAGATCTATCTACCAAGGCCAGAGGACTCCAGATGACACTTTGAGAACCAAATTCTGAGATCAGTTTTGAAAACACTCGAAGATATTCCCAAGGTTTGTTTAGGGATTACCATGTGTAGCTGTCAGAAACTTGGAGAGCGTAAGTTTGAAACGCAAATGTAAGAATCGCGGTTTCTTGTGCACTCCAATGTATAGTTGACGAGCGAGTGTAAAAATTCAATATAAGTTAATGAACAGTGATGAAGGTGAATGAAGAATTAAAGACATCACAAATTTCTTAATCTTTTAAGGATATAAGAGTGGCATAACATTATTGAGAACTAATTAATCAATTAATTTGTTCTCTTATGTAGAGATTTCTTAAGTATATGGTTTCCTTCTATTACGTTTCTTATTATAGATTTATTGTATTATAGCAACTGTACACAATCTTAATAATAGGCAAATACTTCTTCAGTAAATAAGATTTAACAGTTTAAACTTTAAAAAACGTGGATTCCAAATTGTTCATGATTCTCTCTTGAAGGCAATTTTGAAATTTGGTTCCTGCTCTATTTCGTTCAGTACCATTGTAGTACATAAATCGAAGGACTTGTAGCAAAAACAACCCTTGTCGAAACAAGATTTTTTTTCAGAAAAATGTATAGGAAGCTGCATGTTTGTGCATGTTTTAGAAGGCATCAGAGACACGTGTAAAGAAACAGATTTGCACAGTTTCTCACATTGTGTACTAGAGAAAGCTCTCTTTTCATTCTTCAGAGAAATTTTGTGTTTTGACAAGGGTTATTTTCCAAAAGCCCCTCAACTAATATTAAAAATTGCTATTTTTAATTAGATTATAGAGACTTAATCATTAGGATTATATACTTGCAGGCAGACAAGATTATACATATATTAATCATCAGCTGTTAATATCTACCGTTTGTGGGAAGGTAGCTTTTCGGCCGCGCCTTGATCAGTTTCGCACACGACAGAATAAAGTAGCTTATAACTCAGGCACTATTAGTCCTACACTAATATAAGTCTACATTTTTGAAAGAGCATAAAATGACCAAAAACTTTTAGAGGCAATATTTTTTTTTCGAATTCCATCTTGTAAAGAATGTGTGGCTAAAAAACTGACGTCACGCGCAACCAAAACTGAGTAAAAAAAGAAAATAACAAGAAAATCATTATATTTAGCTCAAAAGTACAGTAGAACTGTAGAAGACAACTAGATAAACAACATCAAAAAAGTTTGGATGCTCTAGCTAAAATGGTTGCGGAGTTATAGTGAATAATAGAAACGGCTAAACTTTCGGCTTTCTCCCCCTCTCTTCCCGTGAGGTGTTTTGCTGGCATCGGGCATTTTTGTGATCAGTGATGGGTATATATTCAAAAAATATCGGATGCCAAATTGTTACCGGTACATGATTTGCCCTTAAACTCGAAAAGGAGAGTACTTTTGTCAAGTTGATGCCTAGACTATAATGAAAGAGTTGAAAAAGATTAAGAATACAGTATATAACTAATCTGATGTAATTATTGGGTTAGTATTGAAATATGAACAAAAACACCTCAGTATTTTTTTAGTCATCTGGAAAAATTCATCTCAAAGAGCATACTAACTCTTAGGTATGTATCCTTCAGGACAAATGAGTTATGCAATATTGTCAGGTTACCATAGAAATATGTATTTATGAAGCATGAAAGAATCACTTCAGTTACTTTTTAAAAAGTCGCTCGAAAAACTCATCCCCAAAAGTATTATGTTTTTCACAACAAATTATTTTAGCCATTATACTGTAAAAATCGTTGTCTTATTTCAACGACATGTCTATGTGTTAACACGAACAAGTGGTTAAAATATAACACAAACAAGTGGTTAGAACAACTCACTCTTCATTTGTAGTTATGTGTTAAATGCCGGTAGTTGAAATGACACACAGCCTGTGTGTTAAATTAATAAAGTGTAGAATCTTCGGTGTTGTTTTCTGTGTGATTGCCAAATATTTTGGGCATCTAATTATAAAGGCTTATGAATTGAAGCTACAGACAAACACAATAGAAAGAAATACTTAAACAAATTCAGGTATACGCAAAATTTCAAAATGCATACCGCGCGATGTGTTTTCAATTGTTTTGCATAATGTTTCTGAAGAAATCCTGACAGCACAAGACGTACTAGGCATGTGCCATTTAGGTGTTCTAAATTCATCTCCCACATTTGATGCATTTATTGCTTCTTTTTCTAAGCCATTTTGTACTAGAAGCAACAACCGCATCAACTTTATTAGATGGCAACTGTCGCCGATATTTGAAAGTGAATATGGAAGAACTATAAAATAAAGTAAATAGACAGTCGTCATTTTGTTATAAAATTAGGTCTACATGTCGAGCAGATTTTATCTTATTCCGAACGGTTATCGTCGAATATACGCGGCTTAAAGGAGCACTCTGATTAGCCAAATTCAAAAGACCTCAACAATTTATCCCTCTACAAGCGACACTTTCTTCATCGCCTCCGTGGCCGTTGAGCTCGTCGTCTCGAGCTGTTCACATCGTGAGTAGTGTTGGTTCCATTGGAGTGCCTGATATCGCTACTCATACGTTAGTTGAAAAGTCTCGTGCTTCTTTCACAAATTTTGTGCTTTAGTGTTGCTCGGTGAATCTCACCCTGTGTGTACAGTGTTTTGCAGTTTAATAGCTTGTAGTAGTATTTAATATAAGAAGGACTTACAATTTCAATTAATTTTTGACCGAAGATATAGAAATGTAAAACCTAATGCTAGTCAAGTATATCAGTGGTTGGAACATAAGTTTCCTCGTATCTTCGACAACATTTGTGCGCTCCAGTTACATGCGGAATCATATAGCATATATATTAAGTTTAAAGATTTACAATCCTATGAACATTTCGCAGCAACAGCTCCTTCGTCTGTAGAATTCACGCATGTGTCTGGGGAAACAAGCACAGTAAGGATCGTCCCCGCTGATGACCCCATTCGGTTGGTGCGTATATATGACTTTCCTTTTGAATTACCGTTATCATTCCTAGAAGATCATTTCAAAAGTTATGGTAAAGTGCGCAAAGTGGAACCACAACTATGGAGTGCCCCTTTTCCCCCTGGCATAGACAGTGGCGTACGTATTGTTCATATGGAAATACATAAGCATATACCGTCCCGTATCATAGTGCACGGTTGTAAGGTGAGTGTGTCTTATGAAGGGCAGCCTATTACTTGTTTTAGATGTCAGAGCAATTTTCACACGATTGCCACGTGTCCTTTGAAGAACGCAAAACCAACTACGGCCGCCCCTGAACAGACGTCTCTACACATGACGGAGATTGGCAAAGTGCATCGCTCTTTTCCCTCTTCTGGCTCGCCTTCGCTCCAGGCTGGCTTTACACGTACAAAAGAGAGGAACGAGTTTTATGCAACTACCATTCCTTCCTTACTTCCTCCGGGAATTCCTCATTGTATAATTGCCGGAGATTTCAATGCAATTGTTGATCCCCGAGATTCTCTGACGCCTACCACGCCTTGTCCTACTTTGTCAGAGCTTATTCGTGTCCTAAAGTTAAAAGACTCTATAGTTGTGTCAAACTCTAAGCATGTATTCACCCACTGCACTACTACGACGAAGAGTAGAATCGACCGCGCTTACATTTCAGAGAGTTTATGCACTGCGGTGGTACAACAAAATACAATTCCTGTGGCGCTGTCCGATCATGCCTCGATTGAAGTAGCCTTTAAAATGCCTTTCTTGCTATCACCGGCCCGGGGCCCTTCCTATTGGAAGATTAACAATGACATCATGGCTCGCCCACAAGTGGTAGAGGAATTCTCGCGTCGCTTCCTTATTGGTGCAGCATGCAGCGATACTACCCCTCTGTGATTTCCTGGTGGAATTTATATTGTAAACCTAAATTACGCAGTTTTTTCAATGGCAAGGGCGGGTCGCGAGGGAAGACGACCACCATTTACATGAATTTTTATATCAAGCTCTCTGTGAATTTTGGAATGCTCCGCCTTCTGTGGAGAACCTGGCTTGTATTAACAGTATCAAACACCGATTGAAAACTATTTATTCCCACACGTCGATTAGTGCTTATTTGTCGGAAGACTTTTATCATCGTTTTCCGGAGGAGACTATAACTATTTATTATGTTGATAGGATTTTGCGACAACGGCGTTCCACCGCCATTCATTTTCTCATTCTTGGAGATGGCACTACTACTACTAATTGTTCGCAGATTTTACAAGAGTTCACGCGCTACTATACAGACTTTGCACGTGCGCGTCCCATAAACTACTCATATGCCCCGGAGTTTTTGTCCACGTTATCTCACCATCTCACGGATGACGAGTGTCAGACATTGATCAATCCCATTAGTGCGGAGGAAATTTTCGCAGTCCTCAGGCGGACAAAGGGCCGTAGTGCCCCCGGAGAAGACGGATTAATTATCCAGTTTTATAAACAGTATTAGTCTCACCTCAGCCCCTCTCTTACCGCTTTATTCAATGCTTGGTTACGAGGCGAAGCAGTGGGTCGTAATACCGCTATCCTAGTCCTTATTCCGAAATCCCGCGCAGCGCATTATGTTCAGGACTATCGACCTATTTCTTTATTGCCCTTCGATCTTAAGTTGTTCACTAGAGTGCTTACAGCCCGACTTCGATCAATCATCCGCCACTACATTAGTCCTTATCAGGCAGCACTCCATGCTACGCATAACCTTTCATATACTCTTCGCTCTTTGCGCGATATTTTTGCTTATTTTCATTTTCGGCAGGTACCTGCGGGTGCATTAGCTGTAGATTTAGAAAAAGCGTACGACAGTTTAGATCACAGTTTTTTGTTGCAGGTGCTGGAAGCCTGGAGGTTTCCTTTAGCCTTCCGCACAGTCATTAACAATTTATATACCACGGCCAATTTCCGTATACAGATTAACGGACACCTGTCCCCTCTTATTCCGCTGAAACGTGGATTAAGGCAAGGATGTTCTTTGTCAACAATACTTTTTGCACTCGCATTCGATCCTTTACTTAGACAGTTGTCCACCCTGCACCCCCTGGACCCTCCAGTTTCTTGAGTCAAAATATATTCGGGTATGCGGATGACGTCACCATCACCGGAGTGGATCCTGTTCTTATGGCGCGGGTTTTTGCAGTGTTGTAACGTTTCGCACTTTTTTCCGGATTACAGTATAATGTACAGAAAACTAACCTATTACAGTTCAATGGTTTTCATTTACCTGCTAACGAGCCTGGGGTGCCTTGTGTACCTCACGTCACTTCCTTGCAGATCTTAGGTATCATGTTTACGTCACACCCTACTCCCCTTTTCGAGGAGATTTGGTCCCCGTTGTTGTTACAAATTCGCCAGCTTTTGTTTTCTCAGCGTTTCCGTCGCCTTCATTTAATTCATCGTATTCACTTTATCAATATTTACATTGCACCCAAGCTGTGGTACCGGGCTCGAAATTTCCCCTTACCGGAATTGTTCGCTAAGCGGTTTGACTCTTTATTCCTATGGAATACATGGCGTGGCTTCTATTTTCGTATTCCAAGTGCAGGACTCTATCTTCCCCGTTCACAGGGAGGGTTGGGTCTAGTACATCTCAGATTGAAATGTCAAACTCTGTTTATGCTCGATTTCTATGTTGCAGTTGCTATTAACGAATCCTTCACACAGCAATGGATACGATGTTTTTGGCCTAGTTATGAATTCCCTGTGAGCCCCCCGTTTATTAACTTTGCTGATTGTTGTCCGACGTAAATTACTTCAGTAATCCGTTATTGGACATACAGTGGTGTGGTTCTCTGCCCTACGGGATACAATTCTCGCACTTTGTATAACTTCCTTCTTTCGTTGCCTAACGATCAGATTATTCTTCGAATTCCGCACTGATATCCTCAGACTACGTGGTCACAGGTATGGGCTAATATCTCTGCCCGGTATTACCTTCATACCTACAGGTTGAATGGTTTCAAGTGGTGCATCAGTTGGTGCCTACGCGCGTACGTTTATTTGAGCTGAAACGTGTTCCTGACCCACTGTGTTCTCGATGCGCCAAAGAAGATACACTATCCCACCGGTACGATCAGTGTGTGGGTGCTCCAGCTATCTGGAACTGTCTCACGTCCTTCTTAGGACGAATTTGTCGTCGACCTCCACACCAGTTCACAGTATCCTATGTTTTGTTTCCGGATTTTCGTTATTTTCCACAGAGCAAACACCACGCTGTGCTTTTTCTACTGGCGTGTACAATTGTGTATATCCATCGCCATGTGCCTTTGCTGGATGCTCGCACCTACTTGGATTTTTTAAAACGCACTCGCCGAAAGCTCTTTTCCCCCGAGTTGGACAGGCAGTATTTTAGTAGGTTTTTAGAAGTGGTGTTGCAGTAATCTCCTTCCTTCTCGTTAAAAAAAAAAAAGCTACAACTCATGATGTAGGTTTATCGTTACGTTTTTTCTTTAATTTTTAGCGATTATTGTTATAGTTTACATTTTCCTTTTCTTGTATGTAAGAAATATTGTATTGTATTACCCTAGGAGTCAGTCTGGTTCTTGTACACTTTTTGTATAAAGAGAAGCACATGAACAATAAAACTAAGTGGCCAAGTCGGAAGAGCACGCGGCTAGTAATTGAAAGGTTCGTGGTTCGTGCCCCTCCCCCGTGACTGTAGTACATTTTTTTTACTTGTTTAAAGTGTGTTTTAGACTCAGCATAATGTAAACACGTTACGCATATAGGCGATTTAACATATTTTGGGGGAGTAATTTTGTGGTTCATTAACGCTTACGGCACGGATCAACACCGGTTGTGTGTTAAAGACGTAACACACCCCCTGTGTTAAACGCCAACTCCACGGGGTATGTGTTGAACTAACGCCGCATGATGGTAGTCACGCTGGAACCACTGCCCTCTGTTAAAATTGAGTTGAATTAACACAACCATTTTTTACTGTGTAGGATTAGGAATGTTACCTCTATAATACATGGCACGACAGACGGACGGACAGGCTTGGAAAGATCACTTTTGTGCATGTAGGGGCCATGAAACGTGTAAATCCGTTGAAATCTCGAATTTAATAATTTGCACGATCACCATACTTGCTTCTCTACTATTGACGCTCGAAACTAAAAAATGTTAGAACGATAGTGTGTTAGGATATGTTACGATAATTACGCTTAGGTTAGATAACTTGAAAATGGGTAAAGTTTCCACTTCAATAACAGGAATACTGTGACAGAAAATTACATTTAACCTATATTTCCTGAAAAGTAATGTGGGGTAACACAGTTATGTCAGTTTTCAGGAAGTGGTACATTTTAACCCTTGAGGGGGGCACGGCGACTGAGTAGTAGAGGATTCACGTTTGATGCGTAGGGACCTTTGTTCGATGCCAGCTCGCACCAAGTGGGTTTTGTAGTGGACAAACACCGTATTCGTGGATTTTCTCGGAGTTCTCACGTTTCCTTCCACGATTGCATTCATTTCTCATCATCACAGTTTCCTTTAGCCTAGCCGGCATAACCGTTGGACGTAAAACTTAAAGATTTCATTTCACTTTAATCCTTGATAAAGCAAATATTAAAGGGAATCGCATACGCATCTAGAAAGGACAACTTTGAAATAAAAACAAGAAAAATATTCCCTATTTAATGATAGGGAATGGAATATTAAGAAATGTGTTATTCAAATTTTTAGCAGTCTATGAACCTCTGTACCTTGGTTATGGATCATCTTCAGCTCTGAATGAATTTGTTTTTTCCAGTATTAGATATTTGCATTTAAAATGTATCCCACCTTTATGAGACATCCTGTATCATATTATACAATGTGTTTAACATCTTGTGACCCTAAGGCATCCTCTCGATACAATCGTAGCCTTTTTAAAAAAAAAGTGGAAAAATATACATATTTTGCTATTTACATATTTACATTTTAATGTATCTATATACATATGTACATCATATTTACAATAATTATATTACATTTATATACACAATATTTACAATATGGTAAATAATATTAAGATATTTTACAATTATTTACAGTAGTATGTAGAAGTGTATTAATTTTTTTGTATTTTTGAAGTTTTTCAATTTTTTTGAGTTTTTGAAATTTTACTATTTTTTTTGTTTTTTAAAATATTTTTTGCTATTTTTACTATTAGTGTTTATATACAGATGTATGTACATATTTACAAAATTCTACATATTTACAAAACTGTACATATTTACATTTTGTATAAAATTATATACAAACTCTACTGAAGTTCAAGAAGAGATAAAGCTAGATTCATCTTCTGCTGCAACAGACGAACATTCCCCAAATCGTAGACATCTGGCCTGAAATAACTTTTGGCTTTCCAAAACATTCCTTTTTAAAGTCAATTAACTTGGCGAAGAAACTGTGAATTTCCTGTAAATTTCATCTTAAAATATTTATTTTCTCATCTTCTTGTACTTTCTGAGATAACAGGCACGGAAGAAGTTCGTTTACAAGTATGACGACCCTACTTGCAGTCCAATTAACCAGTCGGCCGTAACCTTCTTAGCTCTCTTCCTAGTTGTTCAACTTTGTTCGGTGGTTGGGATTGTCAAAGTTTGCTTTGAAGCTTGGTTACACGCTTCTTAAACTTGCTCCTGGCCTAGTTCTCTGTTTCAACGATGAGCCTCTTCAGCACATCGGAGAGATTAAGTTGCTGGGTGCCATGAGATACTTCGACATTTCTTCAAGCATTGGGCTTCCACATCTTCCACCACTGATACTTCCTCACTAGATTGACAGTAGGTGCGTTTGGGCCCTAGTTGTTTTGTGTATTATTTTCGTGGGTCATAATCAACTCTTCCATACCTTTTTATAAAACAATCCATAACTTCTATAATATAAATATGAATAATATTATTTACAGAACCAAGCCCACGCATTTCTACAAAAGTTCAGCAGGACAGATAAATTAGTTTTCATGGTAACATTAGAAGCTTAATTGTTGACAAATTATGTAGAAAATTTAAAACTAACCGTTAAACTTTTATACACAGCCTATATTCTTAAAGGGGATAACTGAAATCTTTGTAAGAAAGAATTAGGCTATTCTTATTTAAATTTTGCTTTTCGTAACATGAAAGAAAATTAAAACATTCTCTAAACAAATTAACTTTTATTTTTAGAAATACTCTATCTTGCTTTTCTACGTTACTTAAAAATTAGTAAGCTGGATCTTAATCGTCTCCCCCGCTGGTTTAGTGACTACCATGTGTGCCTTTGATGCATGTGCTCAAGGGTTCGATTCCCAGCAGAAAGAGTACAAAACAATTAATTTCACAATCTTTCACTTTTATCAATCGTCTACCTTTTTCAGCCTAAAGTGCATAAGAGTTCAATATTTCGTTAACATTTCAGTTTTGGAACTTAGTGAAGACAAAATGTACTTAAAGAATAAACAATATTTTCAAAAACTGTAAGTTGCGTCGTATTTCTACGTCAATTTGACATAGATATTGGATTTAAATACCAAAAAGTATAGGTGAAAATTGAATGCAGCATATGTATCATGCTGCAACGTATCTTAAAGCAATTGACGCTCTTTGAAGAAATCAATATATTAATCGATGAGGCAGTGAAAATGTGAGAAACATCCGCAGGACTTTTTCCGCGGGGGGAGGGGGGAAATGACTGACACACAATCAAGGTTGCGAATATACACACCTTAATGCGCATAATATTTGGTGTAAAATAGTTATTATTGATGCATAGCTAATAATCGCCCCTTCTTGCTCCCTACTGCGGGCATGAATGTTGCATTGAATCAATCAACAATTCATAACACCAGAATCTTAAGCACATAGGCTGACATCTGTGTGCGAAGCTTTGGAACTATTCGAATGTAGGGGTACTGAGAATTCATACATGAAGTACCACATGGCCTGCCACTTTTCATTAAGGTCATCTATAGCATTCTTTTAAATGATGTTTTGTGCGAAGTAGACATTCCGGAACAGGTTATTCTTTTCTAGCCAGGAAACAATTACTTCGTTTTCACCAGTCCGTGCTTTGAAATTTTATAAGCTTTATGCTATAGTTGGACGCGTTACCTAATACTGCCAGTATGCAATAATAGTCGTTTCAAGTCATTTTTGATGACGTTGAGAAAATTTTGATTTCTTATACTCAAACAGCAAAAGGATCATTATTTACGACCTGTGAAATATCGAAGCCCTATACTAAGTGGTGGAAAAATTGAATCTAACCCCTCCTACCAGAGAGCAGAACAAAATAATCCTTATGCAAATGATTTTCCTAGCTTGATGAGGAAAAGTTCATTTCCACCCTTCGCAATATGAAGTCTGCAGGTCCAAAGGTAAAAAGAAATTCCTTCTCCACAATGTAATGTCGTCTCTTTCAGTGACTGTGTTTTTACTACTTCTCTTCACAAGTTTAAACCTAGTATAATTAGAATTCAATATAAACTTGCTATTTTCAAGTTCGGCAGAAATGGTTCACTGTTCAACATTTCAAGCGTCTTCCCTAATATTACTAGTTCATTAGAAAAATCGTTCATTTTAAAACTGCTGGAACAAGTGATCGCTTATGTTAAGAGAAGAAGCTACAAGGTGTGACCCACACACATACACACACAAAAAAATAACGGATTCAAGTAATAATTCAGAATACTTACATTGTTGATTCCTATCAGTAATGTCACCTCTAAAGTAATCTCCCTCTGCCTCAACACACTTTTTCACTCGCCGATGTCACTGTTTGTAACATCTTTAGAAGTCATCCGTAAGGATCTTTAGTACGTTTTCCGCTTTTTTTCAACTTCATTAACGTAGGTACAGTAGCGAATCTAGCCCAGGGCCGGGGGTCTAGACTCCTATTTCTTGGGTGACAAAAATAATTGAATCTATAATTTATATATTTTTGAAAGTTTATAGTAGACTTATGATATAAATATCAGTCTGGCTTCTGGTTCCCCCCCTCCCTAATTTTAACCTTCTAGATCCGGCTCTGCGTAGATAAAATGTGTTCCCTTTAGTTGAGATTTGATTTTCCAGACCAAAATAAAAAGCATGGACCACCGGAATAAATTTTCTTGCTCCAATTCCTTAAACTAAATCATGTTGTGCTGCAGTTATTAATGAAACATTTTCTTGTGAAATGTGAACAAAATCGTAAAGTATTTTCGGCGAAATATGAAGAAAATCGCCTGAGTGATTTTCGACCAAAAAAGTCCAAAATTCAAACCCCACAATAAGCTACTCCTCGTAGATTTTTCAGGACAAATGATTTAAACCATATTGTCAGATTGTTAATGAAGTATTTATTTATGAAGTATGAATAAAAATGCCTGAATCTTTTTTGAGAAAATCGTCCGGAAGAAAACTCACTCCACAAATAAACTACGATTCTCGATTCTCGATTTTTCCCAGACAAATTACTTATACCACATGATGGGGTTGTTTTCGGAAAGTTGATTTGTGAAATATAAACAAAATCATTAGAGCCCTCTTTGAGAAAATAGATTTTTATTTTATTTTTACTCTTAAGTCAATAATACTTACTTTTAGGGATAGGAAGAAATTCGTAAATCCTGGAGGGTTGTATAAAAATCCTGGAGAGAGTCTCGAAACCATCATGATGCCTGTTATTTCTGTGCAATAAATGTTAAAGGATACAATGCAAAGAACAAGAAGAGTATTCTGTATCCGGATAACAGCAATTCGGCCCGTTCCTCATGGCGAAAATTACCGATTCCCAATCCACCAGCCTCTATGAATGTTTTATCATCATCTAGTAGTAGTAAAGCAGATGTTCCATGCGAGGATGATAGCAACTATCCCAGCACGATTCCGCAGCCGTTTACACAATCAGAATTTAATGATCTTGTTCGAGATTTAAATCTACCAAAGGAGAGTGCATAAGTTCTTGGGTCTAGACTTTGTTCGAAAAACCTTTTGGCCAGTGGGACACATTACTCATGGTATAGACACCGAGAGAGAGAATTTCTTCCTTATTTCTCTGAAGAAGACGGGTTAGTGTTCTGCAACAACATTCCAGCTGTTGTGGATGCATTGGGTGCTTCTTATAACGCATCCGATTGGAGGCTCTTTATAGATGCTACGAAATCCAGCCTAAAAGGAGTTCTTCTGCATAATGGAAACAAACTTGGATCAATTCCTGTAGCATACTGTGTTACATGGAAAGAAACGTACAATACCTAAAAATTAATACTTTCTAAGTTAAAATATGAAGAACACGGTTGTTCTGTTTGCGGGGACTTGAAAGTCATAGGTTTTCTAATAGAAATGCAGTCAGGATGTACAAAATGCACATGCTTTTAATGTGAATGGGATAGCAGGGCCAGAAACAAGCACTGGAAAATGAGAGAGTGGCCTCAGCGCTTTGATTTGTCTGCAGATAAGAAAAGTGTAATGCACACTCCACTAATTGATCTCAATAAAGTGCTACTTCCACCACCTCATCTGAAACTGGGAGTTAAGAAGCAATTTGTAAAAACTGTGTACAAGAATGGGCAGTGTTTTCAATATATAGCTAAAACTTTTACATCATTGAGTGCAGTAAAGCTTTCGGAAGGTATTTTTACAGGGCCACAAATTAGAAAGCTGTTAGTAGATGACACATTTAAAAATTCAATGACCGAATTGGAAAAGAACGCCTGGTTAAGTTTCAAAAATGTTGTAGGTAACTTTCTCGGAAACAAGAAACACCCTGACTATGTAACAATTGTAGAAGATATGTTGACCCATTTTCGCGCACTTGGGTGTAACATGAACCTCAAGATACATTTTCTACATTCTCGTCTCGACTTTTTTCTTGCAAATCTTGGTCGGGTCAGCGAAGAGCAAGGAGAAAGATTTTTAAAAGATATTTCTGCAATGGAGAGCAGATATCAGAGCAGATGGAATATCACAATGTTGGCAGACTATTGTTGGATGAAGAGGGATCCTGACAGTTACGACAAAAGTTGTAGGAAAACAAAGAGGCGTGCATTTAAAAAGGAATAAGTGGCTTCTCAATGAACTTGAGAACCAGGGCAAGTAAGTGTATTCAACATTATACCGTAGGAAATAAGGTTTATGATAATATTGTGTGTGTATAGCATTGTTTAGTGTAACCAAAGCAATCTAGGTTACTTCTTTAAATTGTTTTATTGAATTGTTCTGCAGAATTATTCATGCCTTCCGAAATAATATAATACTATATACGTAAACCTGACGTGATAAGCATAAATGGATTCTGTAATCAGCGCCCAAAAATCATTTAGGATCACCTATTAGTTTGTAAACAACCGAAACTTTTTTCAAAACGCTGACCAGTGTTATATACATTATTTCTAAAAGCTGCATGATTATTATTTCTGTTTCTTCTAAAATTAGGTTTGGTCGTATTGCCATTACGAGAAAATCCAACATTACCTCTCGTATTATAATTACAATCTTCTCTAACATTGATATTTCGAACAGGAATATGGTTAGCTTGATTTCTGTTATTATTATTTTGTAACCTAGACTGACTCTCATAATTTTGAACTAGCATCATTAAGTGATTAAAATTAATACCCTGTAAAGATATCAATACTTGCTGTAGCCTAAACGGTAATAATATTCTTATTAATGCAGTAATGCGTGATTCCTGCAGATATGAATTGATCTGTTTCAAGTCATTACATGCTGAAATTACAAAATCTGTAAGACCTTTGTCCATTTTAGGATCAAAACGTCGGTTTCAAATTTGAGCATCCCGGTCTGCTAACATAAAATCGTTTTCAAAATTTGCTAACAGCGCATTTTTAAAATCTGAATAATACCGCAGACTACATCTGATCGCTTTGTACCATGCCGAACAAGGTGGTAACAAAATATGTGGCAATATTTTGAAGAAATTAACCTTATCTATATCAATTAGTTCACATTCTTCTTCAAATTTTTCTAAAAAGGTACTCGCTGGGATGTCTTTAGATCTACCGCTGAATTTAGTTAAGGATTTTATTTCGTTAAATTTCACCCGATTATTAGTACTAAAATACCTTAGATGTCAAGGTTTTACGTGTGTAGGGTTTCTTCGTCGTGGTCTTCTTTCTTATATTCGTTCTCGATATTAGAGATGGTGCCCTCCCTTTCAGAACGTCCTTCTGATGAGTTGCTGTCTTCTTCACATGGCCTTGATTCAGTTCTTCTATGTTTCTCATACACTACGTTCAAGGTAGGCTCTGGATTACACTTTGCTGTACTGATTTTCTCTTTGATGGTATGTACTAGTAGTGGGCACAAAAACCGGTTGTTGGGTTTTCAGTTTTCTTCAAAACCGGTTCTGTTTTCACCGAAACCAGTTTCGGTAAAAACTTTTGTAAATACATAAAACTATTTCTGAGGAAACGGATTTGGTTTCCGGAGAACGAAACACTAATCTGGTCAGAAATAGAACAAATTTTGAAAAAAAAAACCGGAACACGTTTTGAAGAAAGCCGAAACCGGTTTCAGTGAAAAACCGAACCGGTTTTTGGAGAAAAACCGAAACCCGTTTCGGTGAAAAACCGAAATATCGGTTTTTCGGGTTTCGGTTTTTCTAGAAACCGGTTTCCGGTTTTTATAAATTTCGGGTTTGCCCATCCCTAGTATGTACCTCTTCTTACAGTCTCCGAATTTGGTTTGAATGTTCATTGACTTGCATTTTTACTACATCAACGGTACTTCTCACCACTGCAAAACCATGGATAATTTGCTCAATTCTATTGTCGGTTATTTCCAGTTTGGTATTTATCTGCTGCATTACTTGCTTCAATTTGGAATCCATCTGCTGTCCTAGTTGTAGTTTTACTTATTCCAGTCTGGAATCCAAACTTTATGTTACTTGTTCTAATCTGGAATCCAATTTGGAATCCATCTGTTCCAAATTTTGTGTCATGGAATTCATTTGTTGTGCCATGGAATTCTTCTGCTGTCCTAGCTGTCGTAAAAGATCCATCACATCCGTTGAAGTCTCAATTGTTGGAATTGACATCTTCAACTCCTGTACTGGTATCCATTTTAGTTCTTCGATATATTTTTCTTTTAATACATAGTAAAATGTAATCCGTGATGTTGAGATAGTTTACTAAAACTTCTGACTAATCTCAAGGCTCCCACGGTTTCGGCACCATATAAATATGTAACGCTATTTCTTCCGTTACATTCCCTGATTCCAAATATATCTTCAATATTTATATACACTTCAGAATATATATTTCGTACTATATATCGAATTTGTCACATCAAAGTAATTAACATTCAATCCTTACAAGATGGTTCTTCGTAATATCTTTTTCTAGTTACCTTAACAACAAGATAAACAAGTTGGCATAGTAACGAAAACAAGAAATATATCGATATAATACAAAATATTTTAAATTATTTCTTTATATATTTTCTTTTTCTTCTTCTTAACCGCTTGTTCTCTTTTAAATAGCACTTTTCCCCGTAAATAGAAACAATACTTAGAAGTACATACAACATATACATTATCGTCGTACTAAATTCCATAATATTTAATTAAACTTATATCAATGTGTTACTAGCAAAGGAAGAATATTCCCATATTGAATAACTATTAGCATTTTGTTATCGGGAAACTTTTAAAAAACGGTAATTTCAAGTTTCGCCTATTTACAATTCGCCAAATAACCCGGCAATGGAATTTCCATGCTGAATTACATAATAAAATATAGGCGAGTCTTGGTAGTACTGACAAGAAATGACACAAAATTATAATTATTAAAGCATGGATATATTTTTAAAGGAGGCCTACATATCCAAGTAGTTTACACTCAGCTATATAAGTAGGTAAGCCTTATACAAAGCTGTAATAAAGTTAAACGAAGTTACAAAAGTTGTAAAATACAGTTGGCATGAATCATAAAGTTGGACCAGCAGGTCAAATCACCAAGTGTGTACGCTGGCTCAGCGATAGAGCTCTCTTTTCTGGCGCGAAAAATCTCAGCCTATGTGAACTGGTGAGGATCAGGGGTAAAAGTGCGGGAGAACGCGTGGGGACGCTGTCCCCCCCACATCGAAAAAATAGGTACGGTGTCCCCCAGTTCCTAAAAAAAATTACAATGGTCAAAGATAGGTATGGGGAACGACATGGGACAGGGGGGACATATCTCTACCTACCGTCCCCCCACTTTTTCAGATCCACTTTTACCCCTGGTGAGGATAACATCGTACTTTGGCTTTCTCGAAATTCTCTCCTTTCCTTTCATATTCTGATTTTTCCAGTTCCTTCATTTATCATTCACTTTCACATTAATCATCCGTCCTCTTTACCTTAAAGAGCGTTGTGGGACGCAAACTACAGATTTAATTTCATTTCATTGACAAATCACCAGGAATTACTAATCAATAGACTTCGGATCGATATGCACTAAAAAACGGCAAAATATGCATGCAAATATGCGCTAAAAAATGACGAAAATATGCCCTGAAAATATGTAAATATGCACTAAAATTAGTAAGTATGCAGCATTCAAGAGCTAAAGTTAAATGAGGAAAAAGAGAAAAAAAGGTGTATTACATGACCTATACTTGGTGTATAACTATGATGCATTCATGCTACAATACACAACTATGTAGTTTTCCGGTTTTTTTTTTTTTTTTTTTTTTTTTTTTTTTTTTTTTGGCAGAACTCTGCATTTATCAGTCAAAACATTACTGTGCATGGAAAATGTTCCTTACGTGTCACGAGTCGTTAAGAGACAGTATTTCAAAGAACCAATGTTACTTGCCGATAAGTCTGAAACTCGTGCGTCGTTGTTCCCATGAACACTTTATTTACTTTAGACAAGAATTTTATGCCAGGATTTTTCGCATCTATTGACTGTGCATTTCGAAAAAATGCTTGTCCGATAGGTTTTGGTGGTGTCTGTTTCGTTGTTGAATCAAACTGCTCAAATGTACTACAAAGTCCTAATCACCGCTCTTCTAATCTCGTTATGATCTTCGAAATCAAACTGAAATGAGTATTGATAAACGCATGGTCGCTTTTAATGTTTTTAGCTCCGCAAGCGTCCACGGTTTCTTGAATAAATTTGGTTTCTTCGGGTTCAAACAGTTCACAGTCTGGATGTGAAATTAAAATATACATCTACTTATATATATATATGTTTGCAAATAAAAAGTAATGCTCCAAGTATCTGTCAATAAAGAATAAATATACTCAGAGAAGTAAATAAACATTTCTGGCATAAGCATATAATAAAACCTACCTAGCGAAATTGAACAGGACTCTCAAAAATGTCCATTTAAAGGTTTTAAAGTTAACGAAGATAGAGGTATGTTTTAAAAAATTAAGTGATGTACATACATGTAATGGATATAGCGAGATAAAATAAAATGGTGTACATAGGCCTACCGTATTCAATTACAGTATTTATTTGTGTTACAAATTAATACACATAAAACTTACAATAAACAAAAAAAGCCTACCTACGGTTTCAAAGACCAAGATAAAAAGTAGATGCTATGCTCTTTTCAGCGCTTTTCCCTCTACTGTTGGCTCCCCTATGAACTATTGTGTATATTATGCTTCTTGTTCCATGTCTCTAAACCAGCTAGAACGAGTTATTGGTATTTGAAAATTACTATGTGACTTGCACTTCGTTCAAAAAGTCGCACGGTATCTAGGGCCTTACATGGCGGTGGACTAAAGGTTAAATATGTAGGGCAACAAGCAAGCTCGCAACTAGAGGGGGGGATAGGGGGCCAGGCCCCCTAAACTTTTCGTGGCCCCTCCAGACCTCAATACAAAAAACAGAAATTAGATATTTGTAAGAAAATTTTTGATGACTAAACCCCCCTAACATATTCATGCCCCCCCCCCCCAACCTCTGTGGCTGGTTTCGGGTCTTGTAACAACTAAACGAAGGCCTTTACAGAAAACATAGTTCATATATCTAACCTTTTACAAAATGTCGAAAAATTTTCTAAATGCTTGAAAATTCCCGATACATTCCGGAATTTAAACTTTCCATTAAAAATATATTTTAACATCTGTTCTTCGCAAGACAGGTTACGCCTAATCAAGACAATTTAACCGTGTTCATTTACCTTTAAATTCATGGGCCGGTGAAACATTTCCGTTTAAAATAAATTTCCGTTTAATAAGGGACCTGTTGAATGCAGTTTTTTTGTATTAAAAACCTGTATTCCAAAACCTTATGTTCTTGTTTAAGTTACTTTCTGTATCCAATTATGTGTAAATCCCAAAATATTTTCTTTTAGCGTAACATTGGCCGTTTCAAACAGTAATAATTTGCAATATATAATATTGATACTTTAAAATGGAATAAAGTGATTTGAGCAAGACATGGAGCATGAATAGCAAGAAGGTAAGGTTATCGAAAACATAACAGAAGGCTTAGTAGGAAAGTTACGTTTCGAGAAACCGAGGTGTGTATCAAATCAACACAAGCTTATATTTAACTACTCTCAAACTCCTTAAAAGAAAACTTGGGAACTTATCTCCTTTTTTCAGAAAGTAACTGCTGTGACAAGTTTTAGATTTTGTAAAGCAAATATTTTAATTAATTTAGAGCTCATTTCCAAAGGGTTGTTCATTTCTTCCTGAAATACATTCTTCAACGATTTCTTTGGGATGAACTCTGTCGAGTATTTAAAAAAAGCCACATCTGAGTTGTTTCACAGTTGTATAAACTCCTTATTAGGCTTGAAACCTACGAAAATATAAGAAGGCCAAACAATTGAGCGCTGCTGACGTTTGAGCTTTTGCTGTTGAAAATAATAGAAATGTCCTCTTCTGAAATCAAGCTTGCTTACTTTGAAAATATTACTTGTTTAGCATACACTTTGCATCATATATTTTCTTCTTGAATTATTAACGTCTCTCAACTTCAATCCACTGTTTCAGAAGATTTTTCGGGCCCATTTTGTTGTAGTGCGACATCTCTGTCCAATTTTTGTCCATGTTTGTCCACCCAAGAAAACGATTTTTACCATTCAAATTAACAAAGGAGGGTCATTTAGGGATGCGCACGATACAAGATTTGTGGCTGTCTCGTCTCGAAAACGTGCTGTAAAAGTGATGTCTCGACTCGAAAAATGTATATTTCTCTATTGGAAGAGCCGTGTCTCGACTCGAATTTTGTCAGGAAAAATCCTGTCTCGACTCGTCTCATGTGCATCCCTTGCCATTTCAAAATTTCGGCCACTTCGATCACCTGTAGGGCGACATCTTCAAATGCGAATTTTAGCTAGCTCAGAATTTTATCGAATTTTTGCCCATTTTTGTCCACCCAAGAACAAATTTTGTACCATTCAAATTAACAAAGGAGGGACTTTCAAAGTTTGGTCACCTTGATCACCTGTAGTGCGACATCTTCAAATTTGAATTTTAACTATCTCAGAATTTATCCAATTTCCGTACATTTTTGTACCATAAAAAATTTGTACCATTCAAATTAACAAAAGAGGGTCAGTTCAAAATTTTGGTCACTTCGATCAACAGGAGTGTGATATCTTTAAATTCGAACTGTAACTATCTTAGAATTTTCCCTATTTTTTGTACGTTTTTGTACCACCAACATTCTTGAAATTCGAATTTGAAAATGTCTCACTACAGTTGATCTAAGTGGTCAAATTTTTAAATGACCTTCCCTGGTTTATTTCAATAGTACAGAATTTATTCTTCGTGGTACAAAAATGTTCAAAAATTCGACATAATTCTGAGCTAATTAAAATTCGAGTTTGAAGATATCGCGCTACAAGTGATCGAAATGGCCGAATTTATTGAAATGGCTCTTCCTCGTTTATTTGAATGGTACTTTTTTTGACAAAAATTAGACAAGATGTAATCAATGTGGACAAATTTTGAAATGGCCCTTTCTCGTTTATTTAAATGGTACAAATTTCTTTGTTGGGTGGACAAAAATGGACAAAATTCTGAGCTAGTTAAAAATCGAATTTGAAGATGTCGCACTACGTGTGATCGAAGTCGCCGAAAATTGGAAATGTTCCTCCCTCGTTTATTTGAATGGTACAAATTTTTTTCTTGGGTGGACAAAAATGGACAAAAATTGAACAAAATTCTGAGCAAGTTAAAATTCGAATTTGAAGATGCTGCACTACAGGTGATCGAAGTGGCGGAAATTTTGGAATGGCCCTCCTTTGTTAATTAGAATGGTACCGAAGTTTTTCTTGGGTGGACAAAAATGGGCAAAAAGTGGACAAAATTCTGAGTTAGTTAAAATTCGAATTTGAAGATGTAGCACTACAACTAAATGCACCCAGATGTTTCTTTTGGTACTCCTATACAGCCACACGACCACACAATTTCAAATCCACACACACATAACAGTAGCAACTTTAACTGCCGAGATGAGTGACGTAGAAATTTTGTTGTAGGTGATTTGACATCGTCATTTGTATCTTCTTCCAAAAAGCTGACATTCATGCATCATCGCTAGTAGGATGAATCACCCAATCTTTTGTTATTCTTCTTTCACATAACCTTGGAAGATATTCTAAAACTACAATAATAAACCACTTAAAGATTTTGAGTCTATTTATATTAGAAACTTGAAATTTCACTTATAAAGAAAGTTGTCGAACGTTAAAAATTATCAATTTGTTCGTTCCTTTAAATATGCATTTATATGCAATAACGACATAAACATGCACTAATCTCCGAAATATGCAAATATATGCACTATAAAACTCTGCTATCTTTCCCCAAAACAGCTGAAACGAATTTCTGTTTAAACAGCATACCAATATCACATCAGGAATAAAACATGCAAATATGCAAAAATCCGAAGTCTACTAATCAATAAATAAAATGCAGTGAGGCACTACATCAACGGCCTGTATTATGTCTATTTCTTGTAATTCTAGCTTTCTTTTCAGTTCTACAATATGTCAATTAAGGTGGCAACACCTACCTTTCTTTCAGTGGTTGGTCTTGACAGAACTTGTTAGAACTATAGATAAGGTTTTTCCTTAGCTTGTAGAAAAAATTATTTATTTTTTTTAACAATGTTTCTTCTCTCATAAGTTTCCACTGCTTTGTTTGATTTAACGACGTGCCTCTCAAACGTTGATGTAATGTCATTTCATTCTCTGTTTCTGCGTTAAAAATCTATAATAACTATATGTTTAAGTATGAATTTCTTCCTTCCCTCTTAATTCTGTAATGCAACATTTCAATTCGATTTGTTGTCTTGTCCATTGATATCGTGCTGATTCCAGTTTTCTGAAAAAAAAAAAAAAAAAACGAAGAAACATTCAACGAAATTTGGTTCAAATTGATTTAGAAACACGGATCTTATCCAGTGGCGAAGCGTAATCTCATAAGTAGAGTAGGCCCGATAAACTAATAACACAAATAACAATTAATGTATCATAAAATGTTTAAAATTATAGTCATAATTTTATTTTCCTTATTGAGTTAAGCACAAAACTGGCAAATCTATTTTAATGAACTTCCTTAGCTGTCTTTCTAATACTCTTTAGAGTTAAATCTATGTGCATGTATACATACGTAGTAGTATTTTTTGTTGTTTATAAAGATAAACGAATATTTACATAGGCAAAAATGGACGGAAAGTATTATTATTATTATTATTATTATTATTATTATTATTATTATTATTATTATTATTATTATTATTATTATTATTATTATTATTATTATTATTATTATATTTATATGGAGGAAAATTCCCCTCACACAATAAGTATTAATGGAATATTTTCATTTAGCTCCACTATAAATATTTTGAAGTGCAGTTCGTATTTTCTTCTGGCTGGGATTTGCAGCGGAGGTGAAGAGAATTTCCTCCTAACTTGCTATTTTCATTCCCTGCATATTTGAAAATGGAGGTAAAAAAAAAAAGTAAGTACATCCTTATAGTTAACTGTCAGATTCCTTGGATAAGCGTTTGTTACTTGCACCTCCCACTTTAAAGTAAGTACAACAATGCATCACGTGATAATGACATCAGTAGAAATGTTCACGAGGAACTTCATTTGAATCAACTCAAGATATTTAATATTGTATTCTATGCAGTGACATATTTAAGGGGGTAGCTTCCAGGCTTAAGCACTCACCGAAATTTTATCGTATTTTTTTTATTGTTTTTACATTTCCAGGAATAAAGTTAGCAAAACTCCTCCCGAAATAAGCAAAGTCCCCCGAAACAAAATCGCAAATACGCCACTGATTCTATGAAATGGAAAACAAATTACACAGAAATATTATTATTTTATCCTTTACGGTAGCGTTTTGTAAATTTATACATATGTTTAATGTATCAGACTTATATTCTACAAGCTATTAGGCCCCATGTAGGAAGAAAAACAGCTACTCTGAATAACTCCTGAGAGCATATACCTAAATTAAGCAAACTATCACTAATAGAAACACATAAACTTTTTACTCTGTGTTTAAAAAAAACATTTTATAACATACTGTCGTTGATAGGTGCCTTCACCGCTATAAACTCTCGGAGGCGAGCCTTCGCACCTTCCCAACAATGCGTGCACTCCAAAAAGATAATAGCTTCGCTCTCTGAGCTTACCCGTGAGCCTATCTAGCGAGCAGGTGAGGCTCAGACACAAAGATCTTCAAGTGTTTCCAACCTACTATTTTGTAGCCGAAAAAAACGAAATGTTGAAGTACTGACTTTATTTTAGAAGAAAACAAAGATAAAGAAAATATACGGTAGAAAACAGGGTAGGCTCGGCCTCAACACTCATAATACGTTTCGCCACTGGTTTTATCTCAGATGCAGGTGGTGTCTTTTACACCTGAGAAATAAGTTACAGTCGTACGCAACGAAGGGCGTTTCCGGGATTAACCAGGTTTGAGTAAGATATGAAAAAAAAAAAAAAACATTCACTATATTAAGATACTCACTTTTGTCCTGAAAGAATATGAGTGGTTCAGCAATTAGGACCGCTTTTGTTAGTGTTCGGTTGTGCAAAACTTGCGAGTGGCGTTTGTTCCATCTTTCTAGCTCCATGATCATTGCCACGTCTATATGGTAAAGGGGTTAGCTCGCCCTTGTACCCCCGACTTTCATCGTCGAACTGGACCGAGGTATTAAGGTAGGTAATGTATCAACAAAATATCATTGAAATCTAATCCCAGTTACGGAAGTTAATGTGTTCTCAAGGTTGCGTTACCCTATCTATCCTGTCCTACCGAGAATGGCGTATTTGTAGAAAATATTTACAATGATTGTTTCTCCCCTTCTCTTCTATAGCATTACAGCAATAGCTTTTAGTAGCTGTAATTACAACAACCTCTCGCAATTACACGATTTAAGCAGTGTTTCAAACTTTAGCAATGCTTATCATATCTCCGGAACGGTTTGAGATATCGACGTGCTGTAAACGGCATAATAATTTACGTATCCATTACAAACCATACGAGTAACTAGATATGATACATATCTAAGCACAAATGCTTTCAAAAATTTAAAATTTTCAAGCCCTGGTAACTTTGTTCCTATTCATTCGAAACAAGTCATTTCATGACCAGGTACCCAACACTAAAGTACTTTCGATGTGCATTATCCTGTGCATCTCCGTTATACAGTATTTGCTTTAGAAGCTTCCGAACTTTGGATGTTTGTGATACTATAACATCCTTAGTTTGCAACACTGAATAATAAAGGTGGTATTTTAAGTTTACGTTTGACATGTTGATTTTAAATATGTAATAATCTGACGTAATGCCGTTTGAAAAAATATAACTTTATATTGGGTTGTCAACACTGTTTGTTGAGTCTTTCTGTTTAATACATACAAAGATGTTCCACTTCTTATAGTTGCTTCGTGCAAAGTTTCACTTTTCTCTCTCTTTTGGTTTGTCCTTTACAGCGGATGGTCAAGATAAATTGTCCACTCTGTAGACGTGGCAGTGATCATGGAGCTAGAAAGATGGAACAAACGCCACTCGCAAGTTTTGCACAACCGAACACTTACAAAAGTGGGCCTAATTGCTGAACCATACGTAGTTTTTGAGATCTAGCATCAAACATATCAAAATATTTAATTTTTTTTACAGCTAAGATCATCGTCACGCTAGTGTTTTCTTCGCGTTTTTACTGTTCTCACTTTTTTCTACATGTAATATCAGTCATGATTTTTTTTTGCAATAGTTTATTCACATACAGAATTTCTTTGTGGCCTAAGCAGCAATTTTTAGCACTTTGTAGTAATAGTAAAGTAATAGTAAGGTATAGTAATAGTAAAGTAGCAATAGTAAATATCCCATTAGAATTAACATTTGTTCTAAAAGATTTTTTCTTTTTAAAAAAAATCATATATTTTTACGGTTTTTCTTGTCCCGACAGTTTGTCAACCTGCACGTTAGTGAGTTTACATTGTGTATAATTGCTTCTTAAAGTGCATTACATGATAATGGCGATTACATTAATTATTTGATTTCTACTTTATCACTTAGAGATGTGGTGCTTTTAGAAATAAGCTCCTTAAATATTAGTCTTTCTTTATGAATTTTCTTGGTTTTATTCCTAGTTTCCTAAACGCATTTCCATAATGAAAATCTACACCCTTTCCCACCAACTTTATTAGTCGTTAAAACATTTTATAACTGTAAATAAGCTTACAGCCGTTGTCCTTGTTTGTACTAGACTTTAAAATACACCATTCGCTTCGCGCGTTTGTATAGGAAAAAACATGGGGATCACCATGGTAACGGAAAGGAAATGACGACGTCATTATTTTACGCTATAGGCAAGACGAAGTACCTGAGTCATTTGACCATGGTCAAATTGTAAGGGCCAGAAGACTGGGTAGCTCGATTTCGGAAGTGGCTGCGGCACTAGGATTTCAAAGGCAACTGTGTGAAGGGTCTATCGTGCGTAACAACCGACAGACGGTCCATAATGCGTAAAATCGCGTAGAAGTTCAATTTAGAACAATAACGTCATGTTAGCAGCCCCACAAACCACAAGCATCTAGTCGCCATGGGAAACAGAAGCCATCGGACTATAGTACCCCTTCTAACCACACAATATAGGAAACAACTTCTAGCATGGGCAAAGGAACACCGCTACTGGACCGCGGTAATGTGGGAAAAGGTTGCCTTGACAGATGAGTCAAGTTTCAGAATGGTACATGCCGGTGGACGGGTACGAGTGCGCCAATCGCACGAGGCAGTGGATTCACCGTGCCAGCAGGAACTGTGCAGGTCGGTGGTCTGGGACATGTTTACGTGGATTGAAATGGATCCACTAACACATGTGACACGGTCCCTCACAGGTGAACGCTACCGCGATCTTCTGGATGACCATGTCCTGTCATTTGCTCGGCTGCAACTTCCGTAAGGTGACCTCATTTTTCAGCAGGACTATGCCCCGACCCGCCACTCTGGGATGGCAACAGACTGGTTTGATGAGCACTCTTCTGATCTGGCAACACTTCCCTGGCCATCACGGTTACCGGACCTCAATCCCATCGAACAATCTGGGACGTCGTGGAACGACGCCTTCGGGCTGTGGATCCTCTTCAGACCAACCTGAGGGCTCTATGGGAGATTTTGCAACAGATATGGATTGTGATGCCACGACAATACTTCAGGAGCCTCGTGGAGTCCATGTCGCGGCGAGTAGCAGCCGTTACCAGAGCGAAAAGTGGTGCTATACGGTAATAGGTAGTAGGTGTCTCTAATTAAACTGATGATCAATGTATTGCAAGAGATATTAGTACATATTAAGTAGTTGAGAGAGTAAATAATTTTCGATAATAATGGCTCGAAAATTCGCAAATTCTCAGCAACGTTCAATTTGTGAATGACAAGTAAAACTTATCGGATAAGAAGCTAAATTTATTATTATTATTATTTTTATTATTATTATTATTATTATTATTATTATTATTATTATTAACTATTGTTGGCTGGTCCTGGGACTAATGAGTTTTATATATATATATATATATATATATATATATATATATATATATATATATATATATATATATATATATATATAGCGAAATATATGCCTGGATATTCTAAAGGTTATATATAGCACTTTATATTGTGTATACGATAAGTCACATAAGTAATATTTAATCGAGTTTCAGGAGTTATTTTCTGTGTTCTATTACAATAAATGCAGGGGTAGACCAGTGTTTGTAGTGTGAGGGAAATTTCCCTATTATAGGGAAATTTCGTGGGTAAATTTAGCAAAATGGAAAAAAAATAGAATTTTTCGATAAAACATGAAAAATCCAGGGAAATTCTTGTGCTGACTGATTGGCCAACATAAATGCTTAAATTTTTCTTTGCTCTTCAGAAATTTAACAATACGGTAACAATAGTTTGTTATATATATATATATATATATATATATATATATATATATATATATATATATATATGTGTGTGTGTGTGTGTGTGTGTGTGTGTGTATGTGTTGTGTGTGTTCCAAGTAGCATATTTTTTACTCATTATTGGCTGAGTGTATTTGTGTGTATATTCTTTTTAAAAATAAAAACCTTTCAATTTTACGTCCCACGATTATGCCGGCTAGGCTAAACGAGACGGTAATGATGAGAAATGAATGCTATATGGACAGAATAAAGTGGTAGGAAACGGGACAACCCCATGAAAATCCATTAAAACCGTGTTTTTCCAGTACAAAGTCCACTTGGCGCAATCTGGGATCAAACCAGGAATTCTACGTACCAGAAGCGAACATTCTACCACTCAATCACCGTGCACTCTTGATAAAAAATAAGTGAAGGAAAAAACCAAAAGTAGAAGCAAAAGACAAATTTAATTAACACTTCCTTTGATATAGCTAAATTATCGTATCACATATCTTCTCTCATAGGAATTGGACACTCAACAAACTAGGGAAAATTTGATAAGAAAAGGGAAAAATGTTGTGTGAGTCGAGGGAAATTTTCTTAAGGAAATCTACGAACACTGGACTTAGTATCTTCTCGAATCTCGTCACGAAAATTATTTCGTCTCGTCCGCAAACAAAACAAAAAGGGGGGGGTTAACAGAAATTATTAGCATCGAAAGTCATTAGAAACTTGATCCGAGTTTCTTGTGACCAGATTTGTTAGCAGTACGCGTATATACCATTACAACTACCAATAATGTACAGCATTTCAATATTCGAAGAAACTCAAGAATAAATTGACAACGCTTAGGTAGTAGAAGTTGAACGTTTCTAACAAAGACTTCTACGATAACAATACTTCTTAAATTAATATGCGCAGCAACGTTCAAATTGTAAATAACCAGGCAAAATGAATGTTGTAAGTAGAGAAACATTCCCTATTCTAGTTGTTCTATAACCGGTGTTATATGCACAAAGGGTTTCGAGGCTTTAAGTTCTTGAGAAAGATATTACAGAAACATAAATGTATTGTGTATATATGAAAGGTTCAGCAGGAAAGCATAATAAGTTACAATTACGCTATTTTTAAATTGGATACGTGGTTTGCAGTGCTGACAAAAATATATATGGCATAGAATGTAGTTTTATTATAATAGACATTTATATTAATTATATTTGGTATTTTAAAAAAAATAAATGTTATATTGAGAGCTTTCTTCATACACTAAACTTTCAGTACATTTAAACTTCAATTTATCACTTGCCATGTTTTCCTTCTGTCCCCTTCATATATAGTTTTATTATTTTTTTTATTTTGATTAGTAACTTGCGAAACAAATTTAAATTTGCATCACAATTTATAAATTTTATATAGAATTTTCGACAGCAATGTAATGTAAAATATTTATTTTACTGTTTTAAGCGGATATGAAGTAATAAAAAAAAATAAACAATTCTTGTATATAGCAATAGAACAACAGAAAGGAAAATAGAAGAAAAGTGATGTGTACCTATACATATACAGAATCATGCGTATCGCAAAAGGATATCATATTGAGTGCCTAAACCATTCCAGTTTGATGAAATTCTACGTGCGTCGTTGTGTACAACTATAAGTATAGTGTGTAAGATAGAATTATTCTCATGTCATCACTTTATTATATTCTATAGAATTTCGAAAAGGAAGAGTTGATCTAAAATTTATGTAAACAATAGAATATCTCATAAATTTTCCATGTCAGGAAGATTAAACTCGGTATGTAACCTCATTTCTAAAAACAGGTTTTCATAAACATGTGACTTACAATCTCGAGAAAATACTGTGGGGGTTAAGATATCCCTTGAGGGCAGGAATAGTGATGTAAAAATAATGTCACATGACCGATATTAATGTTGAATCCTTAGTTTTCGGGATTATGAAATGAATAGTAATACACCTGATGTCGTTTAAGTACCACTTTAGAACTCATTGTAATGGGGATTGAGAGGCATGCAAAATAACATATCTAAAGTGACCAATATTATTGTCGAATCCATAGTTTTTAAAATCGCTATCTGATCAGTGACAATCCTGATTACATTTGAGTCCAAGTTCAGGCAAAAAGTGATATAGAAACTGACAGGGACAGCACCGAAGATGTTGCTCTTCCTTATTTATTAACTTCACTCATTTCTTTACCTTCGAGGTATGATATAATGCACAAACCTTATCCTCGCTGTGCGAAGAACGTAAGTCCGAATTCAGCTCTCATCAACATGGGGTGAAAGGTGAGAAAATGCGAAAAATAAAGTGTCCAAAACACCGAGATTAGTGACAAATTCATAGCTTTCGGTGTCGGTAAGCTGATTGGTGAAAGCTGAAATGACGATTAAGCCTAAGTTTAGTCAAGGACGTGTATATTCGCTTGCCCAAGAATTGACAGGGCAACGTGGAAAACGTTGATCATATATAATTACCTATTTTTCTCAATTCTTCACTTTTGAGGGGAGCAACGCTGAAGGCGTTGTTGGAAGTTATTTACATTCAGTTCCTTATTTACTGACAGGAGCAATGTATGCGCATACCTGTTAGACTAAAATTAACAGGGAACAGGGTCCTTGGTTTTCAGTATTTATTCTACTCGATTCCTTATTTTGAGACGATCAGTTTGTGTTCTTATTTTCTGACCGAGGCAACTCTGAGCATTGTTTCATCTACTTGGTTCCTTATTATCGGATATGGGCAACACCGCAAGAAATGAGCTTTATGGTGGACAAACACCGTACTCGTGGGTTTTCTCGTGGTTCTCCGTTTCCTCCCACTTTCTTCTTTCAGTCATTTCATTCATTTCTCATTATCACCGTCTCCTTTAGCCTAGTCGTCATAACCGTGGGACGTAAAACTTAATGATTTCATTTCATTTCATATTAGTTCAGCCATTAATAACATACGAAATATATGTGAATTACATATGAATTCCTGTAATTGATTTGCGGGCTTTTGACAATATGTCAGTGTCACTTTATTCACACACCCCGGTAAGATTTTAGTGGAAAAATTTCTCCCAAAAACTTTGAAGTGGCGGAATTCCCCCTAACCTCCCAGCACTTCGCTCCCTGTTTTAACAATGTAGAACGAGACATAGCGTTGTTACATTACCAAGGATTAAGAAAAGTCGATAAAATCAGGGCCATTTTCGAAAACTATATATTGAAGGGAACACTGGCATTAATCAACATAAGCAAATATTTTTCTCCGGCTATAAATCTTTGGGACTGCTTCGAAACGATTTTCGGATACTGCTCTCTTCATTTCGTCTATTAACCTTCTGCTTCAAACTGCCATTTTTTCTGCTTCATAGGAATGAAAACCATTTTTTGATTAAACATCTTCACCGACGAGAACAATTGTAGCTTTACAGTCATGTTTACACTTGCAGTAACTCTTGTTTTCAATTCTTCTATTAATGCAGTATAAATACTCTTCATAATATATTTTCCCCCCATACTTTGAATATACAAATACTACCATTCTGACTTTACAGTGTTGACACTAATATCCAAATATATATGCTCAAAACTTTGATTGGGTTTTAAATTTTCAACCTGACTTCACTCTGTTGACACTTATACTGAAATGACAATCAAGAGCTCCTGAAGGCAACTGCAATTGTCGGGAAAATAATTAGTATTAAATTTCCTTTAAATCTAAATATCTCTTTTGATAAACATGAGGCATAAAGGGGATTAGGCGCAATAGGAATTCCTGTTCTGCCTAAAGATAAGATTAGATAAAAATGTGTTACATAGTACTCGAGGGTTATTAGGCAGAACAGGAAGACATCGTATTGACAAGTAGTGTAGATCAATAAATGATACGACTTTTTTTTTTTTTTTGAAAATTCAATTTTTACCAGGAAAATCAATAAAAATTCGTAATTTTGACCATTGAGAACCCGTTGTCGACTGAGATGAAATGAGTATCATTCTATTTCTATTGATATGTAGGTAAATAACTGATATGGCGTTTTCGGAAAATTCCATTTTTACTCTGGATAGTAATAAAAATCTTGGAATTTGGTTGGCCACCACGGGCAATGTAAATCAGCTGGTGATTGCGACGAAATGAGTGTCAATCTATTTGTACTTTAAGGTTGTTAAGTAATGGATATAACATTTTCTCGAAAATTGAGTTCACGCCCCGAAAACTAATAAAAATTCGGTGTTTTGGACAGTGCTTATCAGTTGTCAAGTGGGATGAAATGGGTGGTGTCATTCGATTCGTATAGACAAGTAGATCAATAACTGACGTGACATTCAAACCAAAATTTTCAAACTAATATTACTAAAACAAATGTTTTTTTGAAAATAAAAATTTGCAAACCAAAATTTTCTAATTAAACAATGATGTGAAAAATTCAAGCAAAAATCTTGAAACCTTTTTAAAAATTTTAAACAAAGATTTGAAAGTGATCTTCTGATCATCTATCAAGACTAACTTTCCAGTGCTCAACCAATCAGATTGCACCGTGAATAACTTTCCACTAATAATCTTAGATCGTGAGTTGTGACTAAAATTCAAATGTGAAATTGTTATAGTTGCACATAAATTGATTTTAATAATGGAAGCTCTAGGGGATAAAGGTGTTATGTTACAAATTGTACATTTGGAGAAAATTGAGGTCGATGTTTTTATAATTGCATTTTTTAATTGATCAATATTTATATTACAAATACTTCTTTCCTTGTTATATGTATGAAGATTCGTCCTAATGTTTCGCACTTTCAAATGTTTCATTTTTCCTCCCCTATGAAAGAAATTGTGTACATAACCCTTTCATCCACTAACACTATAAACAGTAATGATATCTCTAAAACATTCTTTATGTGTTATTAATAAAGTTATGATAAATACATGCACATGCTAGTGTCTATATCTTAGAGCAGAATAAAATTAAACGAACTATTTGATATAATACCGAACAATCTATTAAACAGAAAAAAAGAATTTCCCGATACTTTTAACACCAGTTTCATTCATTTTTCACAATATTTTCTTAGTACCTATGATACTCGTTGGGAACAAATTGTAATAATTCCTTAATAAGTTACTTTCTCCCCCTGTTCAGATGGTTCTTTCATAATGATTAGCTTATTATCACAGCTGCCGCATTCGTTAACAATGCGCTCAAATATTTTGCTAGAGATCACTCAGAGATTGGTATACTTCGAGCTTCCCTCAGAGAATACATCTCCCTAACATTCACTTATCACACACTTATAACCACTTTCGGTTTTATTTGCTTCTTCTTTTCTGCCAGATGCGATTTCTTTGTCGTGAGTTTGTTTGATCCCTCATTTCTGTCATCTTGTGCAGCACTGAACTTCTTACTTTCCTCTTGTTGAGCAGTAGCACGAGCTAGTTTCAGAATTTCATAGTATCTCTCTATTGTTGTGGTAGAGAGTGAAATGATATTACGAATAACACCAACAACTACCGAAACTAATGCTTAGTTTTTAAACTTCGTTGACAGAGAGGACTGATTTTCAACGAAGATAAAAGAAACTAGTAAGTGTTTGCTTTCGAAATGGTTGGCTTACTTTGTGTCATCGGTACATATTATTTCACTCTTCTTTGATTTCCTGCTTATTTTTTTAGCTGTATGGTATTAAAATGTTTTTATATTTACCTAAAGAGGTAAGTAGATAATGCTTTCTAGTAAAGTTTTCTCTTACAAAAGGGCATTGGCGCCATCTTTTGAAAAAGAAAAAATACCAGCAATTCGTCAATACCGTAATTGCACTTACCTAGGTTTACATCGTATGTAAGTGGATAAAGGTGCTATGAGCACACATTCGCTATATGACACCTTCTCCCACAAACAAACTTGTTTGTCTGTGTATCATATCCCCTTAACCAGTTTTCAATCTCTTTATTCAGACGAGGAATCACTTAAATGAGATGTTCTAGAGCAAGAATATTTTCATGTACCAACAGAACCAGTGACGACGCCAGCTTTAAGTACTTAGGGGGCAAAGGAGGGGCAGATACATTTTCGGGGGGGCGAATATTTGCCATACCAAAAATGATATATTTACTACGTTTGACTTATTTTACATTACATTGTGTAATTTCGTTACTGTTTTCATGTTAGACCTATATGATTATAAATAAACTTATTTCAAATAAAATTTGTAACTATCATATAAATAACGTCTGCACATGAAATATTTTTCAATGAAACTTTTGAAGCCTAAACATAAATTGAATGCTACAAGTAACACATTCGTCTAGTACTATATGCTTCCTATCTCTCTCTCTCTCTCTCTCTATATATATATATATATATATATATATATATATATATATATATATATATATATATATATATATATATAGGAGCTGCTGAAAATGTTCTTGTTCAATCCAGAAGGAGTGTAGGTACTAGGTAGAAAAATGAAACCGTAGTTTAGAAAAACATATCTCTGCAATTACAAATACAAATTTTCATATTGATAATGAAATTCTTATTGTTTCTCAGACCTCTGAAGTGATTATGTGTGCCCAAACAGATAATTAAACGAACATCTAAATCCTAACTGCTATAACATTTTTGTTCCACCAAGGAAGTCACCGAAGTAAATTAATTAGGAAATCAGTGAACCACCACGGGACTCTCCTCCGTTATATACAGTGGCGAAGAAGTGAGTGGCTTGTATAAACGTGACGATTTCTCAACAAATTATGCTTTACATCCAGGATGATTAAAAGCAATGACTCTTCCCGAAATCATGGATGCATTTTGTGACATTATTCTTGAAAATTGCAGCATTTCAGCCAGTGGCGGATATAGCCCGGGGCCGGAGGCCTAGCCCACCCCAGTTTTTGAGTGACAAAAATAATTTAAACTATTATTTATATAGTTTTTAAAGTGTATAGTAAACTCACGATATACATATTATAGTTTGAGGTCTGGCTGCACCCCGCTTTCTCAGTTTCTACCTTCTCAGCGAAACTTGTATCGGAGATTCTGAGCATTTCTTTGGAATGCGTCTGTAGCATAATTCAGAATGGCTTGGGTATGCGCAAGTTCTCGACATAATGGGTTCCCAAAATATCTCTCAGGAGAATAAAAAAGTGACGGCATTAAGGGAAGTCTTCTTCCAATTTGACCGTAATGCTGATCAATTTCGCTCACGAATAGTAACCATAGACGAAATATGGTCTACCACTATGATCCTGAAACGAAACAGTCAATGGAGTAGTAGCACTCATTTCTCCACCGCCCCAAGAAGTTCAAGACACAAGTAAGTTGAGAAACTGTTTGCAACATTCTTCTGGGATAAGTATGGAGTGGTACTCATAGACTACCTCCACAACGGTCAGATATTTAATCCAGAATCTCTACATTACTCACAAAACTGAAAGAAAAATTCAAAGTTCAACACCGCGGAAAATGAAAAGAAAGGAATTCTGTTCCTTCAAGAGAATACACCTGTCCATCAAGCCCCTGCGAACACAACTGACATTGCATAATCTAGGATTTCAATATCTAGATCATTCTTATTCCGCAGATTTAGCTCCGTCTAACTATTACGTGTACTTATTTCCCAATCTTAAATAACACTTGAAAAGGACGCCATTTTAATCTGATAGGGGTAGTGCTACGAACAATGGTGTGAGGAAATCTCGAGGAGGAAATCGAACTTTTCTGCAAAAACCGGAGCACTGTACAAGGTAGTATATTGACTCTCGGGGGAAGTGTAGAAGAAGTGAAACTTCACCATTCCAGGTGCACTCCTTCTGGGTTAGGCTACGAATTTGTTAGCAGTTCCGAGTCAATATGGTAGACGTCATGTCAGTACTTTGAAACAAAATAAGTAAGGGAGCACTAGTATAAACCAAGTAGGGCCTACTAACTAAAGATGAGTACTCTGACTCACTGGGAATCATTTTAATTCCATAAATTTATTATTATCATTTGCAGGAAGGGAAAACACAATTCTTTTTTTTTTCCTTCAAAAAATTAAGCCCTGGTAGTTGCAAACTAAGCTGTTATAAGCACATCCTCTGAATATTGAAAGCCGAGAATAATGTTTCAGAAAAAAGAAGTATAGAATCTTTAAATAAAACAAAATATGAAACTGAAAACTTCAAACCTGGATAAATACAAACAAGTTATGTAACTGGTTTTACCTTTTTTTTTTTGTTTCTAATCGAAGTAGATCCAATAAGAAGAAAACAAGTCGACCAAATCTAGCATTGTTCGCTAGGCACAATAATTAAAAATCATAAGAAAGAAGTATAATTAAAATTTACCTCAAAAGGCGCTAAATTAGAAAACAGAAATATGCGTGCATACCCAGACGCTCAAAGAAGAGAGCTCGAGGAATAATCTGCCACATAGTAAATGCATGGAAAGTAGACTACAATTTGACAATGAGATTGGTTGTGATACTGATATAAAATACTACATGTAGAATGTTTAAAGATTGTAGGAGTCTGGGGGGGCAGTCTAGGTGACAGTCAGGGGGGCAGAAGTAGCTACTAGGGGGGCGTTCGCCCCCCTTGCCCCCCTCTGGCGTCGTCACTGAACAGAACTCATTAAAAAAATGTAACATGACACCTTTATCCTCTAAGCGCTTCAATTACATATCAGGCATCAAGTCTTAAATTTTCACACCAATGACCTTTGGCAATGAGTCATAGCTACTATTCTAAGATTCTAGATGTGAAATTGTTATTTATATCAACAGGTTACAGTAATTACCTATCAAGTTCCAAGTCCTAAATTTTTATACCAATCTCCTTAGACTATCAGATGTCCCTAAGTTATCCCTCTAAGATCCCCTCTTAGATAATATATTAGGACACATCCTAAAATTTAAATAATGGCAAAGTTTTACCAATAAAAAGACACAAGTTAAACCATCCAATTTTACCCGAGTCTTGGAGAACAATTACGAATTTTTATATATTTCTTGATAATTCCAAAAATTATGGATTGGCCGAATGTTACCCTCTCGAAATTTAAGAGGAGTGTCTCAAGGACATGCTGATTGAAGGACAATGGAGCTTTGTATTCATCCACGTGGCTATATAGTATGTTACAATCTATCTTAGTGAACAACAAGAACAACATTCAAAATTCACTACAGTAGTATTGGCCCCACTTTGCCTCACTTTTTGGCCCCTGGGTCCCTGCCTCAGGACCCATGGTCCCTGGCCGGGGTCAATGACCTAGGGGTACCTAGGACCACCCCCTAAAATTTGACAGGGGTACATAGGACCACCCCCAGGACCCATGGTCCCTGGCCCGTGTCAATGACCTAGGGGTACTTAGGACCACCCCTCTAGATTTTGGCAGGGGTACATAGGACCACCCCCTTAAATTTTGGAAATTGCCAAATCTAAAAATTGGGTGTGGTAGCCTAGGACCACAGTATGTACCTCTATCAGTATTGGGTGTCTATGTCGTTCCCTTTTATGAGTAAAAAATTGCCAAAAATTCAAATTTCGGAGGTTTTTGACCTAATTTATCCCCTTGGATGAGGTATTATTACCCTATATGGTTATATGGGCGTATACAGGGATTCATTCCCTTTTATAAGACATGGGTATATTAATGCACCCCTTGAAATTTTTGGGAGGGGTACTTTGGCCCACCCCTTCAATTTTGGAAATTGCCCAATTTAAACATTGGGTATTATAGTACAGGACCCTAATATGTATTATGATAAATTTGGGTGGTCCACCTCGTTCCCTTCTAGGGGTACAAAATTGCCAAAATATAAACGTAAGCAATACGTAGTACCACGTGTTTGGTTTTTGGTCGATTTTATCCCCTTTGATGAGGTTATTATCCTATATATATAGTTATATGGTCATGTATAGGGGTCCATTACCTTTCATAAGATATGGGTATATTTGTGCACTCCTTTAAAAATTTGGGAGGGGTACTTTTGGCCCACCCCTTAAATTTTGGAAATTGCTCATTTTATATATTTGGTATTATAGTACGGGACCCTAACATGTATTATAATAAATTTGGGTGGTCCACTTCGTTCCCTTTTAGGGGTACAAAATTGCCAAATTTTAGTACAACCACGTGTTTGGTTTTTGGTTATTTTATTCCCTTGGATGAGGTCCTATTACCTTATATGGATGTATACAGGTGTTTATTTTCCTATTGTAAGACGTAGGTACATTTGTGCACCCCGGCAGGGATGCCTTGGCCCACCCCTTAAATTTTTTGGAAATTGCCCAATTTAAACATTTGGTATAATAGTATAGAACCCTAATATAGATCACTATAAATTTTTCGGTGGTCTATCTCGTTCCCCTTTTAGGGGTATAAAACTGCCAAAATATAAACGTAAGCATTACGTTGTACCACGTGTTTGGTTTTTTTTTACCTAATTCATTTCCTTGGATGAGATCCTATTACCTTATATGGTTATATGGCCATGTATAGGAGTCCATTCCCTATTATGAAACATAAGTACATATGTGCACCCCCGGGAATGGTACCTTGGCCCGCCCCCTTAAGTTTTAGAAATTGCCAAATCTAAACATTTGGTATCATACTGTAGTACTGGACCCTAATATATATTACTACAAAATTTGGGTGGTCCACCTCGTTCCCTTTTAGGGTGCATTTTGTTCCGCTTTAGGAGTGAACCTTGCAATCGTCCCGAGTTTGATTCTTGGAAATGTTGAATTTAACGTCCCCGCGAAAACGGTGAGAGATGATAGGACGAAACATGAACTTACTTGACTGAGGATTGAAGCAGTGACCTCATACAGTAGAGACAAGCGCTGAGCCATCGTACACGTGTGTTGATTACTATGCAATAGTCCCGAGTTTGATTCTTGGTGCTAGTTTCAGGAAATGTTAACGTCCCACTTGAAACGATGATGAGAAATGAGAAAACATCATAAACTTACTTGCTTGCGGATTGAAGCAGAGAACTCACACATCAGAAAAAAAAAAACGCTGAGCCACCGTACTCCATTCAGTGCGAGCAGTTTTGCGTATGAAAAGAACATGAACAGATTATGTTACATTACTACACATTTCTGCTTGTTGTTACGCATAGAAGCTTGTTATTGTGAAATTGCAGAATCTGCTTTTACTACATCAGCATTTTTTCTCAGCTGACGGACTTTTAAAGCTCAACTTTACATTTATGTCAAAGACAGTTTCGTAACATATCGATGAGTGTTACATTTTTTCAATCAAGTTTAAGGAAAATGAATCACATTTTAGATGTGTTAATTTGAATGTCGTAAGAAACTAACGAGTCAACGGTATGATGTCATGATCAAAATTGCAATACTAGATGTCGTAACGATTGATGTGTAAGGAGAAAAACGTGAATAATGTCACAACCAATCAGATTGCTTCTTACATCACGTTTCGGCTCATGATGAAAGCTGTGTTTTCATTGGTTCTCCGTGATGTCATTGATTCATTTTCCTCGTTTCTGATTGGCTGATAGTGATGTCACTTTATAGTTGAACACGTTTTAGACCTAAATAAATTTCTTAATTTCATTTTTGAAGTCCTACTTCCACGAAGATCGTGAATGAACGTAGGTGTACCTCTAGTGACAGCGTGACTTTACTCCGTTCCTTGAATTTGAGGTAAGTATCGACCGCGTTTTCTTAACATCAATGGAGTGTTTTTTGCATGAGGATAACATTGTTATCATTGTTTTATTTAACATGAATTATTTAGCAAATGGAAGAATAACCCTCACTTACTTGACCGGGAATCCCACACATTAGAAGTAAGCACAAGAAATTTGTTGATTTTGGTTTAGCGTCCCTTCAGTAGTGGGGTGCTAGGAATACAGCTTAATGTTGAATCTGAGCGCATACTGGGTGTTGAACCCGGGGCCACATCCCACACATTAGAAGTAAGCACGAGAAATTTGTTGATTTTGGTTTTAGCGTCCCTTCAGTAGTGGGGCTAGGAATACAGCTTAATGTTGAATCTGATCGCATACTGGGTGTTGAACCCGGGCCAGAGGTGCGTAACGCTAACCACTTAGCTCAGTTTCTGATAGTAAACAAAGAAACTACGCACGAATTTGTTCCCTACAACGTGAGACGTGGACCTACAGTTTAATGTGGGATCTGATCTTCCGCCGAGAAACGAATTCGAGTCTTTCTTGCCTTAGCTCGAGAAAAGCAAGCGCATGAGATTTTGTTTTCGTTTCATGTTCGTCATACGTTTAAAGTTCAGTGTCAGAGGAAAAAATGCTTACTACAATGATTCTTTCAGCACAGTTAGAAAAACAATTTCATTCATTCTTTTTATCACTACAGAAACTTAGGTCATTTACATGTTGATGTTGGTCCCGGGTTTGACGACAATAAAACGTTTCAGTAGTAGAACTATTTGAGATATGATCATTCTTTTAGGATTGATCGTGTAGTCATTTTGATAACGTAGTGATCTCTGAATTCAATTTTAATTCGTGCTTTTTTCTCGTTTTAGATATTTGTTTTCTTTGCCTATTCCTTTTTTGCTTACCTTACCTTTTTCCCTATTTGAATATGGCTACTTCTGGCTTTACTGTCTTGCGAGAAATCAATAGACATTATCGGCGTTTTAATCTCGAAGGACGAATGCTGGAAATTCAAATTAATGCTCCGACCAGTGGCACCGATATTGTGGAGTGGGTTCAGGCCTCCTTTCAACAGATGTTGGATTATTTATTGGAAAACGTCGACGAATCATCGATGGTTGGATTGTCGATTTTATCCCACGATGAGAAGAACAAGCCATTTTATTTATCTTTCCGGCATGCAAGTAATTTGACACTGGAGACTTTATGGGCATCCTTTGATCGCATCCTTCAAAGTAACGATAGTTTTCTCATGAACGAACCGTTCATTGTCCATTTTCATCATGTGGATGTGCCCCGTGGATTTGGGAGAATGCGTCGAGGTCTTTTATCAAACGACGAATTATTAAAACGCAAGAAAGGCATTCTACGTGTAAAAAATACCGACAAGAAATGTTTAGCGTATGCGATTGTGATTGCTATTGGCCTAAAGAAATATAAGGATACAAATAAGAAACTGTACAGACAATATCACAACCAGAGAAAGTGTGTTGTTCTCCCTGACGTACATGAACTTTTGTCCAGATCATCAGTGAATTTAGAGCATGGGGGATCCGTGGAAGAATTACGACAATTGCAACGCTACTTAACCGATTATAAACTTACCGTATACACCAGCTTTTCCGGAGAAGATATTCTGTATGAAGGACCGGGTGGCGAAGACAAGATTCCAATCAATTTAATGTGCATCAATTCACATTATGACATCATCACGTCATTAACGGCCGTTTTTTCTACTAAGTACTATTGTGCTGCAGGCCACAAAAAATATGATCATCTTAATAGACACGTCAAGAACTGTTCGGCCATGTGTGAAAAATGTTTGCAGAAACCGCCATGCAGTAAGACCAATACGGAGAAGCAGTGTCCAGAATGCAATCGTGAATTTTATGGTGAAACATGTTATACAAATCATCTGACTGTACCATACCATAAAGGCCAACCAATATGCAAGATGGTGAAACAGTGTGCCAAATGTCTACGCATTTATTCGTTTGTCCATACAGGGGAAAGAAAACATCATTGTACAGATTATTTTTGAAATGTGTGTCGTAAACACGTTACGTCTACCCACCAATGCTACATGAAGCCTGATACGACTCAATTAAAGTCTGGAGTTCCATCAGTGTTACATGCCAAGAAAGCTATGATTGTCTTCTATGATATCGAAGCCACACAGGATACTTTCTTCGATGAAGACACGTTCATTCATAAGCCCAATTTACTGGTGGCCCAACAAGTATGTTACAACTGTGTTCAAGATGAGGATATACATCATCCGTGTGAAGTTTGTGGACAGCGAGAACATATTTTTCAAGATGATCCGATCAATGCCTTTCTTGCGTATTTACGTCAACCACGACCCAACATCAAACTTATTGTATCTTTGGCACATAACTGTAAGGGATATGATGGTCATTTTATTCTTAAATCTTTAGTGGAAGAACATGAATTGAAACCTACTTTGATCTTGAACGGAGCAAAAATTTTAAGCATGAAAGTGAATCACTTATCGTTTATTGACTCCTTAAATTTCATGCCAATGGCTTTAAGTAAATTATCCAAGGCATTTCATTTACCAGCGACCAAAGGATATTTTCCACACTTTTTTAATACTGCTGCAAATCAAACGTATGTGGGAAAATTACCGGACATCCATTATTATGGTGCAGATGAAATGAAAGTGGATGAACGAGAAAAATTCATGACATGGTACAACGAACACCAGAACGATACGTTTATTTTCCAAGAAGAATTGGTAAACTATTGTGTCCAGGACGTCAACGTACTTCGAATGGCTTGTATATCTTTCATGACCACTTTTGAACAAGAAACTCACGTCAATCCTTTCCTGGAGGCTATCACTTTGGCGAGTGCGTGCAATTTAGTATTTCGACGAAATTTCTTAAAACCTAATACTATTAGCATTCTCCCTGCACGTGGATATCGTCACAGAAACAATCAGTCACGGATTGCTTTGCAGTGGCTTGCCTACATGGAGGAAAAAGAGGGTCATTCAATTCAACATGCTGCGAGAGGAAAAGAAGTTTATGTTGCTGGTTTTCATCTGGACGGTTACTACAAAGATCCTGACACTAAAGAGAAACACGTGTATGAATTTGAAGGGTGCAGATTCCACGGCTGTCCTCTATGTGTCCCTACAGGCCGTGATCAACCCATTTATGAGAACTCCGAAGAAACAATGAACTATCGCTACGAGAGAACACAGCGTAAAATGAAGTTATTACGATCCATGGGATATAAAGTACATGAAATGTGGGAATGTGAATTTCGTCAAGTGTTAAAATCCAATCCAGCATTGGCCTCTTCTTTAAGCACACATCCTTATACTAATAAGACACCATTAAATCCAAGAGACAGCTTCTATGGTGGCCGTGTTAATGCCATTAAATTGTACCACGTCGCAAATGAAAATGAAGGCGAAGAAATAAAATTCTTGGATATCGTCTCCCTGTATCCTTATGTGAATAAATGTGGACGGTATCCAATAGGGCATCCACGAATATATCTACAGGGAGATCCAGAAATGCCCGACATTCAAACTGTCAACGGATTGGTCAAGTTGAAGATCTTGCCTAGCAGAAATGTGTTTCATCCAGTGCTGCCATTTCGCTCAAATAAGAAGTTGTTGTTTCCACTTTGTGCTGCCTGTGCCACAGCATTAAATCAAGATTCTGAATGTACACATTCGGACAGTGAACGAAGTCTAACAGGAACATGGGTGTCCTATGAAATTCAAAATGCCATTGAACTTGGGTATCAAGTCATTGAAATTTACGAAATTTGGGATTACGACATCACCGTATATGATCCAGAAACCAAGACTGGCGGATTATTCAGCGAATACATTAATACATTTTTGAAATCTAAGCTGGAAGCTTCTGGTTGGCCTGCCAATTGCGTCACCGAAGAAGAAAAGCAGCAGTATATCCAAGTGGTACAACAACGGGAAGGCATAACTTTAGATGCAGCAAATATAATGACAAATTCAGCACGTCGTAGTCTTGCAAAGCTCTGTTTGAATGCCTTCTGGGGACGACTCGCTATAAGAGACAATTTCAGCCAAACGACCATCATTAACGACCCCAAAGAACTGTATCAAAAATTAACTGCTCCAGACATAAAAGTCAACCAAATTTTACCTGTTAACGATTCGATGTTATACCTTTATTGGCAGTATGAAGATGATGTTCCAGTACAAAATCACAATGCTAATGTTGTCCTTGGAGCATTTACAACGTGTCAAGCTCGTCTGGAACTCTACAAATATTTAGAACTTCTGCAAGAAAGAGTATTATATTTCGATACAGATTCCGTAATATTCACGCAGCGACCATCACAGCCCACAATAGAACCAGAAGTATTTCTTGGTTCAATGTCAAATGAACTTGAATCAATTGGACCAAAAGCATACATTAAAAAATTCGTGTCTGGTGGCCCAAAACAGTACGCCTTGGAAATCTACAACCCCGACACGAAATCAACCAGTTATGTATGCAAAATTCGTGGATTCACACTCAATTATACTGCAAGTCAAAAGTTAAATTTCAATAGTCTGGAGCAAATGATCATAAATCAATCGAGTGAAAAAATCTCCATTAGCACGCCGCACAAAATTTACAGAACCCACGATCATCATCTTGTCACAAAACCTGAAGAAAAGAAGTACAGTTTCAACTATAAAAAACGCCGATTAATACCAGACACATACGAGACATTGCCCTATGGGTATAAAAAAGCCAGAACAGAATAACAGCCATATTTTCCCCTAATCCCACCAACATCACCTCCCAAAGACGGGCAAAGAATCAACGCAACACGGGACATGCTTCAACAAGGCCACAGCGAAGACAAAAACTCAGATGACATCACCTTGCAGAAACCCGTGGAGAAAAAAAAAAGAATTCAGGTACGTCACATTTGCGTTTCTTTTCTCACCTCACTCTCTCTTGATCAGTTAGTTCGATGTTAATAATCTGTTTTTCTTCTTTCACAGGAAACAAAATAAATATTACCATGTATATTCATATGTTTTATTTTCTCTTTACAGAATTTGTACCCGTCACGGACACGTCTTCCTTTGAAGAAAAAAGAAATTCTGTATTCTATTTCACATGCTAAAAATAAATGTACAAAAACATGATTCTGTGTTTTTATTTCCTGTACTGCGATTTCAATTTCTTTTTTCTGAATCAGTTTACCGATAAAATAAATCAATGTTTTGCGAAAAAAAAAATCAAACTAAATTTTTGTTTCAGAAAATTTTTTGTGTACGAAAAAAAAACTGATTCAGAAAATTTTTGTGTACGAAAAAAAAATGTTTTCAGAAAAAATTTTTGTGTACGAAAACAAAATTCTGTTTCAGAAATTTTTTTTGTGTGTACAAAACAAAAACTGTTTCAGAAAATTTTTATGTACAAACAAAATTCTGTTTCAGAAAAAAATTTTTATGTACAAACAAAATTCTGTTTCAGAAAAAATTTTTGTGTGCAAAACAAAATTCTGTTTTCGTCACGAAACTGCTCCGACTAAATGAATCGATTCATTCTGATAGTGTTGGCAACACTGGAAAAATTTCGGTAAGTATCGCTCAGACCCTGAGTTACAGCGAACACAACTAGATTCGAACCAGCAACCTTACATGTCTGATTCATCTCTAAATACAGCCAACTAAACAATAAGATTGTGTGTATACGTCAATGCTAGCACTGAGTCAACAAGGTTTTCTTCAAGGTCAAAGTTGCACACGAAGTAAAAAGATGACAACGCAGATCTTCTATCTTTCTATATGAAACATAAACCTAGTGTAAACTGCTCGCACTGAAATGTGTAATGTAACATAATCTGCTCGTCTTCTTTTCATACGCGAAACTGTTCGCACTGAATGGAGTACGACGGCTCAGCGCTTCAATCCACAACGAAGTAAGTTCATGTTTCCTCCTATCATTTTTCATCATCGTTTCAAGGGGACGTTAAACTCAACATTTCTTAAACTAACACACACACACACAAAAAAAATCGAACTCGGGACCATGACATAGTAATCAAAAAACTGAACTTCTCAATGGGCCATAGTGGCTCAAATATGTGAGATCTCTGCTTCAATCCGCAAGCAAGTAAGTTTATGATGTTTTCTCATTTCTCATCATCGTTTCAAGTGGGACGTTAACATTTCCTGAAACTAGCACCAAGAATCAAACTCGGGACTATTGCATAGTAATCAACACACGTGTACGATGGCTCAGCGCTTGTCTCTACTGTATGGGGTCACTGCTTCAATCCTCAGTCAAGTAAGTTCATGTTTCGTCCTATCATCTCTCACCGTTTTCGCGGGGACGTTAAATTCAACATTTCCAAGAATCAAACTCGGGACGATTGCAAGGTTCACTCCTAAAGCGGAACAAAATGCACCCTAAAAGGGAACGAGGTGGACCACCCAAATTTTGTAGTAATATATATTAGGGTCCAGTACTATGATACCAAATGTTTAGATTTGGCAATTTCTAAAACTTAAGGGGGCGGGCCAAGGTACCATTCCCGGGGGTGCACATATGTACTTATGTTTCATAATAGGGAATGGACTCCTATACATGGCCATATAACCATATAAGGTAATAGGATCTCATCCAAGGAAATGAATTAGGTCAAAAAAAAACCAAACACGTGGTACAACGTAATGCTTACGTTTATATTTTGGCAGTTTTATACCCCTAAAAGGGGAACGAGATAGACCACCGAAAAATTTATAGTGATCTATATTAGGGTTCTATACTATTATACCAAATGTTTAAATTGGGCAATTTCCAAAAAATTTAAGGGGTGGGCCAAGGCATCCCTGCCGGGGTGCACAAATGTACCTACGTCTTACAATAGGAAAATAAACACCTGTATACATCCATATAAGGTAATAGGACCTCATCCAAGGGAATAAAATAACCAAAAACCAAACACGTGGTTGTACTAAAATTTGGCAATTTTGTACCCCTAAAAGGGAACGAAGTGGACCACCCAAATTTATTATAATACATGTTAGGGTCCCGTACTATAATACCAAATATATAAAATGAGCAATTTCCATAATTTAAGGGGTGGGCCAAAAGTACCCCTCCCAAATTTTTAAAGGAGTGCACAAATATACCCATATCTTATGAAAGGTAATGGACCCCTATACATGACCATATAACTATATATATAGGATAATAACCTCATCAAAGGGGATAAAATCGACCAAAAACCAAACACGTGGTACTACGTATTGCTTACGTTTATATTTTGGCAATTTTGTACCCCTAGAAGGGAACGAGGTGGACCACCCAAATTTATCATAATACATATTAGGGTCCTGTACTATAATACCCAATGTTTAAATTGGGCAATTTCCAAAATTGAAGGGGTGGGCCAAAGTACCCCTCCCAAAAATTTCAAGGGGTGCATTAATATACCCATGTCTTATAAAAGGGAATGAATCCCTGTATACGCCCATATAACCATATAGGGTAATAATACCTCATCCAAGGGGATAAATTAGGTCAAAAACCTCCGAAATTTGAATTTTTGGCAATTTTTTACTCATAAAAGGGAACGACATAGACACCCAATACTGATAGAGGTACATACTGTGGTCCTAGGCTACCACACCCAATTTTTAGATTTGGCAATTTCCAAAATTTAAGGGGGTGGTCCTATGTACCCCTGCCAAAATCTAGAGGGGTGGTCCTAAGTACCCCTAGGTCATTGACACGGGCCAGGGACCATGGGTCCTGGGGGTGGTCCTATGTACCCCTGCCAAATTTTAGGGGGTGGTCCTAGGTACCCCTAGGTCATTGACCCCGGCCAGGGACCATGGGTCCTGAGGCAGGGACCCAGGGGCCAAAAAGTGAGGCAAAGTGGGGCCAATACTACTACTACTCATGCTAATTCAATTTTTTCTCCAACATTTCAAATTCTTCTCATATTGTAGTAGCCTGCTACTGTCTCGTGTGCACTGAAAGCTGCTCCTCTCTATTTGACTTCAGATTCATGTTTGAGGTAGTCCACTTCTTTTAAAAAATGGTCACATGACTTGAGTGTATTTGGTAAGGCCGCCATCTTAGATTCCAATATGGCGGCCACGCGACTACATCCATTTCTGCTTATACGTAATATCACAGAGCTGAGATACAAATTTCAATCTCGTGCCAAACTAAATATAATGCATGTTTTAAATTATATAAATTAATACCGTTCTATTACTCTGCCAACATTTTTAAATATGACAACTATTATTGTAAAAAAAAAAAAAAAAAGAAAAGAAAAAAAAAAGAAAACTAGCTTCCTCAATTTCATTATATTCGTTTCATAGAGGATTACTACGAAACTGTCAGAGATACTGAAGAAAACACTTGAAGTAATCATTATTGAGTATACATGGGCACCCGAACAAAATTTTCTAGGGGGGGTATCTCCCTCATTGCTATAATACATTTGATATTTTGTGTGTGTATGTGCGTGTGTGTGTGTGTGTGTGTGTGTGTGTATGTGTGTGTGTGTGTGTGTGTGTGTGTGTGTGTTTAGAAAATCTTAAGAAATTTGTTTTCGTGAGCCAGGGGGATCCGGGCCCCATCACGATCCCATCTTCGGGCATCCATTTAAGTATAATCTCACCTTTCAAGCGGTACTTATATTATTCTCCATCTTATAAACTGAGGTAGCTATGCCATTTTATCTAACGGAAGGTGTTGGATTTTGAGAACTTAGATTACTCTTTAGCTTGAAAGCCAACATTTAAATTGTGATCACCTACTAATCTAATTGATTATTGTTTGTTACTATACAAGAGTATTTTGAGTGTATAGTATTCTATTTCTCTACGTTTTTTCCATTATTTTAATGAAAATACATTGACAAAAATCAGAGCAAAAATTGCATAGCATTGTATGTAATTTAAATATTAACTGAGTTTCTTCCGACGAAATTTCTCCATCTATGTGCATACCGTTCATTTTTCCGGTTGTGCATTTCACAGTGTTGCCACAATTCTAGCTCTGGAGTGGGCTGAAAAATAGTACCAAATTGAAACAAAAAGCGCTGAATTCATTATTTTATACCAGTGTAATACATGGCTCTATAGCACGAAACTAAAAGAGATAAAGTTCTAGAACATTCCCCCCCCCTCTTCCAAGAGTCCAAATGAAGAAGGTGCTATTTTTATTTTTTAAAAAATCCAAATAGTAGGACTCAGTGGCGTAACAATGGTCTTTGGCGCCCCTAGGCAAAATCCCTAGTGGTGCCTCCCCTCACCCACTTAATAGAAGCGTACGCGCCACATCCCACATTTGGCTAGTTTTGGGCAGTACTGCCAACATGAGATTTTTCTTTCCGCTAAAACAGGGTTAAAAATTCGCTAACTGCAAAAAAAAAAAAAAAAAAAAAAAAAGTTGTCACGTCTACAAAAATACTTTAAGTATATTGCAATCGGTATTTAAGATCAGCTAATTATTGCTCTCCAATAATGTTGAGATTAGAGCCTAAATAGGTCAGTATCGTCCTCATCCATTTAACACTACGTCATCTCAGTCAACATCAGAAGAGGACGAAGGCAAAATTTTCAGCCTGCCACTGAGTCTTTGCCCTCTCACCTAGTCCAAGCCTATACTTTACGTTGCATTACACTAATGTTAGAAAATACGTTCGAAAATTTATTTTGGAGTGCTCGTTTGGGCGCCTCCTGACGTTAGCGTCCCGGGCAGTTGCTCGGTTTGCCCAACCTTTGGTGTTTGTGCTTGGTTCTGTGTAGCCCCAGTACGTGGCAATTGTGCTGTGCCTCATGATAACACTTTTTAACTCGTTTTACTCCAGATCTTATAGGCCATAGAATTTGTCGTTATTGTTGGAAGACTGTTGCGCAGGGGAATTTTATTTATAGTTAGTAAACTTAGTAGACTCTACATGTAATATAGGACTGGTATCGTAGTAATACAGGAGGATTAATTTCTTAATCATACAATGCTATAACCTCGACGAGTTTACAGTAATGCCAATAATTTGATGCGCAAATGTAATAAACGGCGAGTCAAGTGAGCAGGAATTTTTATTCTTGCCATGTTTGGAAATGAAGACCACAAAAACTTGGGGCTCCATTTATATAATTTGCTTCTCTTTTACTACAAACCTGGGGCGACCCCTAATATACCGAAACGTCCTGCGCCCTTAGGCAATGCCTACCCTGCCTACCCTATTGCTACGCCACTGGGAGGACCCCAAACAACCGTGGAAGTAGATGAAACATTCTCGCACGTAGGAAGTAGGACAGAGGCCGCAAATTAAAAGAGAAAACAGTTATCGTCTTCGTTATGTATTGTAAGGAAACCAAACGCGCCTCTATTTCAAAGTGACCAATAAACCAAAACGGTATTATGGCCATATATGAAAAAATATATATAGAACGAGAAACAAATCAATCATCTCCGAGTTCGCTCCTCATGACATCACACAGTATGAGTAACGTGAGATGTAGGAAAAGTCTTACTGACATTTTTCAAAATGTGACAAGTATTTATTAAATGGTGCTGAGTTGGGTAGAATTGTACCAACTTTTTCACAAAATGGGCTGAAAATGCCAGTGTGGTACCAACGGGCCGATGAATGACAAAAGGGGCTGAATTTGGTACAATTGTACCAAGTGTGGCAACAGTGGTATTTCAGTATGCGAAGAAAGTTAAGAATAAATTAACAATGTTTGGGTATTAGAAGTTCGAGGTTTTTAACAAAGGTTTCTATGATAACAATACTTCATAAATTAACCAATACGCAGCAACATTCGAATTATGAATACGCAGGTGAAATTTGTTGGTAAGAAGCTAAACGTATATTGTAGTCGTTAGGATTAATGTAGTGTATAAGGTAGAATTAACCAGCTAAACTGCCGCAGATGGCGGCCCCTAATAAAACCCATATGAATCTGTTTCCAACGTTGTATTACAACTTCCCTGTTTTTACTTTCACATATCTTACTTACAATTACCCCTGTTTCATTTCTGGCCTTCACTATTCACTATTAATCACAAATATTTCTTATTTTTATGCTTATTTTACTCTTTCCTACATTCATATACATCAGTATAATATTACTGCGCAAATAGGGATGCGCACGAGTCGAGTCGAGTCGAGATTTAAGCCTGTCTCGACTCGACTCGAGAAAATGTTGTCTCGACTCGTGTCTCGACTCGAAAATATGTCTCTGTCTCGACTCGACTAGACTCGAATTCGAGTCGAGACAAAACATACGAGTTAAAATATACGCACACATCAGCCAGAACATTATGACTACCTACCTAATTGTCAGTATGTCTACCTTTGGCACTGATAACAACGGCGAATGCTCTTGGCATGGATGTAATGATCCTTTGTAGGTCGCTGGAGAGAGTTGCCACCACATGTGCACACACAGGTCACCTAATTCCCGTAAATTCCGGGGAGGGGGGCGATGTGTTCTGACGTCACGTTCATTCACATCCCAGATGTGTTCGATTGGGTTCAGATCCGGCGAGTTGGGGGGCCAACACATCACTTGGAACGCCTCCCTGTGTTCCTCGAACCACTCTATCACACTCCTAGCCTTGTGACATAGTGCATTATCTTGTCGAAAAATGCCACTACCGTTGGGAAACATGGTCGTCATGAAGGCGTGTACGTAGTCTGCAAGCAGTGTGCGATACGCCTCAGCCGTCATGGTGCTTTACTCGAGCTCCACTAGACACATGGATGCATAAGCATAACCTTGGCCCATATGGTTGGGGGGAACATTCGTGCACACACACACACACACACACACACACATATATATATATATATATATATATATATATATATATATATATATATATATATATATATATATATATATATATATATATATAATTCTCAACCTTTGCCGACCCACTTCTGGATGAAGGTTTCTCCAATTCTTTTTCACACGTATCTATTTTTGGCAGTTCGTTTCCACGTTACTCCACACTGCTTCCTAATTTCGTCACACCACATTGTATTACAACGTTTTCTGGATCGTTTTCGTTCCCTTAGGATGCAGTCAAGGATTGCTTTTGTCCACCTACCGTCAGTTCTTCTTGCAATATGACCAGCTCACTGACACTTGAGTCCTTTTATTTTCGCGATGATATCGGTCACTCCTGTCATCTTCCTTATCCATGTATTTCTTTTTCTATCTCTCCGGGTTATTCCAAGCATACATCTCTCTAGGCTTCTTTGAGTTGTATATGCTCTCTCCCTTTGGAAGAAAGAGCATTATACATTAACAACTGATCACAGAAAGTTGTGAATTCAACCAAGCGTAGATTTTAATTCCTACTTTTTGATTGGAAGCAGCAACATATTTCACATTATTGCTTTTGGTATAAAAATCGATTATAAAGTTTGAATTTGCGGTGGCAGCTACATGGCATGAGTGTGAACTGCGATTCTTCTTCTCTTTCATTATTAAGAGACAACAAGTTTTATTTATTGACTTTAAGATTCACAAGCTGTAATTAGAAGTATATAATATACATTATTCACTTGTGCACGTTAAACTTTTCTTTTTCTTTCGACAAAAATATATTCACAAATTTCCACTTGGGCAGGTAGTCTTCGACCTTAAATTGTCACTTTTTGAAACCAACCATACATTTGCTTCTAATGTTTTAACCAAAGATTTAGTACCGTAGATTCGAGAAACCCTCTCTGATTTTGGATCACCTTTGTGTAGTTGGAGTGTGTGAATGATATAAATACTACTCAGGCAGATATCCAGCGTAACTTTACGTCAGTTTTTAAGGATGAGACCTAAAATTAAGCCTTTGCCTTTATGCTAAAAATTGTTATAGTCAATAGCCGGAACGCATTTCCCTAGAATAATTTCGTGGAACACAATGACGCAGATCGAAAAGTTCTAGATTAGTTCTTTATCGTGCTTTAATAGGGTATTAATCTGCTTAAAAATATGACAATAATAAACTTAAAATATACAAATTTGGAGCGAGACAAGTACAGCACAGGAATTGAATTCGGACAACACACTGACTTACTGAAACGCAGAACTGGTGCGTTCCGGCCCATTTTAAGCCCCGCTTAGCCAATCTTTCCCTGATCTTTGCCCAATCCCTCATATTGACCTGAGCCTTAAATGTTCTTAAGGAATTACCTGGAACAACCTATCAGCACAACATCCACATACTCATTTACCCCAGCTCATTAATAGTGTTTCTTTCAGAAAAAATCTCCAAAGAGGGTATTTTAAAAGTAAGGAGGGGAATTATAGTTAAACAAATGTTTCTTGATATCCTGATTTTCCCTGAAAATTTGCCTGAAGCGTATTTTGCACTTGACTGTGTGTGTATAAAGGGGAAAGCCCCGGCTCACCCTCTGAAAGAAATACTGTTGATCAATAATACAAGGAAATCACAATATTAGGAAATCCAAATATTAGCCAGTAAATATCACGCTTATAATTTTGATTTAATAAGTTAATATTTCACTTACCACTAAATGCAATGATGTGGAAACTGGACTTGAACTGTTAATGGAGCCGCAGCCGCCTTCCTCGAAGTGTTGCTTCTGAATCAAATTTGTTGATAATCTGAGAAACGTTCATGTCGTAAGACCTTTCTATGCACATCTACGAAATTTTTCTTCACCCATAGTGCTACGAACGTATGTTTTTAGCCGTCTCAGGCACGACAAGGAACGTTCACTGGTTGCGGAACTGACAGGCACGGTTAGAAAAGTCTTATAAACTTGGTTCAAGTTTGGGAAGCATGCGTAAAGGTTCAATTTTTAAAACAAATTTAGAAGCGATGAAAAATCATTTTCAGTCTGTCTCTCTGCACACAAATTGGAGAAAACTGTTAACTCTGATGTCAGCTCAACTTTAGGGATTTTGTAGGTGTTGCGTGAATTGTGATACTTTCTGCTGATGGCTTGTGTTGATTCAACACATCGTGCAGGGAATGAAGAACCTGCATATCATTTTCTTTGAACTTTTATTGCTAATATCTGCTCCGCAAGATTGTCAATAACGGAATAATACACTTCGCGTCTGTAATATTCATCTGCTGTCTCACACTCGAAGAAGTATCACCACCATCCAATGCTCGTGGGGTTCGTCTTCGTGGAACGTTCGGTGCACTGAATCTCATGGTTTCTGTAATTTCTTCTGTTTCTGTCCACAGCGTTTTGAAACTTTTCTCACTCCGTAAGGACTGAAGGCTGCAGATATTGGCTTGCGACAAATTTTTCACAGTAGAAAAATTAGTACGTGTATTCTGTAAGTGCATGGACAGTTTATTCGTATATTCAAGAACACGTCTCATCAGTTTAAGACGAAACAAAAATTTAAAAAATCATGAACATTTCTTAACAGGGAATGCGCATCTGGACCGTAAATTTGATAGTGCTATTTCCTCTAAAGTTTCAACTACAGATCCAAAATTTTCTAAAACTGCACGAATAGCTTCCGATTTACAGTTCCATCTAGTGTAGCTCAAAGATTTTAATGTTACCGAATGCTTTAAGTTTTCTCCTTGACGTTGAACATTTTCAAAAATAGCGTGCTTTTTTGACAGCGCTTCTATGAAGGAATGCAACTGCTCAGAACACCAAATATGTTTCGAATCGTAGACAGTTTTCCGCACACTCCTGATCCTCTTTGCAACGCCAGAGTACTGACCATGCATAGCGGCTGCAGCATCGTAACATTGTCCTCGGATGTTATCTACGCTCAGACCCAGTGATATTAACACATTTGTTAACAGTTTGGACAAACTTTCGCCGTGATTTTTCTGTATTGTAAAACCCGATAAAACTTTCGTGAACGTTTAATGTTTCATCACAGTATCGCAAAAGACTCGCTTCAAACTTTGAGTTTCATCCATGATGACACCATATATACCTGCAGTCTTCACACGATCGATTATTTTTCTCAGCACATACTCGCATATTAAATCTAGAAATTGATTTTGGTATTCGGGACTAACGTATCTAAATGTTTTCTCTTTGTTAACATAATACCGAAAAATCACGTCATTGTCTTTGGATCTTTGCAATAAGAGTTCTAGTAAATTCCCTTAGTTTCACTTTCGTTACTTTCCTTATGGTCTCTAAGATAACACATTGGCGAGCACAATACAAAATACTATTTAGAAGTGCTTCCAAATATATTCTATTGCCGTTAACTATTTGGTTCGTCTGCAAATCTAATTTACGCACAACTGATCCGTGCAATAGTGTGCGTTTCGGAATTCCGCAGCCTTAGAAATACAAGTCTTACAAGCGTTACTTGCCTCATGAGTACCGAATTTAGCTACGACCTTCTTCCTGTTACGGAAACCCTCTTTAGTAAAAGTGTCTTCAGATTTCGGAATATTTTCGGAGAATGCGCGACAATAAAAGCAAAAAGCACTATCTCGAGAAATGTTATATTTTAACCAACTAAATTTGCCTATACCAGTGGTCGAAGTGAGATGGTATGAGGTGGTATGCCATACTGCCTCTGGTTTTTCAGTGATCAAGACAATATTTAAATAGCCGGTATGTTGAATAAAAATCATAATAAAACATACCGCCTCTGCTTTTTTTTCACTTCGAACACTGGCCTATACCACTCAGATCGGAATTGGCGGCCATTTTAATTGGGGTAGTTTTCAATTGCGGTTGGAAGGGACCTAGACCTACTGCCAGAAATGTCTTTGCCTTTTCACAACCTTTGACTGGATCACGATCTTCTGAAACTTCATCTTCTGACACTGTTTCCAAATAATACCGTCATTTGAATTCTTATCTTCTGAGACTTCATTTTCTGACACTGTTTTCACACTAGCACTTGAATTCTTATCTTCTGAAACGCAAGAAGTATATTGTGTAGTCACTATTTCATTATCTCCTCTGGCACTGTCAATATTGCTAAGTTTCGGCTTCTTACTAAAATATTAGAACAAAGTTCCTTTTTTTTTTTGAGCACTGCATATTAGTCACAACAACTTCCTGTGAAACTAGAGAAATGTTCAAATACCCCAGATAAAATATAAAAAATGAAACCACTATACACCGATACACGTGAAGGCTATATACTGTATACGGAAAAAAACCTTCAAACGAACTGCTCACTGCCAAGGGCGCCGATTTCTTAGTAACTTTAAGCGGGGGGCATTCAGACGTGGGTTTGTATATTCATTAAAAAATACATATAACAATACAAAATACACATTCAGAAAAATACATGGGAGCCCATATAAGCTTTGGGGGCCCGGTCCTCTGGCCCCTCAGAATTGGCGCCCTTGCTCACTGCAAACACAAACTTCAAAATAAATCAAGTGTATTATTTTTGGTTTGGGTGCCAAGGTGGCTATTAGTAAAAAAAAAACGTTGTTTTAACCTTATAATTCTCCCATTCCACTTTACAACAATACCGCTATTTGTATTTAGGACCACAAGATTTCCGACAAAGAGCCGAGTTCTGAATGTCTCTGCTTATCCTTATAAAACACTTCCTGTATCTCAGACAACAGACCGACATTCAGAATACACAATTGGCGATACACAATAACACAGTATAAACACAATTTAACATTTCAACTGAGCAGGGAGCAGGTGTGTAATTTGCCTCAGTCACACCAGACGGACTACACTTGGAAGAACATGTGAGCATGTGGGTCGCGTCGTATGTAGTAACAGGAAGTATTGATGGTCAGAGTGTCATTGAACGGATTAGAATGTAAATCATCTCTTACAGAATCATGGAAATGCATACGGGTATATGTGGTAATAAGAAATACAATCTACACTGGAGACAACCTTTCTACCTTCGACTGCTTCTAACCTTTGGGGCATAACTATTAGAGATTACAGGAAGAGCGAAGAGATATTGTAAGTAAATTGAGGACACACTGTCCACGGGTGCATTCACATACTCCACAAATGAGTGATAAGACTCTCGTCTTTTAATCAAGAGCATCTAGGTTCGATTCATAGGTAGACAAGTGGATCAGACAAATAGCGAATTCTAGATGCTGTATGTCCTTACAGGAGTGGCCTTCGTACTGACAAAGGCGTGAAACCGTAACATAACGAGTGCAACAACAAAGTTACGAAGGTGGAGACAATAAGTGGCTCCTTCCCTCACCATAATGATCATATTGAATGTGACTATAGTAGGACTTACAAAAATAATGCAGATAAACCCTATAATTGACACACGCTTTTTATTTTAATGTTTTCACTTTATATAATAGGCATTTACTTGAACATACCATAGCAACATTCGGGATTTCAAGTTGGAGTCAAACCAGGACCTCTTAATTTCAAGGTAATGAATGATATTCACCCGCTGCATGATGTGTGAAATTAAAGTGTCTAAAACCTGTGTTACTCACTCAATTTATTTGCTTTTTTTGACAATGATAATCTCATATGTTAATACCTAAAGAAAAGAGGGATTTGAAGACAGAATGTTTTAAAGTGTAGATTGTACGTACTTATTGTTCCCCGATATGCAACCATGCAAACTTCATGTACAGAATGTTCTCTATCTTACCTCTAGTTACCAATCGACTTCCTAGCAACACATGTCAAGTTCTGTATTGTCAAAGATTCCTTTTCGCCTATTTTGGATCCACCATTATGTCCGAGCATGTTTGAGGATCCTTATGTTCTCTGGGAAGTTCCTTGCGCACCTATTGCACCTTGCTAAAATATACATTTTCAGTCAGCTTTCGATTTGTTCGATTTGAATTGACTCTAAGGTCCATTTCAAAGCATTGAAACTATATGAGACATGGATCTACATTCGTGGATCCGATTAGCTCCCACAGGACACCGAACTCAGTCTTCCGTGGCAAAAACGCGTATATTAACTATATAGACACGAGGGATCTTTAATTTAAATAGAGTAGGTGTGGCTTCTTGTATGTAGTTATAGACCGCCAAAGTTAATATTTTAGGATGCTGTGATGGTAACCCTGAGAACAAAAACCATTTACTACCTACTAGCACTGTTTATATACCGAGTCTTGAATGATATATTTCGTCGCATGAGAACTAGAGGAACGTAACTCCAAAAATACGGTTTTCGTTTTCTTCATGTTTGGAGATAATTTTAAAGGCCCCACTTGGTGTAAATGAAACGTAACACCATCTGTTCTCCTTTTTGATCATCTGTTGTAATGTACCTCAATTAACATCTTATTAAAAACACATCTTACTAAGAAAATAATATTTTTGTTCTCTCGCCTGTAAACCTACGAAAATGGACTTACGTTCCTCTGCTTCTCAAACGACGATTTGTAAATCATGGATTCCTTTATTTCAACATTACCTCTGCTCCTAATAAATGGAGAAACCACCTAACCTTTAAGTACAAGAAGAAAGAGGTCTTGTTAGGTAAGGATTTTTAGTTAACGATCTTTAGCTACGAAAGGAGTTTTCATTTCTACCTCTAAGTGGAGCAATTCCGTTTATCAATCCGAGTTGATGATCAGCTGTTCCATAGGTGAATGTATAAAGAAGAATTGTGTCACATCGTTTGATGTCGTTTTGTAAAAGATTAGGTATATTCTACATGGTCTTTTGCAACATTCTGCATGACATATATATACGATCTCAATAAGAGCACATTTACGAACTTTCTGTAAGTCACTTAGTAACAAGACGAGTATCTTTATAGAACACACTCTTCTAGTACCATGCGTCTCTTAGTGCATGCAATTCCATGTTTGATTTCAGATCCTGATATTCTTTATAATTATTTCCATTCTATGGCCTATACAGTATAATCAATGTCTCTACTACTAGCATTTTACGAATACCAGACTGAAACCCATTCTTTCACAAAATAAAACAGTCAATTTTAGTCAATTTATCTCTGAATATCTAACATTGTATCTATTCATTTTAGAATATATTACTTCTATAATAATAAATGAATCTGACAGTAGATATTAATTATTTTGGGGGGGAATGAATCGTTTCTAGATTACGTGAAATACACACTATAAGTCCCACCAACTTAATAACTTAACAAAAGTATAGAAGTACGAGTTGCTTAATTTTTAAACTCTCGTTCTATAATTTCAACATCTTAATAATACGAAAATTGATTCAACTCTAAAATGGCAAATAATCTAATTCTTCTATTGGTAACTTTTTTGGAAGGGGGTCTACGGTACTCACTCTAACTGTAAGAACTGACTTTATTTATTAGGCTACTATTCACAAAAGCTGATCATCTAAAAGTAAGTATAAACTCACAATTGTAACTATTTGGAAATTCTAGACAAGAAATAACATGGGATATGGTGCTTCCATCTCTATCAATCGATGCGAGGAAATTTAGCACTGTCCAATAATAAAATGTTTGTGCTATCCATACTCATTAAGGAGTTATAAAGGAAAACTTCTCATACTCTTACATGTAATGAGGCAGAACATTTTAAAATATTTGGATCGCGTATTTTTAGTGACCTGTTTCCTGATCATCATTCTGAAAATACCTAGGTATGAAAGAACAAGACGAGTTGAATTGAAATCAGAAGCTTCCAGCGTGCAAAGCTCTGGAACACAGCCTCTGCCGTCGAGCCGGGTGTGTCCTTGGCAAAGTCTGACCATAAAATGTAGGGATCTTTAGTTCCTAGGCTATGTTCTACCTGGCCACCAAGTTTCATTCAGATCTCTCCAATAGTCAAATTTGATTTACATCCGGCTAGTAGTTATCAAAAGATAAAGTACCACAACAAGACAAGCCGAGCCGAGCAAAACCAAATACAGTGATCTTTCTTTTTCTAGACAATAGGCTATTTGCCCACCAAACGTGGCCCAGATCCGACCAGTAGTTAATGAGAAAATAGTAGGTAACGAGGTCATGGAAGGATAGTTCGAGTCGAGCCGAGCTTAGTACAGTCTACTCGGCCGAGCTCGGCCACCAAATATGGTATTTTCTATTCATTTCGTCATTGGCTATTTGCCTACCAAATTTGGTTCATATCCAGCCAGTATTTACCTAGAAATAAAGTAATACACACACACACACACACATACACGTACACACACCCATACAGCTGAAGTGAAACTAACCTCGTGTATGATTACGGCGGAAGCTAAAAATGAGAAATAGAAGTACCTTTCCACCATGAGAAGTACCTTGAGAGTGTACTGTGGCGAAACCTGAATATCAGTTTCAGAATTTTTGTACGAAAGTGTCAAATGATTATTAAAACTTATACAACAGAGTTTCAGTTCCCGACATACAGAGGTTTAACAATGATTATTTGAAAGAAGTAAGACAAAAAGTAAAAGTAGGATTTTGTATTGCCCATTACAAGAACGGATAAAAGAGATTTTGAGTTCCCCTAATTATGAAAGTCCATTCTGATAATAAAAAGCGCTCGGTACATATCACTGTTTATGAAATTGACAACTCCAAACAAGAACCATTATAATAGTCCAAACTCGCAGAAGTTGTACGCTAGGGTATGATATACAGTGACGGATTTATGCACCTTGCAACCCTAAGCAATTCATAACAGGGGGCCACTCACACCATTGCACCCACTCCATCACAAGCTGTCCACTAATGAAATCATCTTATCGCATCCTTGACACATTTTCTTCAATCACAGAATATTTTTAAAGTATATTTACTTTTTAGTATACAAAGATATCTTTAGAGTCAGCAGTTTAGTAAATGAGGTCACACAACAGATTCTGACCAGTATTGATTGTGAACTATGAAGTCGTCTTGTCATTAATTTATGTTTGTTATGTTATAGTAATAATGGAATGTACTAAACCAAACAAAACGTAAAACATTACAATAAAACAAATCCAAATGTTATTTTTTTCTTTCGCTGTTCCTCTGAATTGTACAGCCCTAGGCAATGTTCCTTCTTTGATTGGTCAGAAATCCGACAATGATTAGCATTTCAGTTGAATGGATCGTACATACGTCCAGCTGTGCAGTCGGTTCTGAGTTCGGAGTATTACCAAGAGAGTGGGATAAATGAACAAATAGTTGATGTGAATAAATGAACAGGAAGCGTATGGTATAGCATTCCTAAGTTTAGCCCGCATAAAAGCAGGGAAGTTTCTAACCTCCCCGGCGCCCTAGGCACTTCATATTGTTACACCTCTCCACTATTTCCAGAGCAAGATAATATCGTCTGTTGTAACCTTGACAGGGCGCAGCCATGATGGTTACAAACAAATGTTGATAATTGCTGCTAAATAAGCAAGTGGCAAGATAATCCCATGCATGTACAGTAAATTGAAATTTATTGGGCGCGCTTTTAATAATAATACATTGAACTCATCAAAAGTATATTATAATTGTTGTTTCCTTCTTTTTTATTCTTTCATCCCGTTGATGTTCAATTTATCATATTGAGTGACAAGCTAGTAGTTTTACATGGACGGAAGTTGCATTTATAGTTTTCTTGTAAATCATTATAATTAAAAAGTGCACAAGGAATCATTTCCATAGTCTCGGCTTTTGTCTGTTAATAGCAGAAAACATGTAGTTTTCCTAATATTAATACAGTTAAGAGTCTGTTTTCACCCCCTGTTATCATCAGACAACTGTCCTTAAGTATTCCTATTTATCAAGTAATATAAATCTCTATTCTCAATTAACAAAAGTAAAATAAATACGTATCACATTTATATTAGATCTAGTTTGTTTGTAACCAGGTAGCTAAACCAGAACGGAAATTACGTTTTCTGCACCAGCGTATTTTAATTTTTCTCTTTTATCGCCCTCCAATTTTTGCGTGCCTAGCGTTCCTAAGCCGGAAAGCGGCCCTGCATAAAAGGGAGTAATATGAAGTAGAAGAGATCCGGAAGCTCTAATCCCTACTCTCATATAAGTCTTCAACGTATTCTTTCCACCTTCCTATGACCTCATTTCTCTCGCTGACTACCTTCCCATTCTTATTTTCTACTGCCATCATAATACTTCCTTGTTTCCTCCGAAATTCCATAGATTTCACCTCCTCGTACATTTCCTCATATTTCCCAACTCTTTCTAATTCTTATATTTCCTCGCATTTTCTTTTGTAAAACTCTTCCCTCGCTCTGTCTGTTCTCTTCGTAATTCGTTATTTAACTTTCTGTACATCTTTCTGCCCTCTTCTGTTTCACCCTGTTTCCACATCTTCCTCTCCCTCATTTTCTGTAACATCTGCTCTGTAACCCATGGTTTCTTAGCAGTTTTGTGTTCGCGGTAACCTACTGCTTCTTCTGCAGCCTGCTGTAAGCAACGTTTAATATGTTCCTACCGTGCGTTACTACCTGCACCTATTCTTTCCTCGTTTGAACATTTTTCTTCGAATTTTTTAACTAAAAGATTTCTTATTTCCTCGTTTTTCAACTTTTCAGTATTCAACACTTTGTTACCTACTTTTCTTCTGCCTACATTTTTCAGTTGAATATCTACTTCGGCCAGCACAAGATTATGATCAGAGAAAATATCAGCCCCGGGAAGGGTCTTCGCATTCTTTAAGCTATTCCGATACTTGTCCTGAATCATAACATAGTCTATCTGATATCTTCCGCCGTCTATTGGTGATTTCCATGTATATCTTCTTCTCTTGTGCTGATTGAACCAAGTGTTCCCAATTACTAGTGAATTCTGTCTACAGAAATTCACCAGTCCCTCTCCCCTTTCATTTCTTTCGCCTAAACCATATTTGCCTACGATACTACCTTCCTGTTTTTCTCCCATAACTGCATTGAAATCTCCCATTAGAAATATGCATGCACCCTTCTTCTCCCTATCTATAATTTCTTCTATTTTCTCATGATTTTCCTCTACTTCTTCAGTTGCATGCGAAGTCGTCGGTGCATATGTCTGTATAACCACTAGATCCTTCGTTTTCCCTTTAAATCTTAACATCATAACTCTATCATCAATAAATTCTACTTTCACTACCTTCTCCTTTAAGCGCTTTCCAAGGATTATTCCTACGCCATTATGACCGTCCTTTTAACTACCTGAATAAAACATTCTATATCCTTCGCTGTTCAATACCCCATTACCTTCCCATCTAACTTCACAAACGCCTACCAAATCTAAATTATTTTGTTTCATTTCTTCTGTAAGATTTTCTAATTTTTCTCCCTGTAACATAGTACGTACGTTCCATGTCCCTATCCTAAATCTTTTGCTCTTCCGTGTCTTTCTTTCTCTGTCTGTCTTCCCCCCATTATTACTTTCTCGTCCAATAGTCCTTCCCAAGTCATCCTCCTCCCGGAGATCCGAATGGGGGGATATTTTGACTCCGGAACTACATTTTGACCTGCGAAAGACCATTGTTCATATCTTCTCTTTTTGCTGCCAGCAAACTAGGGAAAATAGAGTGGTGGTTTCCCCTTGCCTTCCACCCCGCAGTATCCCAGCCGTTAAAGTCACTCTGACCACTAGTGCTCTCAAACGGGTCGGGTTACGGGTCGGGTCGGGTCAGGTCAACTCGGGTCGGGTTATCGGGTCGGGTCAGTCGGGTCAGTTCGGGTCGGGTTGTCGGGTCAAACTACTCGGGTCGGGTTGTCGGGTCGGGTCAGTCGGGTCAGCTCGGGTCGGGTTGTCGGATCGGGTTATTCGGGTCGGGTTGTCGGGTCGGGTCAATCGGGTCAGCTCGGGTCGGGTTGTCGGGTCGGGTTGTCGGGTCGGGTCAATCGGGTCAGGTCGGGTCGGGTTATCGGGTCGGGTTATCGGGTCGGGTTGTCGGGTCGAGTTATCGGGTCGGGTTGTCGGGTCGGGTTATCGGGTCGGGTTGTCGGGTCGGGTTATCGGGTCGGGTTGTCGGGTCGGGTTAGTCGGGTCAGTACACTTTGGTCAACTGAGTTTAGGTTGAATTTAAACTCGGCTGGAGTCGAAAGCTGCTGTTTTTCACTAGCTGCCTAATTAAAAATAGCAATTTTCAATTGATTTTATAGAAACCATAAATCTATTTTGAACACTTGCAGCTAGAGTTTTTATGATAAATGCTTATTTTTCTACTTGTGTGTACTTTAATTTTTAAATGTGGAAGATTGATTTTACCAATCGACTGTAATATTAATATCTACGCCAATATGGAGTCTGGATTTAGAAGAAAACTAGAAGTTGTTTAAGCAACGCCAAAAGAGATATTGGATATGGACGACCAAGCCCAAGCAGGGCCGCGGTGGCTCGGTGGTAGAGAATTCATCTCTGGTGCATGGTGTCCAGTAGCGTAGCTAGAGTTTTTTTTCAGGGGGGGGCAATGAAGGGCCCAAGAGGATTTTGAGGCGGACATCTCCAATATATATATATATATATATATATATATATATATATATATATGTGTGTGTGTGTGTGTGTGTGTGTGTGTGTTTAAGGTGAATGTTTCCATCTTTATTGTTCATGATTTTACTCTTTGAAAAACAGTGAAAATATAAGAATTTAGTACCTCAAACAACTAGGATTCATTAATGCAATTGATTTCTAATATAAGTAAATAGTTATTTAATCATGGCGTTTAAAATATGTGTAGTTGGTTGACTTAAGTGGAAGCAAATACACTTTTACAGGTAAAGAAAATAACTTATAGGTTCATGCCTCTACTTGAAGAGGATCTTTCTATTCGTGTGAGCAGCAGCAAACATATCCACAACTTGTTAAAGATCTAACGATTTAGCAATTTTCTTCTCAAAATAAAGTAACACTAAGTTTTTCAACCTATCATGAGTCATTGAATTGCGTATACAAGTCTTTAATCTTTTCAAAGAAGAGAATGATCTTTCACATGTAGCACTAGAAACTGATATAATCACAGAGATGATACCTAGCTTGTAGGTTTCTAGGAATGCGTTTTTGTAGACACAAAGAAGATCAACGAAATTCGTTAAGGAACCAGCTTTCGTTTTCTTCTCGTCTTCATACAACTTAATTGTTAGAGCAACCCACATTATGCTTTATTTCTTGTTTAATTATGCTTTTTTTAAATTATGCTTTATTGTTAATTTCAATGATTATTTTACATTAATCGTGTATAATGTATATTTATTATACATTAAATATTCTAAATATCTTGATCTATTTATTGATATTTTTTTGCAACTAGTTTCTCTCATATTTAATGAACTTTCTACTTAATTCATTGTAAAGAGATGTGCTTTGCTCGAATAAATTTTTTCTATCATTTGTGTGCGCCTTACAGGTACATATATACAGAAAGGGAAAGTAAAAGATGCCACCAAAAAGTACAGAAAGTGCTTAAGTTCAAAAAGTAAACATAACAATACAGTGACGACGCCAGAAAGGGGCAAGGGGGGCGAGCGCCCCCATAGTAGCTACTTTTGCCCCCCTGACTGCCACTTAGACTGCCCCTCCAGACTCGTACAATCTTTAAACATTCTTCACGTAGTATTTTATATCAGTATCATAACCAATCTCATTGACAAATTGTAGTCTACTTTCCATGAATTTACTATGTGGCAGATTAATCCTCAAGCTTTCTTCTTTGAGCGTCTGGGTATGCACGCATATTTCTGTTTTCTAATTTAGCCCCTTTTGAGGTAAATTTTAGTTATACTTCTTTCTTATGATTTTTAATAATTGTGCCTAGCGAACAATAGTAGATTTGGTCGACTTGTTTTCTTCTCATTGGATCAACTTCGATTGGAAACAAAAGAAAGGTAAAATCAGTTACGTAACTTGTTTGTATTTATCCAGGTTTGAAGTTTTCAGTTTCATATTTTGTTTTATTTAAAACTTCTTTTTTCTGAAACATTATTCTCGGCTTCCAATATTCAGAGGATGTGCTTATAACAGCTTAGTTTGCAACTACCAGGGCTTAATTTTTTGAAGGATATAAAAAGAGTTGTGTTTTCCCTTCCTGCAAATGATAATAATAAAGTTATGGAAGAAATTGATTCCCAATAAAATGTATTGTCAGAGTGCTGATCTTTAGTTAGTAATTGGTTTATACTAGTGCTCCTTTACTTATTTTGTTTCAAAGTACTGACGTGACGTCTACCATATTGACTAGGAACTGCTGAAAAATTCGTAGCCCAACCCGGAAGGAGTGCACGTGGATTGGTGAAGTTTTACTTCTTCTTCTCTTCCCCCGAGAGTCAATATACTACCTTGTACAGTGCTCCAGCTTTTGCAGAAAAGTTAAAAAAAATCTAGATTTCCTCGCAGCACTGTTCGTAGCACTACCCCTATCAGATCTAAAATGGCGTCTTTCAAGTGTTATTTAAGTTTGAGAAATAAGTACACGTAATAGTTAGACGGAGCTAAATCTGCGGAATAAGAATGATGATCTAGACATTGAAATCCTATATTATGCAATGTCAGTTATGTTCGCAGGGGCTTGATCTTGATGGACAGGTGTATTCTCCTGAAGGAACAGAATTCCTTTCTTTTCATTTTCCGCAGCGTTGAACTTTGAATTTTTCTTTCAGTTTTGTAAGTAATGTATAGATTCTGGATTAAATATCTGACCATTGAGGAGGTAGTCTACCACTCCATACTTATACCAGAAGAATGTTCCAAACAGTTTCTCAACCTACTTCTGTGTCTTGAACTTTTTGGGGCGATGGAGAAATGAGTGTTATTACTCCATTGACTGTTGTTCCGATTCAGGATCATAGTGGTACAACCATATTTCATCTATGGTTACTATTCGTCAGCGAAATTGATCAGCATTACGGTCAAACTGGGAGAAGACTTCTCTTAATGCCGTTACCCTTTTATTCTCCTGACATATATTTTGGGAACCCATTATGCCGAGAACTTGCGCATACCCAAGCCATTCTGAATTATGCTACCGACGAGTTCCAAAGAAATGCCCAGAATCTCTGACACAAGTTTTGCTGAGAAGGTAAAAACTGAGAAAGCGGGGTGCAGACCTCAGACTATAATAAATATATCGTGAGTTTACTATACACTTTAAAAACTATATAAATAATAGCTTAAATTATTTGTGTCACACAAAAACTGGGGTGGCCTAGGCCCTCCGGCCCCGGGCTATATCCACCATTGGCTGAAATGCTGCAATTTTCAAGAATAATGTCACAAATTGCATCCATGATTCCAGGAAGAGTCATTGCTTTTAATCATCCTGGATGTAAAGCATAATTTGTTGAGAAATTGCTACGTTTATAATAAGCCACTTACTTCTTCACCACCATATATAACGGAGGAGAGTCCCGTGGTGTTTCACTGATTTCCTAATTAATTTACTTCGGTGACTTTCCTTGGTGGAACAAAAATGTTATAACAGTAAGGATCTGGATGTTCGTGAAATTATCTGTTTGGGCACACATAATCACTTCAGAGGCCTGAGAAACAATAAGAATGTCATTATTAATATGAAACTTTATATTTGTATATACAGAGATATGTTTTTCTAAACTAGGTTTCATTTTTCTACCTAGTACCTACACTCCTTCTGGATTGGACTACGACATTTTCAGCAGCTCCTCGTAAATTCTCTCTCTGGCTATATATATATATATATATATATATATATATATATATATATATATATATAGAGAGAGAGAGAGAGAGAGAGAGAGAGAGACGTAGCATATAGACGAATGTGTTACTTGTAGCATACGCGAAAGTAATTCAATTTATGTTTAGGCTTCAAAATTTTCATTGAAAAATATTTCATGTGCAGACGTTACTTATTTGTTAGTTACAAATTTTATTTGAAATAAGTTTAATTTATAATCATATAGATCTAACATAAAAACAGCAACGAAATACACAATGTAATGTAAAATAAGTCAAACGTAATAAATATGTCATTTTTGGTATGGCAAATAGCCCCCCCCCCCGAAAATGTATCTGCCCCTCCTTTGCCCCCCTAAGAACTTAAAGCTGGCGTCGTCACTGTAACAATATAGTATGGAGTTCTTGCATACTATTCATTGTTGGCAGAAAAAATTTTTCTTTTACTTTTTTCTTTTCTCCACATCAAAGGATTTCACCGAAAAGTTTACAGAAATGAAAATAAGATTTTCATTGTTGCATTGTTATGTTCTCAATGATTTTGCATTGTAAATATTGGCTTTAAAAATATTAACACAGTATGTTAAACTTTCAGTTAAAGAGAATTTTCCAAGAATTGTGCTATATATTTTAAATTATGCTTTATGCTTTATTTTCTAAAATTATGCTTTTAAAACTAGTTTCCCAATGTGAGTGCATTTTGGCGTTCACCCAGTGTCGTGACCATAGTGCTCTCAAACGGGTCGGGTTGACTCGACCCGACCCGTGACCCGACCCGACTCGGATCGGGTCAGTTCGGGTCGGGTCGGGTCAACTCGGGTCGGGTTGTCGGGTCGGGTCGGGTCGGGTTGTCGGGTCGGGTCGGGTTGTCGGGTCGGGTCAGTCGGGTCAACTCGGGTCGGGTTGTCGGGTCGGGTTATTCGGGTCGGGTTGTCGGGTCGGGTCAATCGGATCAGCTCGGGTCGGGTTGTCGGGTCGGGTTATTCGGGTCGGGTTGTCGGGTCGGGTCAACCGGGTCAGCTCGGGTCGGGTTATCGGGTCAGGTCAATCAGATCGGATCACGGTTCGGGTCAGTCGGGTCGGGTCGGGTCATCGGGTCGGGTCAGTCAATTCGGGTCACGGGTCGGGTCGGGTCGGTCTTCAACCCGACCCGACCCGACCCGTTGAGAGCACTACTGACCACGCCTGGGATTAATGTCCAAGTTGCCGTGCCAATCAACCACTTTCCGCCAACTTGGCTACTGGAGAACTGCTGCCTTCTGCCAGAACACTCTTCGTCTGGCTACTCCATTTAGACCAATTCGGTAGGGGTGGCCCTTCTGGTAGGGAACTACCATCGACACAGCTCTAAATTTCACTGTAGATAGGTATACAATAAGTGTATAGGTAATTCTATTTTCTCCGTCCCAGTAAAACAAGTGATTCTTAACTTTCTAGTTTTCTTTTGTATTAATTTTCGTAGTTTTGCTGCAATATGAAGGATCAAAAATGTTTTTTTTTCGCTGTACGAATTTCGTTGAATTTTAGATCCGTTTTTATCCTACCTTACCTAGTAAAAGTAAATGTTATATATATGAACTTTAGACGTAGACTATTCTAAGTCACTGCAATATTAATATTTATAAATAAGTATAACATTCATTTCTTCTTTTAATTTATTTTCTGATTCATTCCTAATATTTTCAGCCTCGAACTATTTTATCTTCTTCACAAGATCTTTGGCGGTGGACATTTCCAAATAGGTGCACCTCCAATATTTTCGAAAGGACACATGGAATGCTAAATATGTACCCAATAGGTACACCTCCAATATTTTCAAAAGGACACATGGAATGCTAAATATGTACCCAATAGGTACACCTCCAATATTTTCGAAAAGACACATCGAATGCTAAATATGTACCAAATAGGTGCACCTCCAATATTTTCGAAAAGACACATGGAATGCTAAATATGTACCAAATAGGTGCACCTCCAATATTTTCGAAAAAACACATGGAATGCTAAATATGTACTCAATAGGTACACCTCCAATATTTTCAAAAGGACACATGGAATGCTAAATATGCACCCAATAGGTGCACCTCCAATATTTTCGAAAAGACACATAGAATGCTAAATATTTACCAAATCGGTGTACCGCCAATATTTTCGACAAAACACATGGAATGCTAAATATTTCCCAAATCGGTGTACCTCCAATATTTTCGACAAGACACATGGAATGCTAAATATGTACCAAATAGGTGCACCTCCAATATTTTCGAAAAGACACATGGAATGCTAAATATGTACCAAATAGGTGCACCTCCAATATTTTCGAAAAGACACATGGAATGCTAAATATGTACCAAATAGGTGTACCTCCAATATTTTCGAAAAGACACATGGAATGCTAAATATGTACCAAATAGGTGCACCTCCAATATTTTCGAAAAGACACATAGAATGCTAAATATGTACCAAATAGGTGCACCTCCAATATTTTCGACAAAACACATGGAATGCTAAATATGCACCAAATAGGTGCACCTCCAATATTTTCAAAAGGACACATGGAATTCTAAATATGTACCAAATAGGTCCACCTCCAATATTTTCAAAATAACACATGGAATGCTAAATATGCACCAAATAGGTGCACCTCCAATATTTTCAAAATAACACATAGAATGCTAAATATGTACCAAATAGGTCCACCTCCAATATTTTCAAAATAACACGTGGAATGCTAAATATGCACCAAATAGGTGCACCTGCAATATTTTCGAAAGGACATATGGAATGCTAAAGACGTACCCAATAGGTGCACCTCCAATATTTTCGAAAAGACACATGGAATGCTAAATATGTACCAAATGGGTGCACCTCCAATATTTTCAAAAGGACACATGGAATGATAAATATGCACCAAATAGGTGCACCTCCAATATTTTCGAAAGGACATATGGAATGCTAAATGTGTACCCAATAGGTGCACCTCCAATATTTTCAAAAGAACACATGGAATGCTAACTATGTACCCAATAGGTGCACCTCCAATATTTTCGAAAGGACACATGGAATGCTAAATATGTACCAAATAGATGCACCTCCAATATTTTCAAAAGGACACATGGAATGCAAATATGTGCCAAATAGGTGAATCTCCAGTATTTTCGAAAGGATACGTGGAAGGCGAATATGTACCAAATTGTTTATTTTCCAATGTTTTCGAAAAGTCACATGGAATGCGAATATGTACCAAATAGGTGTATCTCCAATATTTTAGAGAAGACACATGAAATGGGAATCTTTACCAAATATATACAATTCCAATACTTTCAAGAGGACACATGAAATGCATCAACGGGTAATATAGGTGATCCTCATCTTTAATCGTTACACATGAAGTAGGTCAATGTATCACATACGTACATCTCCAATACTTTCGAGAGAATACGTGAAATTTGTTAGTGGACCAAATAGATGTACCTCCAATATTTTCGAAAGGACACATGAAATGTATGAATGAACGAAATAATTACTCCTAATATGTAGCGTGGACAGTGAAATACATCAAATATGAAATATATGCACTCAATATTCTGGAGACAACATATGAAATCGTCAAAGGGCAACATAAGTGTACCTCATCTTGTCAGAGAACAGGGAAGTACGTCAATGGATCAAATTTACATCTCGAATACTTTCGAGAGGACACTCGAAATGCATCAATGGGCAATATAGGTACAGCTCCAATATTTTCGACAGGACACATGTAATGCGTTAATGGACCAACTAGGCGTACTCCAATATTATCAAGAGGGCACATGAAATAAGTATACGGACCAACTATGCTCACGAGAATATTTTCGAGAGGACATAGAAAATTCATCAGTTGACAAATAGATGCTCCTCCAATATTTTCGAGAGGACACATGAAATACGTCAATGTACGAAATAGGTACATCTTATGTTATTGAGTACACTTGAAGTACGTCAATAGACCAAATAGGTACATCTCCAATTCTTTTGAGAGGACATATGAAATGAGTTAATGGATCAAATTGGTGCTCCTCCAATACTTTCGAGAGGATATATGAAATGCCTCAAACGACTATATAGGTGCACTCCAGTGTTCTCAAGTGTTCATTTGAGGTACGTCAATGGACGAAATAGGTGCAGCTCCAATATTTTCGATAGAATAAACGAAAGATGTTAATGTAGTAGTGAATGCACTCAATATTATGTATAGGACACTTGAGATACGTCAATGGACTAAATAGATGCAATTTCAATATTTTCAAGATGACACACAAAATGCTTTAATGGACTGTATAGACGTACCCCATGTTTTAGAAACTAAAACATAAAATGCATCAATGTACAAATTGAATGCACTCTTATTGTTTTCAAGAGGATACATGGAATGTGTTGGATGAAATAAATACTCTAATATTTTCAAGAGGATGCAACAAGTGTTTCAATGGTCAAAATCGATGCACTCCAAATTTCATGAGGACATGAATCACGTCAATAGACCAAATAGGTTCACCACTAACTTTCGAGATGACTTACTATGGGTTAATGGATCAAATAGGCGCACTACTAATAGATATATGTATAGAACAATCTTCCTGTCAAGTGTATATCTTATTTTGTAAAGTGATGTTATACGATGGAAATGTTATTGAGTTATTTCGAATCTTGGAGTGTGAATATGCATGTTATAGACGTTACGTCGTGCATTCAGCTGAAGTTGATTAAACTTTTTCATCATATCCTTCAATCTCCACTCACTTCAAATACCTCTTAGACGTGTTTTACAATAATAATGCACTGCAATTCAAATGAAACTCTAATGAAATTTTACGTGCGTTGGCGTAATGACTCAAGTTGGTGCTTAGATAAAATTAAAAACACATATTTGGAAGACAAGGAATACTTGTACATTTAAATGATGGAGGCGCACGGTTGAAATGGTTTGTAATAGAATTCTACTTCAAGAACAGTATTTCGTATCATACCTAAGAATATATTTGAATGTAATAACATGGTTGATTATATTGTATGTGTGGTAATAACACATTAAAGTAACTATTTTGTGTGGAAATCGAGTCTCATTAGTATGAAATAATAAACCTTTGTATAAATGAGTTGCTTTGTTTACTTCATTAATGATTCAATGTTTCTCGTCCTTGAAACTATAATGGCCAAAAGTTAATTAACTTTCACAATAAAAAAGAAGTAATTTTTAAAATTACCAAGTATTTTCGAAAATACACATGGAAGAGAATTTTAATGCTGTCATCTCAGTCTCAGTCTCAGTCTCAGTCTTGTCTTCGCGGGTTTTGATTTGTTGAAGTGTCGGGCTATTGCCCCTGCCTTCCATTTCTTTTGTGTCTTCCTTGGCTTTGTTTTCTGACGTATATGTGGTGGTGGAGTCGCTACTGTCGCGCCCTCCTGTGTTTTTCCCTGTGGCTGGTTTGTTGGTTTACGATTCTCTCACGGGGGTCGTGGCATTCTGTAAAGTCTTCTTCGTGGGTTTGCATTTCCTATTGCTCTTATTGTGGGGTTGGTTGAGAGTTCTTTCTTTCTCCAGAATTTGGTGGATTGATGTCGTCTAACTTCCTCAAGCAAAGGGAGGTCCAGGTCTTCGTGCAGTTGTGCTACTCGCGTGTCCCTGGAGTGGCCGGTTATGGTCCTAATCACCTTGTTTTGCAACACCTGCAGTGGACGTAGATGTGTTCTATACGTATGCTGCCAGGCATTGTGCCCGTATAGTAGTATCGGTCTAATGGACATCTTGTAGATGTGCCGCTTGATGTTTTGAGACAGGGACGCTGCGAGTAGCATTGGAAGTAGAGCCATGAAGCGCTGTAGTGCCTTCTTGGTGGTGTTCTGCAGGTGAGTGGCAAATGTTAGGCGTCTATCCAAGTGGATTCCCAGATATTTCGCCGTATCTGTCACTGTGAGTGCCGTCCCTCCCATCGTGAGATTTACTTCTCTTCGCTTCCTGTTACGGGTGAAGTCCACCACAGCTGTTTTCTTCGCGTTGGTCCTGATTCGCCAGTTCCGTGTCCAGGTTTCCAGGTGGTCGATGTGTCGCTGGAGATACAGCGTTGCGTACCTGAGATTGGAGTGACTGGCGAATACTGCAGTGTCGTCGGCAAATGTGGCGATCGTTGTGTTTGGTGATGTGGGGATATCGGCTGTGTATACTGCGTACAGGAGAGGAGATATGCAGGATCCTTGAGGTACTCCTGCCCTTGCAGTCCTTGGTTCTGTTGTGTTACCGTTGAATGTTACTCGGAATGTTCTGTCTGCCAGGTAGGATCTGATTGTTCGGATTTGATAGTGCGGGAATTCCTGCTGGATCAGCTTGTGGATGAGCCCTGCGTGCCACACCTTATCGAACGCTTTTTCGATGTCGAGAAATAGTCCCAAGGTGTGGCCGCCCTCGTTGAACCGTGCTGTGATTACTTCCGCTACTCTGACCAGCTGATGTTCGGTACTGTGTCCTGGTCGGAATCCGAACTGGTGGTCCGGGATTAGTTGATGATCCGATATGTGCTGTTGCAGCCTCCTCTGGAGTATTCTTTCGAATACTTTGCTGACGTGCGATAGGAGGCTGATCGGCCGATAGTTCGTAGGGTTGGTCCGTACTGTGCCCGGTTTCGGGATCATCACTATGTTGGCTTCCTTCCAGGTCGTTGGGAAGTGTCCTGTACGCAGTATACTGTTGTAGATGCGACACAGCAGTACTATTGCTTTTCTTGGGGCTTCTCTCAGCGCTGACGGAGGTATTCGGTCAATTCCAGGGGCCTTGCCGGGATGGATCTTCCTGAGAACTGTCCTGATTTCTCGTGGCGTTGTGAGTGCATTCGGCGGTAGTGGGTCTTCTAGTTGTGTATGCTCCATGCTGTGGTGGACGGCGAGGAGTATGCGGGCGTCTGGCTGGGTGTCGTTCTGCTGCAGTACCTCTTCGAGTGTGTTTGCAAAGAGCTCCGCCTGTTCCTCTGGGTCGTGCAGTAATCCTTGCGGTCCTTGCAGGGGGTAGGATCTGGAGCCGCTGGTCGGTCGTGAGATGGTTTTCGCCAGTCGCCAGAACTCTTGGTTGGGTGTCTCCATGGCTTGGAGTTTGTTATCCCATTTTTGGATCTTCAGCCTTTGCAGCCGTTTCCGCACCCTGGTGGTAAGGCTGTTCCATAGCGATTTGTATCGATGGTCCCTGGTGCGTTGCCACTGCTTTCTTGCCCATCGTTTGAGTTGAATGAGCGCAGCGGTACGTAGTTCCTCGGGGCGGTTGTTGTTTTCGGGCTCGGTGGTGGTTGATGTAGATGCCAGCCTGTATGCTGATCTTATGGATGCCGCGAGGTTGATTACTGCTTCTTCGACTTCCTCTGGTGTATTGACTGGGGTCCTTGTGTCCACAAGTTCTGCAAGAAGCTGGCGGTAGTTGTCCCAGTCTGTGGTGGTGATGGTTGGAAGCCTTCGGGTGGAGAGTTGGTGGTTGACTGAGATGGTCTGCAACACTGGTACGTGGTCCGAAGCCAGGGCGATTATGGAGTGGGGTCCATCCAGGAGTGCCAGGTTAGACGTCAGGATCATGTCTAGGACATCAGGTTCACCTCCGTTCTTGGGGTAGTGCGTGGGCTCAACAGGTGCTGCTGGTGTTAGGTCTACCCGGTTAAGTGCTTGGAAGAGTATGTTGCCGTTTGCGTTGAAAACTTTGGAGTTCCACAGGGGGTGCTTGCAGTTAAGGTCGCCCCCTATGAGTACCCGATGGCCAAGTCTCCTCAGGTTCCGCAGGTCTTGTGGTTCCAATCTTGCTAACGGTGGTCTGTAAGCAGCAATGACGTAGACTGGTCCGTCCGGAGAGTGCAGGATAATTCCAGTGCCCTCGAGGGAGTGAAGGGTTGGGAGAGGAAGGGGCTCGTGGGGAATCGACGTTTTGATGAGGATACCTGTACCGCCTTTTGGTCCCTGGCGGTCGGTTCTATGGAAGGTGTAATTACGTATTTTGAATGGTATGTTGGGTTTAAGGTGGGTTTCTGTGAGCAATGCGATGTCCACACGCTCACGCTGTAGGAAGTCCTCGAGGTTTGGTTTTTGCTTGCGAATCCCATCCGCATTCCAATGTATGACCCTGAGGTCGCGTGCTACTTTCTGCCTCTTATTGGCTGCCATCATCGAGGAGTGAGGCGACTATCTCGAACATGATGGTGAACTTGGACGCTGAGTCTCTGGCATCTTGCATCTTTCGTAGGCCTGTCTTCACTGTGTCCAAGAACTTCTTTATGTTGAGCCCTTGGAGGAGGTCCATGATGTCCTTTATGGTGGCTACAAGGGATGCTGGGCTGTCAGTGGCGGTGTCTTCTGGATTTGCTTCGGGGCGTCTAGAGCGGCTGGTGGGCTGCTTGGTGGTGGTATCCTGTTGTCTGTCGTGCTGCGTCTGCTTGGCTGGTGGCTCTGCTGGGCTGTTGTTTTTCTTGTTAGTTGGCTTCTTGTCTGCGTTGCTTGGAGTTTTGTTGGGCTTGTCGTTTTGTCATGTTCATAAGTTTAATTGTTATTGATTGGTTTGTCGATAGTTACCTTCAGGAAGAACAATGTATTTTATAAATTTTTTATTGATGCTTGCATATATTGGTAGTAAGTTGAAAGTGTCAGTCGCCACAAAAAAATTGAACAGAATTCTGAGGAAAGTAACACAAAATGGATTGAAACTTTACCTCTTTTGTACTAGAGTTTAATCTTTCTTCCCTCTGCCATCTCTACATAATCTATCGAGTTTGCAGAATTGTCTGTTACAAACCTCGTGAAGAATAACACAGTGAAGTGATTGACACTAATCTGTGTCATAAACGATAGAAACTTTACATTGAAAAGTTTAGAATAGGAATATGGCCCTATTTTCTGGAATATTTACATGTTAAAAATGTCAAAGAAGACTATAATATTCTAGGAATTTATCTAAGTTGGTCATAAGGTCTGTTGGAAATTGGGTATAAGAAAGTGCAAATCTAACTATTGCAATTCATTGTAAGCTTAATAGTAAATTTTATGTAAAAGATAACGGGTGTCCCCTTGGGCTCCTGGAATACCGTGGGAAACGACAATAAATGCACTCAGTGAAACGATTGCCATTGTAGAGATGTTCATGTGCTGTTAGCTTGAAGAAATGTGGTGTACGTATTAGCTATAATTTTAGACAATTCTGTATAAATAATTTTCAATTTCTGGGCATATGCTCTTAGCTATAAGAATGAATCCCTTTATCAATCAAAATTTTTGTTACAAAAATAACCTTATGGATTGAAACAAAGTACCGGTACGCTTAATCTTGTTTGCAATAACATTCTTTTGTCACTCTCACCTATGCGTCATGGTCCAGCGGCAAATTGGGTATCCGAAAATTCTTGTTCAATTTCTTTTTTGGGGGGAGGTCTTGAACTGTGTAATTTTAGCGTTGTATTAGATCAATGACGTCACCAAAATATGGCCAGCATTAGCGCAAGAAGAGGAAACCAAGAAAATAATTCAAGGGATTGTAGTACTTGTGGCCCATAAGAGACCAAAAAATACTATAAATCAGTATTGTAGTGTAATTTCATATTTTACCAGGGAAGGGCAAGATAATCTACTGACGTAAGAGTTTACAGACCTATTAGTCAATGGTGTGTGGTGCTGTTTATAGTCGGAGAACAGGTCATGAATGGTAATATTCCCTTCAGCATTGCCAAACACAAAATAATATTAGCATGCGTTTAACACAGCAAATGTGTTTATACTAATGGGTTTTCTCAGAGTTCTCCTATTTCTTCCCATATTATCATTCCACGAATTATCTCATAACCATCCGTCTTCTTCAGCCTAAATGACATAATCATGGGATTAAAGACTTCATTATACTTTTACACATGCCCAATACTGCGGCTGATTGATTTTCTATAACTTCTAAGAATCAGTGAAATTTTATCTCACCTGTAATATTCGTTAAACAAGTCCTTTGCTAGGTCATTTTGAATTCTATTGGAAGTTCTATGAAACGTAGTTGTATTCAACAAATAGTTTGCAACTTTCTAACCACATTTTACAATCAAATTCAGCAGTTCAATGTAGTTGCTCCTGTTCATTGACTTGACACCATCTCCATGTCTTCTATAATTCAATCTTTGCTTTTGCTTTTGCTTTAAAAGAAAAAGCAAAAAAAGCACTAATCAGACATTTTCTTTTTCTCTTTGGGTTTACATTCTTTTATTTTTAAATGTCTCATAGAGATGTTAATAATTTACTTCACAGTGAACCTTGAGTAACCAAATATCTTTACACTATACTTGGATGGAAGTGGTTTTGGGACTATTTACGACATACACTTTTTACATAAAAATTATCACTGAATTTTGAAACATTTCAAACACATTTTCGGTAACAAAATATAAATATGACTGCTATGACAATTTATCACTTAATAAACACTCAGTTAATCATTTCGTAGAATTATGGTGACTACTTACAAAAACCCTAGTGTAAGATTTATTTTTGAAACTCTCGTTCAGGATAGTGAAAATTTTGTCCACGAGCTTTCAATTCGAGAATGGCCTGAAACAACGAGATGCGTTGTCGTCATTATCATTCAAATTTGTCCTGAAATCCTCTATAAGGAAACTCAAAGATAGCAACCATGTCCTAGAGTTGAATGGTGTTCACCAGGATATAACTTATGCTGATGATGTAAATTTAATAGGGGAAGATAGGATAACAATAGAAAGAAATACAGAGATCTTATTAAACGCTTGCAAGGACACGAGTTTAGAAGTAAATGCAGAGAAAACTAAATACATGGTAGTAATATGGCAAATTATGGATGCGTTAAAATATCGAATGATATTTTTGATAAACTGGATACTTTCAAATATCTAGAATCAATATTAACAGACGAAACCCATATTCACGAAGAAACTAAATGTCTACTAAAAGCAGGGAATTCCTGTTATTATTAAGTTCAAAATCTCTTGTCGTCACAAATTCTGTCCAGGAATTTGAAGCTTAAAATATATAAAGCTATAATCATGAATGTTGCTCTGTATGTTGCTCTACTTGGTTACTTACTCTGAGGGAAGAACATAGACTGAAAGTATTTAAGAACAAGATCTAGGACCCAAGGGAAACGGGAATGGGGCATTGCGGAAACTTTATAACGAGGAACTACATAATTTATGCGGCTTACCGAACATTTTTAGGGTCATGAAGTCTAGAATGCTCAGACGGGCAGATCACGTAGCTAGAGGGGAAGAAAGTAGGAACACACTCGAAGTTTTGACTGGAAATCCAATCGGGAAAGTACCATTAGGAAGATCTAGGCGCAGATGTTAGGAGAATATTAAGATGGATCTCGTAGAAATAGGAATAGAACGTAGGAACTGAATTCAGTTGGCTAAGGATAGAAGTCAGTGGAGAGCTTTAGTGAACGTATCATTGAACCTCCGGGTTCTATAGGCCATAGAGTTAGTTAAGTGAACAAAAATAACACAATTTCACTTGCTATATCATACACTGACTGGTTCAGTTTTGTGCAAGACGAAATTTCCGAATTCTTGAACTTACCACTCACCTATTCCGTTTTCGTCTTATTTGCACAAGTGTAACTACCGGCATAGAAAACTACGCCTTCCAGTTTTTAAATTAAAAAAGTGTACAATATCACATACAACGTTATACAAAAGGAAAACCAATTCCTTTATTCTTTAGCAAATTAAAATTACATAAGTAATCTGAACTATATGAAGAACTGAATTTTACTATGTCCAATACACAAGGCCATCGCGTGGGGGAGGCAATTGCCCCGGACGCCGCGACCAGAGGATACGCCGGGCAACAAATCAACAAAATTCAAGGAATTCAGATTATGTTGGTAAATGATTTTTTTTAAAAAAAGTAATGTTAAATCAGATACTTTAATGATCAGGCCACGGCCAAGCAAAATTTATTTATTTATTTCATAAGGACAACACAACAGGCTTAATGCCTAGTTAATAGTGTCGTGTAGATAATTATCTATGATACATGGTTATCCGAACACAAATATATGTCGTTCAATTATGCAAAAGTCATTCTCAGACAATTGTTTGGAACAACTAAATACATCTACCACATGTAATCTAATTATTTCGTTGGGGCCGCGGTGGCTCAGTGGTAGAGCGTTCACCGCTGGTGCTTGTGGTCCCGGGTTCGATCCCAGTCCCCGCCAAGTGCGTGTGTTTACTCGGAGTTCTCCCGTTTCCTCCCACTTTCTTCATTCCACCATTTCATTCATCATCACCGTCTCCTTTAGCCTAACCGGCATAACCGTGGGACGTAAAACTCAAAGATTTCATTTCATTTCTAATTATTTCGTTATATGCAGCACACTTTCTCCACAGAGGAGGCTTATGTAATATGTTAGTTCTTGCTTTTATACAATAGCATGTCCCAGTGTTTGCTGTTCTAGTCTTACCTAATGGGACACGTAACAATACTTCTGAAACTAATTCTGAAGAGTCGATTTTATTGTTTAAATTTATGTAAGAACAATACATCAAATACTCATCTCTTTTTTTCAAATGTTTGAAAACTAAAATCCCTTACTATACTTTCGTAGGGGACGTACTTTGGGTAGAAACCGGTTTTCTTGTATGTAAGCATTTTAAATATTTAAACTGTATATTTTCTATTGCATCAGCGTATTTAGTGACATTTGGTGTCCAAACAGTACAACAGTATTCTAATTTTGACCTCACATACGAAAAAATATAAATGTTGATTCTTTGTAGAAATCCTGGTCCATCCTATAAATTAAACCTAGGTTTCTATATGCACTACTCGTTATTTCGCCAACGTGTTGAGCAAGATCTTTGATATTATCGTCTAAATCTTTGATATTATTTGGAGTAGACAAGGAAGTGGTACTTATTGTATAGGTAAATTTAATTGGATTTTTTTTCCTCGTAAAAGATACAGATTTACATTTGGACACATTAATGACTAATTTATTCTTATTACACCATATTTGAACTCTTTGTAGAACCTATTAAACTTTTCCGCAGTCATCAATTGAACTCACTTTGGAGTATAATTTGAGACTGTCGGCAAAAAGAACTTAATACACAGAGTGAATACTTAATACAAGAAGTGTTAATACAGAGAGGAATATCATTAATAACAAGAATAAACAAAAGGGGACCTAGATTAGAATCTTGAGGGACTCCCGATAAAGTATTGAACTTGAAAATTACCGGTAATGTAAAATATCGTCTAGAATTATTCAACTAGAACTCTCTTCAGCCCTCTGTGAATTTTTTTTTCTTATCTTGAAATTTAATATTTGTATCGTTATTTGTACCGTTTATTCTATGCTATTACTATGTTAATGTGTATCAAGTTCAAAATAAACAAGAATAACACTCGATTTCAATAATTCAAAACCATGTTTTCATTAACTTTTATGTTTTAACTACAAAAGTCATTCACTACAGAAGTGGTCCTGGGTACCCCTTCTAATATTATGGGAATGGGCCAAGGTACCCTGCCAAAGTGCTCCTAGGTACCCCTAGGTCATTGACCCCGTATCATGGACCACATGTCTTGTGACAGGGAGCATTAAGCCATACACATGTGCCTACTACCATTATTGCATGTACACACACATACACACGCAGACCTTGTATTACCAAGGTCTATTCATGTTGTGTTGCTTACAATGAACGCAACAGGGAAGGATTAGTAATAAGGATTATGTGTGTACATTTAATAATGTAATTTATCAGTAAACAAAATTCACAAGAATTCCTGAAAAGTGGATGACAAGTACATTTTTTGCATTCAGGTAGGAAAAACTGTAAAAACAGAAATAGTATAATTATCAAAATATTAAAGCATCGATTTCAATAACATGTAAATTTTCAAATTAACCATTAAAATTGCAAAATATTATCAGGACAATGAGGAGCGTACTTTTTTTTTTTTTTTGGACCCAATAATACAATACACTATGTTTAATTAGTATTAAACGGAGGTTATTGTTAAGAAAAAAAGAACTATAAGTAATCTTTACTCCTATATTCTCAGGAGAAATGTAAAAATTAGATTATTTTTATCAGAAAAGAAATAGGCCTAGTGCAGATGATGAGTAAGATCGAATCTTTAGTCTATATTAAGCATTTCTCTGCTAAACAAGTAATTTTTTTTTTATTAAGAAAGTGTACAAATGCATGTCAAGTTACGAAGTTTTGGGGGGATGGGAATCCGAATTCCGTGGGCTTCCCGTGAGAGCGATTCACATTAGGTGAATTATTCATGTTTCATGTTTTAATGTTTTAAATATTGTGCTTGGTTTGTATCTCTTACATCTTAAGAGTCTATAGGCAGTGCAATATGTTTTATTTACTTTAATTGATCATAACTGCTGCTGGTAGACAGTGACTTGATAGTGTGGCGTTTCGTGATGAAATAGGTGTGGTTAAAGCATGGGCGGCGATTAGGGGGGCAAAGGGGGGCAGTTGCCCCCGCCACTTTTTTGAAGCAACAAATTAGTGTATATAGTTTAATTTGGAAATGTAAAGTTTTTGTATGTATAACTGGTTCATAGAAAAAATGGTGTCATATAATGTGTGTCGTTGCGTTAGTACGTATTGGTTGTCTTCCTATCGAGCTAAGAAAGCTACAAGAATTGCTACTGGAAAGCTAGAGGAAACTAACTCAGAGAACATTTCGCAAAAAAAAAAAAAAAAAAAAAAAAAAAAAGTCTTTTACAAGTAATTCTTTAATTGCATAAAAATTGACAGTTCAAACTGGTCAAACGCCCCTACAGCGGGCGGAAGATATACCAGGCCTTTGGTGAGGGTGTCGCGACTAGGCGGACCTGCAGCGGTGATTTAACAAGTTTAATGACGGACACGAAACACTCGAAGATACACCATGTGCCAGAATACCAACACATGTACAAAATGAAGATCTTCAGGCAGCAATTGAGACGAACAGTGGCCAGACATGCGATGAACTGGAACTACAATTCAGTGAGAGTAGAGAAACCGTTCGGTAGCTCCTCCACGAACTTGGGGAGCACTACAAGTTGGGTCGATGGGAACCACATGATTCCGGGCCAGAAGGCAACGCGAGCAGACACCTGTGTTTTTTCGCTGTGTCGTCTGAGGAAGGAGCCATTTCTGGACAGTGTTGACATGTGATGAGAAGAGGGTCCTGAATGAAGCTCCGCGGTGCCGTCATCATTGGTAATCATCAAATGGACTGGTTCCAAAACAGCCGAAATGATCATTGTACCTGAAGAAGGTCCTCCTGTATGTTTGGTGGACTGTTCGCGGCATCGTGCATCGGGAATTGCTACCAGCTGATCAGAACATCAATGCAACAGTGTACTGTCAACAGTTGAGCTGTGTTCAAGAAAAACTCAAAACTCTGAAGCCAGCACTTCTGAATCGCAAATTTGTCCTGTTACATGACATCGCTAAGCCCCGGATGAGCCGGGACACCATTCTACACCTTGGATGGGAATCACTATTGCTTCCACCGTACTCTCCGGACATTGCACCGTTCGGTTATCAGCTGTTCCAATCCTTGGACAATCACCTTAGAGGACGCCAGTTCAAATCCCTATTAGAGGTGTAAAATGCACCTTCTTCGCTACACGGCCCACCAAATTCTACCGCGACGGAATCCATGGCCTTCCAGAACTTTGGCAGAATGTCGTCGATGCTGATGGGGACTATTTTTTATTTTCCAGGTACGTCTTAGGTTACATATCAATGTTCGAAGGTGTGGGGTGAAAAAGTGACAGAACTTGCTTTGTTACTTTTATAGCATTAAGGAATATCAATAAAAAGAGAGTAATAAGGGACAACTTCTCCTTTTCCATTGTGTTGCAGTGTAATACGAGTGAAATGGTGTGTTTAATCGTGTACGAGTGTATATACAATTAAATTTAGCGAATTCAACATAATTCTAGGCTTTAGGATTATATTGTATAACCGGAGTGTCTAGTGAGTGTAAGTGTTGTGTTTTGATGTGTTCCAAGAAAGTGAAAACCACCTAATGGCAACGAACATGTTGCAGAAAGCTGCAAAAGCAAGTATTTCTTTAAATGTCGTAGCATATGTTTGTATTTACTGTCTTTTATTTTCTAAGAGAAATAATATATATTTAATAGCATGTGTATGATTAAAAATTGTTTTTCATCAATTCCAAGTTTCAATATAACTTCTATAACACAAACCTCATTATTCATTGCCATAATTATTACTCTTTCTGTTTGTTTTTCAAATTTGCTATTAAATTGTCTGATTACACAGTTTTCTGAGAAAGACTTTTAAGATCTTCCTGTGCAATGAATCAAATCTCTTCTTACAGCTTAGTTGTTTAAAAGTACAGAAGGCTATCGTATCTACATCTAGTACAAAGGGCTGGAGCTTTCTTCCTTTGTTCTTGTCAATTTACTTCATAAGATATGAAGTACGATACGGTATTTTAACCGAAAAAGATAGTATTCTATTAGTTATACAACCTTTCATCAAACAAAGTGTTAGAAACAACCAGGGAAACTAAAATTGATATACAGTAAAATCTGTCTTCAACGGACCCTTTATTAAACGGAAAACTGTCTTAAACGGAATTATTTCACGGTCTCATGAATTTTGGAGAACAAAACGTGTAAAAAGTCCCTTCATTAAGCGGAATCTGTGTTACACGGACAACGAAAAAAAATAAACATTTAACGGAAAATTCTGAGTTCTGGATTACAGTGTTTAGATGTTTAGACATTTTGTGAGATATATATACATTACACTGTCTGCGATAAAATGTTAGTTCTTTTGTTAAATATTTCTGAACAGTGTTTACCTTCCCCAACCACTACTCATATTCACCCCCACAAGTTGTCCTTAATCCCCGGAACTTAATCAGAAATCATACGGAATGTCGGAAAGAAGAAAACGAGATAGAGGAAGAAGAGGAATACGATACCGAGTTCGAAGAAGAGTGTAGAATAAATACATATCAAGATGCTCTCAGAAGTTTAAAGGAACTGCAAACTACGGAAAAATGATTCTGATTCACTTAGTATAATTTCTCAGGCTAAAGTGTATGCGGAAAGGCAAGCAGCAATGTACACAGAAAACCCTGCTTGGCTATTAGAAAAATAAAGAAAACGTGTGCAGAGTACATTTTGTATTCATTTTAATTTTTTTGTGTATTTATTCGTAGAAGAAAGAAGTACTGTAATCGAACAATCTACGTAGAGCAATATATTTTCTCTATATGCCCCTTTATAAGCAGGTATTTTTTTAACAGGAAAGGTCTACCTCCACTAAGCGGAAACCTGACTTTAACGGAAATTTTTGCAAGTCCCGTTCGATTCCGCTAAAGACAGGTTTCACTGTACAAATATTCAGATCATGTCTTGCCCCCCCCCCCCCACTTTCAACGTCCAATCGCCGCCACTGGCTTAAAGTAACTACATAGAAGGAACTACAGTTTGAAAACTACCTTCTTCACCGGTATAACAATTTCTATTTTTCATACGAAAATGTTCACGAGAAGTTTAATATGTTATAATTTTTGTCCACAAGCTTTCACGTCGAGAAGGTGCATGGTCGCCATTATTATTCAACTTCGTCCTGAAATATGCTGTAAGGAAAATCAAAGGTAGCAACCACGGCCTAGAATTGAACGGCATTCACCAGGTTATGGCGTATACTGATTATGTAAATTTAATACGGTATGATAGGAGGACAATAGAAAGAAACGTAGAGGTCTTATTAAACGCTTGCAGGGACATGGGTTTAGAAGTAAATGCAGAGAAAACTAAATACATGGAAGTGCGTCGGGACCGGAATACAGCAAATTATGAATGCGTTAAAATATTAAATAATACTTTTGATAAATTGGATACTTTCAAATATCTAGGATCAATATCAACATACGAAAACCATATTCGCGAAGAAATTAAATGTGACTAAAAGCATGAGGAATTTGAAGCTTAAAATATATAAAACGGTAATCATGCCTGCTGTTCTATATGGTTACGAAACATGGTCACTTACGCTGAGCGAAGAACATAGACTGAAAATATTTGAGAACAAGATCCTGAGACGAATATTCGGACCCAAGATGAACGGGAATGGGGAATGGCGGAAACTTCATAACGAGGAACTACATAATTTATATCGTTTACCAAAAATTCTTAGTCATCAAGTCTAGAAGGCTCAGGTGGGCAGGTTATGTACAAGTAGGTTATAAGTGTTCAGCAATAGAAGACGTTATTGTATCTTTATCCGCTTCTTTTGCGAAAGAACACCTATTAACTTATGGTAGGTGGCACTACAATGTAATATCGTATATAATCGGCGTTAGAGCAGGGTGAAGCAGGATGGCCCGAGTGTGGGTGCGTCCGTCTGGAGCAAGTGCGCTAGCGAAGAAGGGTATGGGCATATAGGAAAAATTATTTGTTTCAACTTTTCCTAACACGACTGTATGTTCTCACTGTTGAAAAGTGCCATTTTTCGTGTCTGCTTACAGATACTAACTGGAAAGAATTTTGTAAAATTATTACAATAAAAGTAACTGAAAGTTGTTCTGGATCTTTGTGTTAAGGAGGGGTTCTATTTTGCTTAACTACACAAAATATGTTGATAGCAGTATGTTGCTAACACTCTAGTCTTTGGAGCGAGTGGTCTTGGGTTCGACTTCCGGTGAAGACACTCGCTGGAAAGTGTAAATGCCTTTTCAGGCTAGCCATTCTCAGTGAGATTTGTTCTGGATTTTCCGCATTCACAATCTCTGCATGTAGCTAAAGTAAAGGTCCCACATCCCTTCCTCCCTTCCCCATTTCTGTCTATTCACTTCCCTAGTTAATATCATCACCGGGGGAGGTCATTCCTTTTATCTGAGAGGCTAAAATAGCCATAGTAACCAAGAGCCCAGAAATATGATTTTTAATTCCCCTGAATTCCACAGAAATACGTAGTCAGGCATTCTTCCAGTAAATTTTGTCCAAGGAAGGGGCAAATCAGAATGTGAGCCGCTACACTAAAAGACAATTCCTAAAGATCGTGCTCTTCACAAGAGTGACATGTGATCGCAATTTAATTTCTTAGTTCCACGGACAAGGCCCTCCAGAAAGTATGCCTGGAAGAAACACTGCACATAATGTTCTGAAAACTGCCTTAGACACACCATGCATTTGAGTACCATACTTTTTTGCGAAATATTACCCGCACTTGATTAATATATTAACCACCAAATGGTCATTCCATGTCAAATCACTTACAGCACTGTGCTTCAATGCCTCAAATTCTCTTTACAATTTTCATATATTAATACCAATGAAATTATGCTAAACTAATTTTTTCTGATTTTTGGGATGAGAAATGGGCCGTGGAGAATTTTTTGAAAAATGTGAATTTTGCTTCAATTTCACTTTTTGGCACTCAGCATCATGGAACTAAATTACCATAACTTCCTTCTTTTTGAAGTTATTGGGCTTCAGGTGTAAAATGAAAGCATTATTTTTGCTCTTTCAGTAGATCCTAAGCAACCTTGAAAAAAGTTACACTATCAAATATCAATGGGCATACAAAGCAAATTTTAGAGTTTTTACAAATTGTGCCATTGCTCAAAAGTTACAACCATGAAACTTTTGAAACTTTTTTGTACATTCATCTTAAACACGTACATTGTATGGTTAAAAAAAATAAACAGGATGTTTTTGTATTTTTGTAATTTTTTTTTTTTTTTTTTTTTTTTTTTTGTATTTTACGTGTATGGAAATATATAGTTTTAAGTTTTGTTACAAATTGTGTAATTGCTCGTAAGTTACAACTACGAAATATTTGAAACTTTTTTTGTACGTTCATCTTAACACGTACATGGTATGGTTTAAAAATAGCGGGTGTTTTTTGAATTTTTGTAATTATTATTTTTTGGTGTTTTACATGTACGGAAATATACAGTTTTAAGTTTTGTTACAAATTGTGTCATTGCTCGTAAATTACAACTATGAAACTTTTGAAACTTTTTTTAATAGAATCATCTTAGCACGTAAATGATATGGTTAAAAATAAAAAAAAGGTGTTTTGGTATTTTTGTAATTATTATTTTTTTGGGTACTTTACATGTACGGAAATATACAGTTTTAAGTTTTGTTACAAATTGTGTCATTGCTCGTAAGTTACAACTGTGAAACTTTTGAATTTTTAAAAATAGAATCATCTTAGCACATACATGATATGGTTAAAAATAAAAAGGGTGCTTTTGTATTTTTGTAATTTTTTTTTGGGGTATTTTACATATACAGAAATATACAGTTTTAAGTTTTATTACAAATTGTGTTATTGTTCGTAAATTACAACTGTGAAGCTCTTGAAACCTTTCTTATAGGATCATTATATCACATACATCATGTGGTTAAAAAATAAAAAGTGTGCTTTTGGTATCTTTGTAATTATTATTTTTGTACATCAGAGTGCAATTCATGATTCGCTCTGGGCCTTCTATATTCTACTGGCCAGAAAATTAATACTTTTGTTGGATACCTTTTGAAAATATCATCTGGGATGTTTCTATTCCATCTCTTACAAACCAATCAGCCCGGACTTACGCAACTGAAAGCAAATTAAAAGAAAACATCATATCATCAATGAAAAGAATGAGCTGTGAAATATAGGACACAATATTTCGTATGTAAATCTATGTAATTCTGAAAAGTATTACATGTATATATGTTTATTGTGTTCATCTATGTACATTAATCTATTATTTCTTATTTCTGTTGATAGGGTTTGTAATAATCACTCAACCCCTTACGTTCCTAGGGCTATATACTTTCCATTCACAAAACCGCAAATTATTACAAAAAAGATATCCCTTTTTGTTATTTAATCATACCTAGTAAATGCAAAGTAATTCTATAAAAATATACAAAAGTTTCATAGTTGTAAACGATAGTACAATTGGGAAAAAGTTAAAAGTCATAGTTAAAGTGCAAAAATATATATTATGGTAATACCAAAACTACACATTACACCAGTTCTATTTTTAAGCATGCATAATATTTACTAAGATGTTTATTTGAAACGCCTTTAAAGTGTGACAGTTGTCACGTCAGAGTAGGGATGGCTAAAATTTTCCGAAATCGGAAATTTCACTTTCCGGAATTTTTCCAAAATCGGAATTTCCCCGATTCCGAATTTTTTCGAATTTACTTTCCGGAATCCGAAAAGTAAAAATTAATAAATTGGCCATCACTACTTCAGAGGAAAGGTATAATCTGTTAACAACAGTAAATTTGTATATTTCTGTACATTTAAAACACTAATAATAATAATAATAATAATAATAATAATAATAATAATAATAATAATAATAATAATAATAATAATAATTCCCAAAAAAAACCAAAAGCACCCCTTTTACTGTTTAACCATATGATGTATGTGATAAAATGGTTCTATAAAAAGAAGTTTCAAGATTGTCATAGTTGTAACTTATGAACAATGACACAATGTGTAACAAAACTTCAAACTGTATATTTCTGTACATGTAAAATACCAAAAAAGTTATAATTACAAAGATACCAAAAGTACATTTTTTTATTTTTTAACCATATCATTTAAGTGCTAAGATGATCCTATTAAAAATGTTTCAAAAGTTTGAGCAATGACACAATTTGTAACAAAACTTAAAATTGTATATTTCCGTACATAAAAAATAATAATTACAAAAAATACAAAAAAATACCCTCTTTATTTCTTAACCACACCATATAAGTGTTAAGATGAATGTACAAAAAAGTTTTAAAAGTTTCATGGTTGTAACTTTTGCGCAACGGCACAATTTGTAAAAAAAAACCTAAAATTTGCTTTGTATGCCAATTAATGTTTGACAGTACAACGTTTTGCAAGGTTACTTAAGATCTACTGAAAGAGCAAAAATTAAGCTTCCATTTGACACCTGGATGAGCCCAATAACTTCAAAAATAAGGAAATTTTGGTTATTTTAGTTCCATGATGCTGAGTCCCGGAAAGTGAAATTGAAGCAAAATTCACATTTTTCAAAAAATTCTCCCCGGCCCATTTCTCATCCAAAAACTCGAAAAAAATAATTTAGCATAATTTCATTGGTATTAATGTATGAAAAAATTTGAAGAGAATCTGAGACATTGAAGCACGGTCATGTTTTAAAAGTAGGTGATTTGACATAGAATGGCCCCAAAACATTTCATAAACGACAATGAGTCTTACTCGGACATTGAGGTAAAGCAAAATTTCTCTTTGTAAAATACAACACAACTTTGGAAGCTCTTTTTACCTTTTCAGTTTTAAGATGATGGTGGAACATGTATCAGAAATTTCTGAAAGGCCTTTGCAAGTTTTCGCTTTGTACTTTTTATTTTGCAAAACTGAGTTCTTTTGGACCGGAAATGTTTCTACAAACTGAAAAGCGCAAAGTGAAAAATTGTAAACTTTAATTGTGAAATAGGCCACAGGAGACTTTGTGCTCTCTGTGAACTCTTTATCTGCCGTGACTGCTATTTCTTTTCATATTTTGCCGCAAATCATCTAAATTGCTCAAGATACACAATGATTATGATATCCAGTAACAATTATGATGGTATCATTCTCCAGAAGGAATTCCTGAAATCAAGAACATAATTTTGTAGGAAACTTTCAGCATTAGAAGAACAAAAAAATACGTTTTCTGCAATTCGGGATGATTTCATCTTTAGCAAGTTATCAATTCAATGCTGGCTCCAGCAGAAAACCAGGTGGAATCTCAGGCTTTACAAACTCAATTTCTACTCGCCAACAATAGAAAATTAGTTATGTACATTAAATGACGATTGTAAGCTCTATAATGCAGGATGTCCGACTGTAAAAGGATTAATTAAAAAATAGCTCTAAGACCGAATTAAATCTGCCATTTTTAAATTGATGTAGTACCTTTATTACGTATTGTACAAGTTTCTGTTTTGCATTTATTGAGAGCAAGTACATTGACTTAAAGTATGCTCAAAGAAACAATGCAAAGTGTTCATGAATTGTATTCATGGCGCAGCTTCTTGCGGATTCCCTTCATGAGGATTTCGACAGACACTTTCTTGATCGTCCTGTCAGCAGCAATCCACTTTTGCTGAAACTCCTGAATGGTTTTCGTAGACTCACCTGTCTTTCTCAAAACACCTTTCACTCGCGCCCAATAACGCTTGATAGGCCGACACTGCTGGACGTTAGGTGGGTTCATGTCTTTTTTGACAAATTCGGTCCCGTTGTACTTCATGAACTCTATCGTCGCTTTGGCGTAGTAGGCTGGGGCGAGATTAGGCCAAAATATAGTGGGGACAGCGTGTTTTCGAATTAGTGGCAGCAGTTGCTTCTGTAAGTACTCTTGGACATAGACCTGTGCGCTCACCGTACCCTTCGTGACAAGAACTGAAATCCTTTCTCCGCACTCGCAGATCGCCTGCCATACAAGATATTTCTCGTCGAATTTCCCCACTGCGACCGTTGTTTTGGATCGTGGGAGATGCTGTCCAGTGAGACAGTATAGAATTATTGGCCAGGAAGCGCTGAAAAGTCGACCTTGACGTGTGTTTCGTCGTCCATAATGATGTGGCAAGGTAGATTTCGCGTCCGAGGTAGTCATAGAGTTTGCGAGCACGTGATGTGATGACGGTGCGCTGATTTTCTGAAACTCTTGGCACCTTCTGTTTTTTGTATGTCCTCATACCTTCGCGCTGCTTCGATCTCTGGACCATGCTGACGCTTGTGTTGCACTTCCTGGACACATCCCTGACCGAAGCACTAGGATTCTTCTTTATGGCACTCACGACTCTTTTGTGAAGTCGAGGGTCGAAAGGATTTCGATTGTGTGGTTGATGTTCAATCGACTGAGTCGTAATGTACTGTGTCAGTATGGTTTTGTATTATCAGATCCTTCCCAATCAAACTCCACGGGCGATAAGGATTTTGGAGCCATTTGTCGACGACTCGTTGACGGCGATCTCTTTCATTCATTGCTGTATCTGTACCCTGCAACATAAAACAATAAAAAGTATATCAATTTCTAAGTTAATGTACGTGCTATCAATACATGTAAAACATAAACTTGTACAATGCGTAATAAAGGTACTACACCAATTTAAAAATGACAGATTTAATTCAGTGCATGCCTTAGGTCTATCTAGAATAATGTAGATTGTTTACGTAATAAAGAACCATTTTTCGATGCTTCTATAGACAAGTTCAACTATTTAACGTTGAAAGTGGCAAGGGTTGCAGCGGATCAGGGTGGAACTGCCTATTAACTTGTTTCTCTTTGGAATGAATGAAGGGCAAAACTTCATGGAAGAGTGCAAGTCTAGTTCAGGCAGGTTTTTAAAGTCTATAAAAGCAATAAAGCTGCGCAAGTTTGCTGAAGAAGGTTACAAAGAAAAACGTTACACATATGGAAGGAAGTTGATCTTAACATGGAGAGAAATATGTTTGGAAAATTATTAGCTATTCTAATAGAGCATGACATCGAACACGAAGCACTACTGAAGTACCCATTAACACTTGTATTTTTGACATTAGTGCATGTATTTTAGATCACATCGTCCGAAAACTATATAATAGTGCTCTCAGAAAAAAAATGTTCGAAGTGAATAGGGTATCACTGCGTGTTGATGTAGTTATTATAGATGGGTGTTTTCTCCTACATATTCTTGGAGAATTACATGTGACATACTGTGAAATATCAAAGAAAATTCTCAGTAAGATTGGCTCATATGATACAATTACCAAACAGTACATTTAGTATCCGATTCTTCCTATCAATCTTTTTAATTAAGTACTGTGAAATAGAACATCATTTAGAATCAGTGGAACTATCTCGACGTCCTCCATGGAGTATGATTGATCCCAACCAAAAGAGGCTCCAGAATTTCATTAAAGCATTGAGAAGTCACATCTTCAAACAGATTGTAGTAAATTTTCTTTCATAGCAGAGTAAACGACTAACGAATACAATCCCTACTTTGATTGCTTGTCGGTTTACCATTTCTTCAAGAGAAACAGAAAGTGTTACGGAAATAGAACACTAGCAGCTGCGGTCAACTAATCTAGAAGTAAACACCAGCGTCTCTGCTGTGAGGAGCGATATACATTCTTGGTCAAAACTAAAGAAACCGATGTTTTGATCATCGTCTTACGAAATATAGATATCGTATATCGACATATACAGGGTGTTTCAAAACAACATCGACAACGTTTGGGAGGTGATTCCTGACCCAAGATAGGACATAAAGTATAGATCAATCTGAGTGCACAAATGTTTTCTTTCGGAGTTATAGGCTACCAAAAACATGAAAAAATGAACTTTAAAGGTTCATAGCTCCAAAGGTCATGACTTCACTGGGGAACTAGTATGTGCCCTATCCTAATATCAATGTTTCAGAATAATGCGGTACTTCCGCAACAATTTTTATAGAGGTAATTGGTGAGTACTTCAAATCAAATGTCCGTATCCAAACCCCCTGTATACAAATTGTCGCGAGAGTGTCTTAGGATTCTAAAACATGGATTCTAATAGTTTTCTTAACCTTGTCTTAACCTTAACCTCTGTGGACTTAACCTTGTTTGTCACACTGAAGTTTGAGTGAGAAAAGTTTTGAATTATTTTTAGAATTAAATACTGTATAGTTTTGCAGCCTAAAAGGTTATGTTTGGCTTATAACTTGACAAAAATTCTCTAAAAGTGAGATCTTCAAGGTCGCCTACCACACTGAATATTTCGTAAACGAGACGAGACGATACGAACATTATTTCTTCGTAGAAGAATATCTATGCAGTATTTTAGTATTAAATATATATTTCAAAGGTTAACACTGTTAAATGGCAGACCTTCAATTTCTATTCACATTCATACCAACTAATAAGAAAACCATAGTGAAAATTTTGTATGTATCTGGCACATTTGAAGTCTGACTTCTCTTGGAGAATTATAGCTAATACTTATTTTGTAATGGTAATAGCTGTATTCTTCGTGCAAACGCAAACTTAATTAATATGCATACTTTAACTAACGGAATAACATTTTTAGGATTTTCCGGTTTTATTATTCAAACATAACATATGTTTGCTTCTTTTCGTCATTCATCGATATGTTAGTTTCTGCAATCCCGGATCCTGGAATGAATTTCTTGAAGATCTCGTGATACAGAGATCTCAAATGCGACTGGTCCAAATTTTGTAGAACATTCTTCCATTGGTGTCACACGTCGCAAAAGTAAGATGCGATGATCTGTTGGAACGATTTGAAATCGACAATCAGCGTACCCAATCTCATGAGCAGAGGGACTGAATAATATATCCTATATATGAGCCGATCGGACGAGCATAATAAATGGTATTTTTTTTTTAGAGGCGAAGAACTTTATGTTGAAATAAAACAGAAAAAATGTTTTTAATACCCATGAAATTGGTTTTATTTGACAGTCATTTTTATGGCATTAATGTTTAAATATGATTTTGAGCATGTAGCCACCGCGGCTGGCGCGGACATGGCGTAATTTGGGGGTCCAATTATCACACATTCTTCGTAGTAAATCAGGCTGTATTTCCACACTAACGCATCGAATGTTGGCTTCGAAGTCCTCAATTGTTTCTGTTTCTCGGTGTAGACATGCGACTTTACATAGCCTCAGGGAAAGTAATCTAATAGCGCCAAATCGCACGAACGAGTTGGTCACTTAACTTCGTGAAATTAATCTTTTAGTAAATTAATTGTGGCGCAAGCTTTGTGGCATATGGCGCCATCCCGCTGAAACCACATGACTATATAATTAATGTCTTGCAATTGAGGCACGAAAAAGTCTCTGTACTGCTCACCGTTAACTGTAACGTTCTGACCAGCATCATTTTTGAAGACATATGGACCAATTATTCCACCTACCCATAGAGCACACCAAACAGTGACCTACGTCTTACGAAATGTGTATTATCATTGAGAATTAACATATTGCGAAAACAATCTACAGTTTCTCGAATTAATGGCTCTGATGGACGATTATGAGTACCCTAAAATGCACGTAATACCAAATGAGTTCGTCGAATTGAACCATGGTTTTCAAAATAAATTTGCACAATTTGCAAACGTTGTTCCAGTGTGAGTTTATTCGTGATGAAGCTTTTCCTGTCACCTGAAGGTACTACCTGCATACTCTTCTATGGTTCGATCACAACCCATTCCACCTAATAACTGAATTTCAAAGAAGTGCGCTTATCATTATTTTCGCCCGAACAGCTCATATATGAAAATATATATGTAATTTATTCCTAGTTATGCGTCCCTGCTCAAGAAAATTATGGATCAGCCTCTGCTACAATAAATATAGCCTATTATTCAGACTTTCCAGACTTAATCGCAGTACTTATACATAGAAATTATTGAAGTCGAAAAGGTGATTTTTTCCCGATTGTGTGTGTGCGTGTGTTGCACCATAGCTCTCACATGCATGAAGTTATTTCAACCAAACTTATACGCAAAACACTAACAAGCTGGAGGTAAAATATTGTGAAGTAAGACACCTCTAGCTCTCCCAGGATGGAATCGGAAGGAGGTGATATGTAAAAATAATCAGAGAAATCTATAATAGTGGTGAAATCATACTTTGTGGTATCGCTCAGATGTATACTGACATTACCAATGCTGTATAAATCCAGTTTCAGCCCCCACTGGCATGGTAGATGAGAAGTGGTCAAAAATAAATATTCAAAATAATCTAGAATAGTATCAAACGCTTAGTTTTCGAGGTTGGTAAAACGGTTCACTCGTTTGAAATAGCTTTGAAGCCGTGGGTTTGTTCTGGGAACTCCTGTTTCCTCCCACATGTCATTCCACCAGTTCTTCCGTCATCATTCACTTGGCTTAATCAGCCAACTTCCTTAGAATAAAGGGCATCATCATGGGAAGTTAAACTAAAAGATTTCATTTGATTTCATTTTGAAATAGCTTTTGGAACTTAGTGTCTATCTCAAGATGCTCTTTTGTCATGTTACTTCGATTAACGTTCATATTCTATGGAGGTAGAGTGATTCAAAACTTATGCGAAAAGTAGAATATCTTATGGATGATTATCATGACAGTTTCAATGAAATACATACCCTAAGATGGAAGCGGATTCAAATATTTCTCATATAGCCATTCTTCCGTGCTAAGAACGGGTATGTCAGCTAGTATATACCGGGTGATTCAATAAGAACGTACCAGACCTATATCGCAGTTAATACTGCACGTAGAGCCTTCAAACAAAAAATTGCATCACCAAATCGTATGTGAAGAATGCAATAAAAAAAGTAGCGACACCAGTGGCGTATCGTGAATATCTCCAACGGGGGTCATCTGCAAAATTCGACATGGAAACAGAGGTAGGTTGTGCCTCCATTGAAACAAGCGCACAATGGGAGAAACGTCGAGACGAAGCACTTTGCCATATTTCTTCCTCGTTGGCAGCAACACGGTCGCATTACTATGTGAAAGTCAGATGGTGTGAGGGTGTTTCCTCTCAACGTTTCTCCCATTGTGCGCTTGTTTCAATGGAGGCACAATCAACCCCTGTTTTCATGTCAAATTTTGCAGATGACCCCCGTTGGAGATATTCACGATACGCCACTGGTGTCGCTACTATTTTTATTGCATTATACACATACGATTTGGTAGTTCAGTTGTTTGTTTGACGGCTCTATGTGCATTATTAGCTGAGATAAAGACCTGCTACGGGTAGTCAGATACAAGCCTGCAACAACGCTTCTAGCGGCTAAATGGGAAAGGATATGACAAAGTTTGTTCTCCAAAAGTTGCATGACATTTAATGTCCTTTCGAACGATTCCAACAGTTATACCACTTTCCATTGCAAATTTGAAGTTGCCCCCCGTTGGAGGTATTCACGAGACGCCACTGGTCTCGCTACTATTTTTATTGCATTCTACACATACGATGTGGTAATGCAATTTTTTGTTTGAAGGCTCTACGTGCAGTATTAGTTGCGATAAGGGCTATTACGATCTTATTGAATCACCCAGTACTATATATATATTGTATATGTGATCAAAAGTATCCGGACAGCCTCAAAAACATACGTTCTTCATATTAGGTGCATTGTGCTGCCACCTACTGCCAGTACTCATTATCAGCGAACTCAGTAACCATTAGATATCGTGAGAAACCAGAATAGAGCGCTCCGCGGAACTCACGGACTTCAAGCGTGGTCAGGTGATTTGGTTTCAATTGTGTCAGAAGTCTGTACGCGAGATTTCCACACTCCTAAACAGCTCTAGGTCCACTGTGTCTGATGTGATAGTGAAGTGGAAATGTGAAGGAATACGTACAGCACAAAAGAGTACAGGCCGACCTCGTTTGTTGACTGACAGAGACCGCTGACAGAGACTGACAGTTGAAGAGGGTCGTAAAGTGTAATAGGCAGACATCTATCCAGACCATCATACAGGAATTCCAAACTGCATCAGGATCCACTCCAAGTACTATGACAGTTAGGCGTGAGGTGAGAAACTTGGATTTCATGGTCGAGCGGCTGCTCATAAGCCACACATCACGCAGGTAAATGCCAAACGATGCCTCGCTTGGTGTAAGGAGCATAAACATTGGACGATTGAACAGTGGAAAAACGTTATGTGGAGTGACGAATCACAGTACACAATGTGGCGATCCGATGGTAGGGTGTGGGTATGGCAAATGCCCGATGAACGTCATCTGTCAGCGTGTGTAGTGCCAAAAGTAAAATTCGGAGGTGCTGTTGTTATGGTGTGGTTGTGTTTTTATTGGAGGGGGCTTGCACCCCTTGTTGTTTTTCTTGGCACTCTCACAGCGCAGGCCTACATTGATGTCTTAAGCAGCTTCTTGCTTCCTAATGTTGAACAGCAATTCGGGGATGGCGATTGCATCTTTCAACACGACCGAGCACGTGTTCATACTGCACGGCCTGTGGCTGAGTGGTTACGCGACCATAACATCCCTGTAATGGACTGGCCTGCACAGACTCCTGCCTTGAATCCTATAGAACACCTTTGGGATGTTTTGGAACGCCAACTTCGTGCCAGGCCTCACCGACCTACATCTATATCTCTCCTCAGTTCAGCACTCCGTGAAGAATGGGTTGCCATTCCCGAAGAAACATTCCAGCACCTGATTGAAAGTGTGCCAGCGAGAGTGGAAGCTGTCATCAATGCTAAGGGTGGGCCAACACAACACCACATTGAATTCCAGCAGTACCGGGCGCCACGAACTTGTAAGTCATTTTCAGCCAGGTGTCCGGACACTTTTGATCACTAACTAACTAACTAACTCTATGACCCATGGAACCCGGAGGTTCAATGCCGCGTTCACAAAAGCTCTCCACTGACTTCTATCCTTAGCTAACTGCATCCGGTTTCTACTTTCTATTCCAATCTCTGCGAGATCCATCTTAATATTGTCCTCCCATGTGCGCCTAGGTCTTCCTAATGGTCGTTTTCCGATTGCTCTTAAAGTCAAGACTTTGAAAGCGTTTCTACTTTCTTCCATTCTAACTACATGACCCGCCAACATAAGCCTCATAGACTTGACGTCCCTAACAATGTTGGGTAAACCATATAAATTATGTAGTTCCTCGTTATGAAGTTTCCGCCATTCCCCATTCCCGTTCCTGTTGGGTCCGAATATTCACCTCAGGATCTTGTTCTCAAATACTTTCAAACTATGTTCTTCCTCAGATTAAGTGACTATGTTTCGCAGCCATACAAAACAACAGGCATGATTATCGTTTTGTATATTTTAAGCTTCAAATTCCTCGACAGAATTCGCGACGACAAGAGATTTTGAACCGAATAGTAACACGAATTCCCTGCTTTTAGTCGACATTTAATTTCTCAGTGAATATGATTTTCCTCTGTTAATATTGATCCTAGATATTTGAAACTATCAATTTATCAAAAGTATTATTTAATATTTTAACGCATCCATAATTTGCTGTATTCCGGTCCCGAAGCACTTCCATGTATTTAGTTTTCTCTGCATTTACTTCTAAACCCATGTCCCTGCAAGCGTTTAATAAGATCTCTGCATTTCTTTCTATTGTTCTCCTATCATCTCCTATTAAATTTACATCATCAGCATATGCCATAGCCTGGTGAATATCGTTCAACTCTAGGCCCTGGTTGCTATCTTTGATTTTCCTTAAAGCGTATTCCAGAATGAAGTTAAATAATAATGGCGACAACACATCTCCTTGTTTCAGGCCATTTTCTACATGAAAGCTCGTGGACAAAAATTTTCCTACTCGGACTTTACTTTGGAATTCATTTAAATATATCTTAATTAGTCTAATAGGCTTTCTCGGTATTCCAAGTTCTATAAGAACGTTGTATAGTGTTTCTCTCCTAACCAAGTCGTACGCCTTTCTAAAATCAATAAATAGTTGATGTACCGGGGTATTGTATTCCGACTTTTTTTTTTCGAGTATTTGGCGAATATTAAATATTTGGTCGATAGTTGATCGATTTCGTCTAAATCCGCACTGATAGTCTCCAATAATTTCATCTGCGTACGGGGTCAGTCTTGCTAATAGAATATTTGAAAGGATTTTATAGGATGTTGACAGAAGAGAAATGCCTCGATAATTATTACAGTCAGTTTTGTCGCCTTTCTTGTGAATTGGAACAATGATTGATTCTTTCCACTCTTGTGGCAATTCTTCCTTGTTCCAGATAAGGAGGATGAGTTTGTGTATTTTGTTCCACAATTTTTCGCCTCCAGCTAAAATTAACTCAGCCGGAATTTCATCTACACTCGGAGATTTGTGTTTCTTTAATTTCTTTATAACGGTTTCTACTTCTATTCGGTTGGGTTCTAGAATATACGGTTCTGCGGTGTGTATCTCCTTTTCTCCACGCACACTATTTTTGGTTGCGTGTTAAGCAAATCGTCAAAGAAATCTTTCCATTTATTTAAGATGCTATCCGTGTCAGTGAGAACTGTACCGTCAGCTTTCTTTAATATAAGCACGAGGTTGGTAGCCTTTCTTAAATTCGTTGATTCCCTTATACATGTCCCCAATGTTTTTATTTTTATTATTATCTTCAAGTTCCTTAATTTTAGCTTTCAGAAAATTGCGTTTCTTTGTTCTAAAAGTTTTGGAAATTTTTCCGCCTGATGTCTATGAAATTTTGTGTAGTTGTTTCATTCGGATTTTGTAGCCAGCGTAATTTTTCCAGTTTTCTCTTCTCTGCTAGTTTTATGCATTCCTGGTCGAACCAGGGAGTAATCTACCCCCCCCCCCCAACACCCCCTAACACCCCTCCAAATTTCTTTACACACACCTCTGGATGGAAAAGGAATACTCCCCCAAATCCAATTGTATCAATCAGTATCATATAGGTTATTTATTACATCAAGTTTAAAAAGGTTTAGCGTTTAGGAAAGAAGGCAATATTCTTATTTATTTATTTCACTTCAAAATACGAAGCGACCTCGTTCTCATGTACGGCTTCGAGAAACACATGACCTCATTGTTTCGGACGATATTTCATCGAAACAATTGACAAAACAGACCCGCTCATACTCTCCTGGGCTCCGCGGTCGTTTCCGAGAAAAGAAATTGATAGACAGATGCGGATGACTAAAATTGGCAGCGTCTTGAGCGCTCATTCACCTACCTCCTCCTCAATAAGGAAAAACGTGACAATATAGTAATAAGCCTATACCAGATTCAGTTGTAAATGCTACTCTGCAACAGGCTCGCAACCAGAGGGGGGTTAGGGAGGGCCTGACCCTCCCTTAATTTTTCATGTTACCTTCAGACCTCACTACAAAATGCACAATTTAGATATTTGTAAGAGAATTTTTAATGACTTGGCCCCTCCTAACATATTCATGGCCCCCCAAAGCTCTGTGGCTGGTTTCGAGCCTGCTCTGCAAGTGGTGTATCAACGGAAGGACGTTAGAAGAGTGTAGTCAAAGCGTTTTTAGAAATGAAGAGATCGATAGAGTCTAGTGTTATGCAGGATCGCATTTGGCGCTAGCTTAATTTTTATAAAGTATATTTTTATTCACGTAAATTCATAGAATGGAATAGGGCTCATAGCAAATCACTTTTTTAACTAAAATTTACTTTTTTTTTCAAGTTGGTCACTAAAACTTACTTTTTTTTCAAATTTGTCACTAAAAGTTACTTTTTTGAGAAGTAAAGTGACTTTTTCGTGTGATTTATGTTTTTCATTGGCAGTTTTTAAAGAAAAATGTAAAAACAAATGGAAAAAGGCAGAAACTTGTTACTCATTACTCTTCTGAAAGCTTCAGTACTTGCTGCCAAATGTGAAACAATCAGCTTTATTCTCACTTCAGCTTTTATTCTTTCTAAAGTACAGTGGACGGTTGGTGGATGCTTAAGCTCTGAAGGTGGGGTTGAGAACCCTTCTGTGTCTATTCTTTCTTCTATCATAATAGTCTTTTAGTTTTCTCTCGTAATAGTTAACGCTTCGTTGAACGTTGTGTGTGTGTGTCTGTGTGGTTCACTATGTTCGTCTTGTGTTACGCTTCTTGTATGTTCTTCTTAAGATTAGGTGATGAATTTGAATATTTCACGTGTTTGAGAACTCTTAATGCGAAGTTAAATATAATGTCGGGGATAAAGAAATTCCGAAATATGCCAGAACTGGTTCCACTTACTCAGAAGTTTTTTTACATCTGTTAAGTCTGCTTACCGTAACTACAAAGCTTACTTTGAAACCTAAGAAAGGAGGAAGCTCAAAAAGAAGAAGTAAAGAAGAAACAAAACAACAAACAAAGAGAGAGGTGATGGAGAAATTGACAAAGGAAGAAAAGGGCATGGTGAAATTTTGGTCACTTTTTCGTGTGCTTTTGGCCATTTTTTGTCACATTTCAACTATTTACAAGAGACCAGACCACTATGAGCCCAGGGATTATTAAAATTAGGGTATATTAAAGAAGACAAAACAGAAAGATACAAAATGTTTGTAAATCGAAAAACTGGATTTCTGGAAAACAACTAAATCAATGAATAATTTTCTTATGAAAGATATTCAGAGCCAATAACGTAGCCAGGAAGGGGCAGGAACGGAGATTAAGAGATCAAATAATATTACAACAATTAACGTTAACAACAGGGTTAGAATATTAAAATAATGAAACTGGAACTATGTACAGTATAAATTACTAAACGAATGTGATTTCAGCATGGGACGAGGGAATTTTTTCCCAATTAATATTTTGGAAAATTATCACCCAGTAAAACTTCCTGAGGTGAAAAAATTGAAATAACAGCAGAATTATGCAAAATAATTACAATAATTCGTATGTAATCAATTCATGTGTAATTACGAAGTAAAATAAGTTAGTAGAGGTTAATTCCTAATACAGTGAAACTTCTCTTAACGGGCATTTCTCAATAGTGAAATAACAGCAGAATTATGCAAAATAATTACAATAATTCGTATGTAATCAATTCATGTGTAATTACGGAGTAAAATAAGTTAGTAGAGGTTAATTCCTAATACAGTGAAACTTCTCTTAACGGGTATTTCTCAATAGTGGACATCTTCATAAGAGGACAAACTTTCTTTCTTATTCTTCCATTCCGTAAATATATGTGGTGTGGTGTTATGAGAGAGAACCCTTCCTTTTAGGGACACCTCTCATTTACGGACAAATAATCGTGTTCCACCGATGTCCGTTTTGAGAGGTTTCACTGTATTACTTAGTTTCATAGTAATAATAAATGCTCAAATGTGTGAACTTACTTTGTTGAACCTACCATTGCGAAGAGCTGATATTATTATTATTATTATTATTATTATTATTATTATTATTATTATTATTATTATTATTATTATTATTATTATTATTATTATTATTATTATTATTATTATTATTTGTAGTAGTACTACTACTAGTAGTAGTAGTAACAGTAGTAGTATTGCAATAGTTGCGTAACAAAATATAACTGTTTTGTTGTTTGAGTTAGTTTAAAAATTTTATCACTATTCTCGCTCGTTGGTTTTGGCGTTGGTTGTTACAAGTAACGAGCGTGGGCTCTTGCCTTGCATTGGTTGTTTTCTGGTTTGGCTTTTGTGACTCAGCGTATTTCTTTGTTGGAAGTTGCAACTGTCGCAGTCCCTCCTGGTTGTCCTAGGTGTTGTCGTTCATGGTGGTCGTGGCCTCCGGTGGACTTCACGGCGAGGTACATGTGTTCCGATGGCAGCAATGCTGGGGTTGGGATGATTCACGGTGCTGGTCCAGAACCGGGCAGAGAGCCGTGCCCGTTCTTCTTGGAGGAGCGGGAGCTCCAGATCCTCATGAATCTGAGCGATGCTGGTGCCTAACGTATGTCTGGTGATGGCTCGTGCTGCCTTGTTCTGCACGACCTGGAGCTGGCGGTGATGGATTGATGCTGCATGCTCCCAGGCTGGGTGCGCATACAGGAGTATCGGTCTTACACAGACTTCGTAGACGTTCCTCCTCGCTTCATGTGTGAAACATCCGTTGAGGAGGATGGGCAGCAGCGCTCTGAGCGTTCTGATGGCTTTGGTTGCTGTGGAGAGGTGTCGTCCAAACGTCAGGCGATGATCCAAGATGACTCCCAAGTACTTGGCCTCTGTTGCGAGTGGTAGCAAATTTCCGGACATGGTGATCTCGTAGTCCCTGGTCCTGTGTCTTCTTGTGAAGTCTATCAGGGTGGTCTTGGTAGCGTTGACTTTGATCTTCCACTTCTGTGTCCACTCTTCGAGTTTGTGGATGTGGCGTTGCATTGTTCTCTCTGCAAAGCGGGGGTTCCTGTTTTGTGCGAACACTGCGGTATCGTCAGCATATGTCGCGATGAAGGTCCCGTGGTCTGTCGGAATGTCTGCTGTGAAGAGCGAATGCAGAAGTGGAGAGAGACAGGAACCCTGTGGTACTCCAGCTTGTATCGGCCTTGCGTCTGACAGGTGGCCCGCGTGGTACACTTTGAAACTGCGCTCAGTCAGATAGCTTTGAATTACCCGGACCTGATACGGCGGTAGTCCTGCTTGGTGTAACTTATGGAGGAGTCCATTGTGCCAAAGCCTGTCAAAGGCCTTTTCGATGTCAAGAAATAGACCGAGGGTTTGCCCTCGTTCGTTGAACTGGAACGTTATCCGGTCCACGATCCGAACCAGCTGCAGGGTTGTGCTGTGTCCGGACCTGAATCCAAACTGGTGACTTGGAATGGCGTCCAGTTCTTGCATTTTCTTCAGAATCCGTTCCTGGATTGCTCGCTCGACTACTTTTCCAAGGTGGGATAGTAGGCTGATCGGCCGGTAATTGTTAGCTTCTGTTCTGTGACCTGTGGCTTTCGGAAGCATGATGATGCGGGCTTCCTTCCACGCTGCGGGGAAGTGACCCGTTCTCATGATGCCGTTAGTGATCTTGGTGAGGAGTACCACAGCTTTCCTTGGGGCCTTTTTCAAGGTAAGCGTTGGGAGTCCATCTGGGCCTGCTGCTCGGCGGTTGTGAAGACGTTGCAGTATGGTTCCAATTTCTCTTGGGGTGGCCAGGTCCGTCGCCGGGAGCTGGAAGTCTTGTTGTATTTCCTTCAGGCTGGCTCGTACGGCGTCTTCTGTGCTTGCATCGGGCGGAGTGTCATTTTGCTGGAAAGTCTGCTGCAGGTGATCGGCGAACACTGTAGCTATTTCACTTGGCGAGTACACTAGCCCCTGTTGTCCTCGTATTGGCTGAGTGCGGGGTGGGCCTGGAGGTCTTGCTATTGCACGCAGGAGCTGCCAAAAGTCCCTGGAGGGAGCGTCCATTGCTTGGAGCTTGTCGTTCCAGGCAGCGAACTTCAGGCGTCGAAGGCGGTTTTTCACCCTTTTTGTGAGCGAATTTCACAGGGTCTTGTATTGTGGAAGTCTTGTATTTTGCCATCTTCGCCTGGCCCATCTCTTGAGGGTGATCAGAGCCGTCGTCCGTAGGCCTTCTGGCTCACGTTGTTGCTGCTGCTGTTGTGTTGTTGTGGCAAGCCGGTATGCAGATCGGATGGCCGTTGTGAGTGTGTGCACTGCAGCGTCAATCTCCTCCGGTGTGTTGACTGGAGTCCGAGTGTCCACCATGTCTGCCAACAGACGGGTGTACTCATCCCAGTCGGTGGTTGACAGCCGTGGTAGGGCGGTGATTGGAAGATGATGTCTCAGCGCAACCGTGAATATCACTGGGATGTGGTCCGACTGGGGGTCGTGCAGTACGTCCGGTCGGTCCAGGATGGCTGTGTTCGCAGAAAGAGTGATGTCAAGCACATCGGGTTGTCCGCCGTTCCTTGGGAAGTGAGTGGGTTCCCTGGGAGCCGCCAGGATGAGGTCTATTTGTTTGAGTGCATTATGGAGTGTTCTTCCGTTTGCATTCGCAACTCTGGAGTGCCACGCAGGGTGTTTGCAGTTGAAGTCTACTGCAAGCAGCACCCTGTGGCCCAGTCTTTGAAGCTGGATGAGATCTGGTGGATGAAGATAATTTCCCGGGGCTCTCTATACGGAGACGACGTGGAGTGGTCCATCCGGGGAGTGGAGCGTAACGCCTGTAGCTTCCAACGATTGCATCACCGGGAGCTGGAGCTGGTCGTGGGCGATCTGTGTTTTGATGAGGACTGCCGTGCCACCTTTCCTGCCCTGCCGGTCGTCCCTGTAGGTGATGTAGTTTCGCACACGGAAAGACAGGTGTGGTTTGAGATGGGTTTCAGAGAGTAGCGCTACATCAACTTTCTCTCGTTCCAAGAAGTCCTTGAGTTCGTCTGTTTGTTTCCCGATTCCTTCTGCATTCCAGCAGACCACTCGGAGGGCTCTGGTATGGCTGAGTTAGTTCGCGCCATCATCAAGCAGTGAAGCTGCAACGTCTAGGAGCGTCGTTAATTTGGTGATTGGGTCCTTGGCAGCGGCAATCTTCTTGAGTCCCTCTTTGAGGTTCTGTAAGAACTTCTTGACGTTGAGACCCGTCAAAAGACCGAGGATCTCTTTGAGGGAGGCTGCCAGGCTGGTGTCTTCCGTCGAGCTGTCTGTGGCCGGCTGGGTTGCCTGATGTGTCTTTGACGGCAGTTCGCTGGGCTGTGTCTCTGTGATCTTGACTGACTCAGGTGGATGTGCTGGAGCTGGCGTGGAAGTGGACGTTGATGGCTGTGGTGTGCTCTGGTCCAGCTGTGGCGTGGTTGTTGGCGGCTGTGACTGCTGGTCTGTCTTGTTCTCTGTGGGTTCTGTGGTTTTTGGTGGAGTGCTCTTCCGGTCGTCTGTAGGAGGTTGAATTTGTTGTTTCTTCCCCGCCCTCTTCTTCTTTTCAGCTTGGATGTATGGGCATCCTTGATAGCTGGCAGGGTGGGCACCTTGGCAGTTCACACATTTGGTTGGTTCATCACGAGTCTTCTTCGCGCATGTTTGAGTGTCGTGGAGTTCACCACACTTTACACACCTGGCTGCTGCACGGCAGGTCAGTTGGGAGTGACCTACCCGTTGGCAGCGGTGACACTGCAAGATATCGTTGCCTTTATACGGCTCAACCACCACCCGGTACCAGAGTATGTGGTTGAGCTCGTAGATGCTTGGTTTGTTTGCAGAACGTTCCAGTGACACTAGGAACAGGGGAAATTTAGGTCTATTGCCTTGAGCGTCTGGTCGGCCACGGAGTTGGTGCACTGTTTTCACAGGGTGCCCTAAGGATACTAGCTCACTTTTAATATCCTCAGGGTCTGTGTCAATCGGTAATTTACGCACTACCACCTTGAGGGGGCGGGATGCTTTAGGTAGTTCAGTTGGGAACTCGCGTTTTTGCTGCAGGCAGTATGCCTCCACCTTGAGGAAGTCTCGCATGGTGGCACAGTGTAGTTTCACGAAATCCTTGTTGAAAAACACTTTTGGTGGCGTTTCCAATGCGGCGGCCAAGGACTTCACCAGGGCGTTTTGCTGTGTTACACCGTAGATGAACACTGGGGGAACCTGTTTGCCTCGTAGAGGTGGGAGGGTGCTGGATTTCCCTTCATCTTTTTCTTCCATGATGACCTGATTGGAGGAAGTTGTTGCTTGTCCCCTGGGGGGGCTCGTCCTGCTCTTTGCTGGTAAGGGCAGCGTAGCGATTGCGGCACTTCGTCCGGAATTCCACAAGTGAGGTGACCGGGCCTGTGGCCGCCCGTTTCAGTGATTTCCGGGGGGGCTGCATGAATCCGTCATCGGACAGGTTGTTGTCATCTTTCACTGAAGTCGTGGGAGGGGGGATCCTGTTGCTGGAGCCTCGGAAGTCATTGGCGATCGTGGGGCACTTTCCTCTTGCGGGGGCAAGGGGGGAAATTGTTGTGGCGAGGAGGGGTCCAGGGTTTGGTTCTGATCTTGAGTTGACATCTTGGGGGGTCCGGGGCCCCCTTCTGAGTTCTCTTAATCTTGACTATCGTGGTGCGGCGACGTCGAACAGGTCCCAGGGGAGTGAATTTCAGTCCCTGTAGCTGCTTTGTCACTGAACTAAGATTATTGGGGGGGGCTTTCCTCGTGCGGGGCACCTTGGAGGATGTCGGTTTTGCTTTGGAGGAGGATGGACGTGGTGTCTGTACAGCACTTTGATTCATATCCCTGGCTCTTGAAAGGGCCAGAGACTCCGTAGTTAACACTAATTTGGAGATGTCCCTGAAAAGGACCGTTTCTTCTTATATACACTGATAGAGCTGGATGGCCCTTGCAAGGACCGCCTACTACTTGCTATGTGTCCACAGACAGTGCCAGGAGCTTTTTGGGCTTGCTCCCGACCGGCCGATTATTCTTTTTGCCGAAGTTTTGTAACGTATTTCGTTTTTTCACAGGGGAAAAGTGTTTATTTCTGGTGGGGACCTAATTTTTCAGTTTTTAGACCACTGTTACCGTGGCCCTAGCTGCAGCGAACTGCGGTGGTAGCTTCGGAGTGTCCTATTATATAGCACTGGGCAGTTGTGAACGCTTCGTGATTGGCCGGGGAAGTTGCGTCCCTCCGACCAATCAGAGACAAGAGTTTGGTTGCTGCGATCTCGGGGACGCACGCATATCATACTTAAGTTACATCATTAACAACATAATGAAACAGCTATTTTCCAAATGCATGGAAAATAGCCAAGGTGATTAGCATTCCTAAGCCCAATAAGGATGCTAAATTTCCTCAGAACCATAGACCTATAAGTCTTCTGAATACAATGGCCAAAGTAGCTGAAAGCATAGTGTTCAGAAGACTCAGAAGCTTTCTTTCAACACATAATATAATCACACCCGAGCAATTCGGATTTAGAGCACAACATTCTACGACACACCAATTAGTGCGTGTATTAGAATTTATAACAGACAAATATAATAAAAGACAAATAACAGGCGCGGCCCTGCTAGATGTTGAGAAAGCATTCGATAGGTGTTGGTTCCCGGGAATCCTATATAAAATGATACAATATAAGATTCCTGACTATCTGACTCATTTTGTGCATTCATACCTTAAGAATAGAAAATTCTTCGTTGAACACGAAAGAAAAACCACCAAGGAAAAAGACATTAAAGCAGGAGTCCCTCAGGGATCTATGTTAGGGCCACTTCTTTTTCTAATATATGTTAATGATATTCCAAAAACAACCAAAACACAGATAGCAATGTATGCAGATGACACAATCGTGTATGCTTCATCTTTCTTGCCAAATCAAGTCACGAAGTATATACAGAATCACCTAAACGAACTCAAACCCTGGTTTAAACGTTGGAAAATTAAAGTCAATGCTGAAAAATGTGAAGCCATACAGTTTACCAAGAAATACAAACGGAAACCAAACAACAAATTAACTCTATATAACACACCAATAGAATGGAAAGATAAAGTTAAATATTTGGGAGTAATACTAGATAAAAGGCTTACCCTTAGATACCACATGAACTCCCAAAGAAATAAGGCTAGTGCTAGACTGCGATCCCTAGCCGGACTTTTCCGCTCACCTGCCCTCAATACGCAGAGCAAAGTTATATTATACAAAATGCTAGTTAGGCCAATAGTCACATACGCTGCGCCAGCATGGGCTTTCTCCGCACCTTGTTATACGCGGGCTCTGCAGAGACTTCAGAACAACGCTGTGCGCATAATAACAAATTCTCCCCGATATTTGCCTGTTCTGCGCCTACAGCAGCGTCTAGGGTTGACTCTGATTGAAGATCACATACAGTATTTAGTAAGAAACTTCTATCAATCTGTGAAAACAATAGACAACGACCTTGTGAGCTCTCTGGGCAGCTACACAACTCCAGAAAGCTACTACAAATACAAACGCCCGCTTCATGCGCTAAAATAGAATCAAATCCAAAAACACCTTTGAGAATAATAAGAAAAAAAATGTAAATATGTACATAAGAAGGTATGACGAGGCCTGTTAGGCAGAAACATAACTAATACATCTTACATAAATTACTGATATATCACTAATATTAACAAATTTGACAAGTCCAATAGGATACTAATATCAATCACATCCCAGATATTATAATATAACTAAATACTACATAATCGTGTATATGTATATATCTTAGTCTAATTTTAGATTGACGCAGTCCAAGGATGAAGAAGACGACATACTTGCATGAAAACAAAAATAACAAAAGTCCCACTAACAAAGCTTGTCCACCAAACTACAGACAACTTAACACAATAGTATAACTCACACTTGACTTTTTAAGTTAGGGAATCAATACAGACAGTAAAGATGCTTTTACATGGATTTTTACCACCCCTTCTTAGTGTGGTTTTGCCATGTAAATACTTGAGCACGAGCATGAACGATAAAGGGGGTTTTCCTGGACTCCATGTGTTTCCAGGTTTTTCCTCCTACTACCCAAGCCAATGGTGAGGCGAAAAATCTTCACGCGCTTTCCTATCTTCTATTTTACCCTTCTTTCTTTCTCTAATACACACTGTCCGGTAAATGTCTTTGGATAAAAACCGTGACGCGACACAACACTCGACATGCTGCTTTAGATCTCTAACTGCATGTAGGAGGTGCACGTAGATATAGGTTGGTGCATCACTCAAGGGGGCGAGCTTTCTTGCTAAGGGGCCCTCTTTATTCTCTAATTTATTTCCGTATTTCCGTATTTCCGACTTATGACTGTGGATACCTAACGGTGACAACTAAGCAGTCGCTACTCATTGAGAAGCTTACTGTGCTGCAGAGCTATGAAGATTTGAAGCAGTTAGACGCCGAAAGAAGAGACTCAATTTAAGTGTTATTAACAGGATAGTCTTTTAAGATAATCCTGCTTTAAAGAGAAGAGACTGTTTTGAAATAAAAATTGCTTCAACACACACTCACACACACCGCTTCCTGGAGAAATAAGCATTGCTTTCCGTCGGCTTGACCCCCTATTGTGCGTCAAGCTTCGCGCTGGCCATATAGGTTGAACAGCCTTTGGCGACAGTCGGCTGACGGGATCGCTCTGTTATCTCTCTGGGATAGCATTAGTGAAGCATCTACACAAAACTAGAGAGACTTTCCCTCAATTAGTTTCCGGCCCTTATCAGGCCCACATTCACTATGCCACGCCAAAAGAAGAAGTCACCCACAAGAAGACCGGGAAGGGAGCCATCCCAAGCCCGCAGAGACTGCAGCGAGGACTCAAGAAAGAAGAAGACGTCCACATACCAGATGAAGAACACTCCAAGAGAACCCTCCAGGGAAGAAGAAATAGGACGAGAAACTCCCAGCAGGAGAGAAGTAAATGAAGAAAGAAGAAACGACCAGCAACAGCCAGACACTCCATCTGCGCAACAAGAGGCAGTGCCGCAAGTGAAACTCTTCGAAGTCACTTACACAACAGAAGAAGTTCTTGACATTATAGCTGAAAAGATGGACACCTCAGAAGTACGCATCACAAATAGAGGATACAAGAGGTTCAGGATTGACTTCGCCACACCAACAGCACGAGATGTTTTTCTGCGCATCTTCGAAGCCAAACACTTCGGTGACAAAGCAATAATGCTCCAATCCAGAAGACAAGAAACAACAGAAGCCACCACACCAAAAGATGTGACATCCAAGACTCCCGGCCCTTTCAAGGACCAGACGTCTCCACACCCAAAAGTAGACAATGAAGTCAACGAACCAGCTGCCGAAGAAGAGTTCACACTAGTGAAAGGCAAACGCAACAAGAAGACGAAAGCAGACTCGCCGTCACAGCAAGATGAACCACAAACCAAGAAGAATGAAGGCAACAAGAGATCCCACCGAAAGCGACCAATATTCACGTGTGTTATCAAGAAAGTACCAGTCACCACAGATGTTGATAGTTTCAAATCTGAGTTAAGGAAACTGAGAGTCAACTTCACAAATGCAGTGAGGATTCAAACCCAGAAGGACCAGCACCCTTACTCAGATTGTTCTCAGAAGATCCCGTTCAAATAAATAAATTGATAACCCACGGAATCTCCATAGGGACGACACACCACAAAGTCGAAACATCCAGAGCACCGCCACGGCCGATGCCGTGTTACAAATGCTACCAATATGGTCACCAGAGAGCTCTGTGCAAAAACAGAAGAGTGTGCCATCGTTGCGGGAAGGAACACGAAGACACCTGTAGCAACCCAATTGACAGCAACTTCTGTGCAATCTGCGGGAAAGCAGGCCACAGAACAGGGAACAGCAACTGCCGAAAAAGACCACGTCAAACTCGAACCATAGCTGTGAAAATACTAAGAGAAGACCAGATTACTCAAAAAGAAGAAACTGCAAAACAGCAAGTTTTAGACGATGGCCCTAGTAAGGACCAGAGCAGCAAACAAGAAGAAAGAAGAAATAAAGAAGAAACGCCCAGAGTTACCACTCAAGAAGAGAAAATTGTTGAAACCCTCCAGAAACTTATTGATGACGCCATGCATATAGTCACCAACAGAGTTATCAAATGGATTACTTCAGTCTTAGCCTTGACAATAGAACCGGCAAACCATCAACGACTAAACAGAGCAATACAGGAAGCCACAAAGAAGATCTACCGGCAATCCTTCAACCCCATTTTAACAACAGATGGGCAGTTATACGTTCCTTCTCTGCAGCGCATCACTGGAGCCAACGCAGAATAAAAAAAAAATTCTGCAGACAGATGACGAAACAAGCACCGACCAAAGGATCAAGAAGACGGCCAAACTTGCATGTTAAAAAAATATGGAAAAAGGGGGGCCGTTGCCACAGCAACCACCGTTGCCATAACAACGAATCCTGTCACCGTTCGTCAATCTAAAACTGATTGAGGAAAAAGGAAGCTGCAACAAATGTGATGCACAGAATAAGTCGTGAGTGGGAACCCTTCACCCCTGGTGGGGATGTTCATGAAGCTATTAGCTTATGCCTAATTATATTGGAATATAATTTCCATTTCTTAATTTCTTAATTTCGAACATACTAGGTTCGATCGAAAAGAGAAAACCTTTTATCGGACTTCTAAAGAAAATAAAATCAAATAAATACATGACCGTGTTTATTACATATAGAATTCCCAGTCACGACCCCCCTTTCAGTTTTATTAAAAAGAAATTAGAAGAAGGAGAAGAAGATGAAGAAAAGAAAAAGATAGAAGAGGAAAGATGTAAAGTAAGAAGGTGATAAAGGGGAAGCTGTTACTAGATATTTTGAGGAATATGGTAAAGGAAAGTGAATAATTATCTAATTGTGATCATTTCCAATAGCTATTGGGTAAATGTCTGGTATTAGGGTGATCAAAGGTAGACACATGTTAACCCATACATCCCCGATCTAGATCCATTTGACCCCAACTACCAAATTATCCCAATCTAGCTCGGAGATAGATGAGAAAGTTTAATTTTACCGTTTATTCAATATTTCCAGAAGTTTTAGACTAATATTCAATATTTGAAAAATGAACGACGAAGTTGATGGCATGTTAGAAACGACCACAGAAAGAAAAAAAAAATCAGAGTATCACATATGTGTCGAAGATTTTGACTTTCACAGTTCTCTCATGATGATCATTCGTTCAGGCTACTTCAGTCCTTTTTACTTCCTTCATAGAGCCAACTTAAGTTAGTATTAACATTCAATGAGTTCAATTGATAACTACCAATAATTATAATAAATTACACATGTATGACAAGATAATTGGTGCACTTAATACTAAACCTACATTTCACTCACACACACATTCATACAGGACAATGTATACTTCGGGTTGTATTTGGTTGAATTAAACTAACCTAACTACAATGCTATAGACATTTATTACATTTCAATAGAAGAAGATTTAGTTTGACATAACAGAACAAAAAATTTAATACATGAAAAGAATGTTTCATAAACATGCACAGAAATTCGCTACTTGCAACAAGATCAAATAACACATTTCCCTTTTATATATATATATTAAAAGTTGAATTACATGAAAAGGAATTAAACCAAAGACGAAACAAGAAAAAAGACGAAAAAAAAAAACTTCAAGGGTCAAGATATATTTAAAATTCAGTGCAATGAATACATATCGTTGCAGGCAAAAGAGAAAAAATAATTGGTTAATCATTCAAAAAAAAACACTTTAGTAATATTTTATTGAGTCTTTGTCTCAATAGGAGACATATCGACAGTTTTATGAGTCTTTGTTTTTACGTCGATAATAGCTCCTTTTTTTTTTAACTCTCTTTACGCACTGTGGTTTGTGTCCATGAGAGTATTCAATTGGTTTTGTTTTAACTATAGACAACTAACTGCTTCATATCACATATATGTTTATATTTTTCACTTTGTCACTCGACGCACTTGATCTAGAATTTCAAAGTTTGTTAATATTAAAGAAAAATTATCAAATTCAGTCACAGATATTGGGAACATATTTCCATATTCCGGTATTCACATTAACTTATTAAACAGATTTCAGTTCGTTGAATTTAAGATCACTAATTTTTTTCCTAATATAGATCTTGTAATCAAAAGATTCTAAATATTGAATAGTTTGGTTTCAGATCGCAGGGGAAGGATTTGTTTCATGTTTACTGATGGAAAAAGTCGTTGGAGGGGCGCACTGTTTCGTAGGTTGCTAATTTCACTCGCAAAGTAAATTTGGGTAAGGATTAGGGTTATTCTTATTTATCTTACGACCCGCTACTTGTTTTATTCACATGCAGTAGTTAACATTATATTCCACTTTAATAGTTACAAAAATTAATAACAACTCAACAAAAAGTAATTTATAACAATTTACGCGGGAATACTATATATCACAAATAGTTAGTTAATACCGGGTGTCAAAAATCTATGGCAACCTAACAAGACCAGGGTAAATATCGAGCCCATTACATACATACTCGTATATATATATATATGTATTCATATTAATCAATACAATAAATTTCACTTTAATATCTATCTTAATATTTCATCGACGTTTAAATTCTACATCACCGTTCATATTCGACAAGTATTCATATTTTATAAATATTTATATTTATTTGGCTCAAAGACAAAACAAAAACCCTGACTATCAAAATTCACTTTTTTTCCTTCATAAGGTTGCAACATTGTATTTCATATGAATAAACCCGATAATCAATAATCATTTTCAATTTACTAAAGATCCGCGTATATATACAAAAAAAATAGCTGGTGTTATTTAATGAGTTGATATAAGAGGTGGAAAATGCAACAAATAGAGCAGGCACGTAACTTTTAAAACTATGTAAGTACATATATATATGTATATACAAAAAAAAATCAATGTTATTCGAAACTAGTGGGCCCAAACTATTAATACATACACACTATATGACCAATCAATAGAAATAAAAACCAGAAATCAGTAATCAATTGATATAAGTTGTATGATCAATGAATAACAAAGGTTTCTAGGAATCTAAAAGCATAGTGTACCTTCCCGTCAATTTCTCCCGTGGTGGATTGAATATCGCGAAAATGGTCCTGAGTTGTGCTGCAATACCTCCACGAATTGCATCCCTCGATGTCTCAGTTAGTACATACGATCGAAATAAGTGATATGGAAATATTGTACATTTTCATGAGTTTCAGAAACCGGGGGGGGGCAAGGTTGAAAAATTTAAAAAAAAATCTCTAAGTAAGGAAGACAGAGAGAGAGATAGAAAAGAAAGAAGACGAAGAATAGGGGCGCCAAAGACTTAAGTGAGAAATAACTAACGCTACAAAGACAGAAGTCGAATTTCACTCTCAACAAATCCTTAGCCAAAATATTATTAAAATGCCAAAAGGGTGGTCTACTCAAATACGTAGACTCAAGGAGCGCCCTGCTGCCAAGGAGCAAGTCTGTGTCTTGTAAATAATAACTTCACAAGTTATTGCTTGTAAAATTATTATCTAGTAACCGTATCCGGCCCAAACCAACAGGGTCCCGGAAATCGTCCGGAAGGTTGGAGTAGAGTCTTAATTTAGAATTTCAAAAGAAAAAAAAATCATCCGACCACTTGGAAACTAGAAGATTCCAGAATAGTAATGAAATTAGAGTAATAGCTAAGATATCCCTAATGAGAATTTGCCAAAATAAAAAAAAATTTAAATAAACTGAATTTTGGATCGGTGATTTCAATAATCAAAACATCACCGATAGCTACCCTGCGCAGACACGCCACAGTCTGGGATGTCGTTAATTTCCCTCATCTAATTAAACTAAGAAAAGAAATGAAAATACTTAAAGGGACTAGGGGTCGACATCCGGGTACGCTATAACATAAATATTAATTTAGTAGCAGTTAATTTAATCGGATAGTCCGAACTGAGTTATATGAACACTGCACAATAAATAAATAAGGTAAGCAACGAAAAAAAAAATCTCGGAGAGGCAATGAATGCTAAAGGTACAAATGACCGAAACCTGTACTTTTCGATGATCACAGGATATAGCAGTTGGTTTTCTTAATTATCATTTCTGTCATCCTTTAGAAGTAATTCCCACATGATGCTACTCTATCTATTGAAAGGCTTAAGATCTGGGGCTGTTATTAGGAGGTACATAAATGCAAAGTAACACACAATTCCCAACTATAATTTACTATCCAAGTAGCAAACTCGGTTGGATGAATGCACTGGTGTAGAAGTCAAAACGCGAGAGATTTTTTTTTTCTTCGTAAACATATTCATATTTTCACTATATAAAATTCACTAGGCCTATCCATTTAAATATAGGGGTCATCATCTCATTCGTATTATATATCATATTATTAACATATCATTACATTCATTCATTATCTACTAATTTTCGCACGAAGTAATATTTTATAAACACCCTATTTCATACATTTTACACGCAGGCCATACACATATTTACATTACGCAGTAATAAATATATATATATATATATAACTATCACAATCTATCACGCTCAAACCACCACACGATCACATTCATCGAACCACGTACTCTTTATTTCGAAGCACCCAAATTGTATTTACCTTGCAGGTTTAAGAAAAAATATCATACATGTATTTACGGAAAGTTAAATTGTCAATGATTAATCTATTTCTGATTTGTTGATAAAACTGAAGCAACAATGGAATTTTCTACAGCCACGGGAAAAGAGAATTTAATACTACGTTTTTAAACAAACAGTAACAGCATATGGGCTTTACTTCTATTAAGAAAATAGGTGTTCTTTATTTCAGCGGATTATTCATTAACTACTGGACCTAGCAAGCTGAAATTTTCAGTACAGTAAGATCTCATGCTATTTTATACGAAGGTATACTCATCCGAACCGAAAACCATGTCCACGGGAAGTAATTTGAGAATAAATGTCCAAAATCAAACAATCTAAATCACTAAGTCATGCGATGTCGTACTGTCAACAAACAATTGACTACCGAAAACTGACGCTATGGCGCTGTAGTGGAGGCATAATTTACCGTGTACTGAAATGTATACTTGTACTCATTAATCAGAAATTTAATATTTACTCTGGTTTATTTATGTTAGAAAAATGGTACTAAATTAAAGCATATTTATACACTGTCCAAATCGAAAATTCACACACTCACACAAAACTACTAACTACATACACCACTGTTAGTACTATACATAAAGACAACTAACTAAACTAAACATGCACCATTTAGTTACATGCATGTTGACGAAAATAACCTAACACATTAGATTTAAAATACATTACTCCCTCGTCGATATATACAGTCGGCTCTATTTAATTTAAAGGGGGTCAAAAATGAGAAAGGTCTAATTGACCTGACCAATTGTTTACATAATGATTGCCAAAAATTGATGCCCTGGGGGCACCTTAACGAGGTTTGTGGAGGGACCCTTCCCCTGAAAGGGGAAAAGGCCCTAAAACGAACAATAACTAACCCATTCCCCCGCTAGAACCGGTTCAATTTGGAAAAGGGGATAGGAGCCCTTTTAAGCTAACTTAAGCTGCCATTATGATTATTCACTTTACAACCATCAAACCTACGTACATGCGATTACTGAATAAATAATAAAAAATCACTTCTACTTAATACACGAACAACATGCACTAACAGGTCGTAATTTCCCTAATCCCTACTTGAGTTTGAAATAAAAAAAAATAAAGTCACTCTTTCACTGTTGTCTATTCTCGATAGGCAGCAAACATGGCTTCCTAGTAAACAGAACTGGAATTTGTTATTTCACTGAATTGCAGCTTCTTTACCAAAAATTTGTGGATTTTCCGGGCTCCTATTCCGTTGTAAATCTTTAACTATTGAATTACATTATATGTTACCTTAGTTGTCCTTGGAAATTCGAATCCTTCCCGAAAAATATGTAGCACAAAATTCACAAGCTGCTCCTTGTAAGGTGTCTTCGATTGTTCTGATAATATTGCGCCGAAAAAGCCAGAGGTAGGAGAATTCCTCCAATCAGAACGAAAACTTTAGCCGCGGAAATTACAAAGCAAATAGAAATTCGGCAAATCCAGATATAACCGGATCTGAAAGTGACTATGGACTAGTGAGAGGGGGTGAGGGAAAGATTAGGTACCTGGCCAAAATCTACATTGGTCTGAAATTAAGGAAATTTATATCCAATAACGGAACTATGTTTCGGTATGACGTCAGAATGGTAAACCTTGTAACTATTCAAGTTATATATCCGAAAATGGGTTTTACACTTAATCAAAATATAAATAAATATATTATACAGTGGGAATATGGTTACTAACGAAACCTTTGGGTTCATTATATTTAATTCGAAGTAGAGAGAGTAAATAAATTGTGTAACTAAACCGAAATTGAATAAAAAAAAATTACTAGGTACAGGGTGCGTAAAAAAAAGAAAATTGCCATTACTTTCAACTGTAATGGTATATTACAGTTTTCCCCGGCCCATTAACAAAATTTTGTTAGAATAACAAAATTTTGCTAATTGGGAATACTAACTAATGATGCTTGTTAAATTAACACACTCATTCATCCCATTCAAACGTTACCAGTCACTCTAGGACAGTGTATTATATCTACTTGGGGTATTGCGCAAGTAATTCACTACGTTTATCTTCTGTACAATTGAAAATCTTTAAATTTCGAAAATTGTGAGTTCCGATACTTTTTTTTTTTCAGTAGTGTTCATATAGCAATAGAACGGACAGAAGTTATAACTGAGAAATCGACAGAGACAACTCGTAAGGCTTCACTCGCCGACTAGCATATCAGATGACATTAGGCCGCAGTTTCCCGTCTATCACTCCCATTTAATATTGTTCTAGGCTCACCGTTACCACGCACTTGCGAAGGGACTGAATTCTGGGGTCGATTTACATTATTGTTACTATTATTCTGACTATTACCGTTCTCCCTTCTTCCGTACGCCCTGTTAAAATTCCTCCTGGTGTTATCGCCCCTACCCGGGTTCGATTCCATGTTGGTACGGTCATAGGGACAATAACTCCGGCGATTGTTAAACATGGGCCGATTCCTAAATAGTCGCCGGCCATTATTGTTGTTTTCTGAGCCATACCCACTAGGATAACGAGATCCAGCTTGGGTATAACTCAGGAAATCTGTCTGGCAACTTGCCGTTACCTTCGTCTTCGTCGGTTTTAGAATTTTTGCCTGTCGGGCGAAGTATCGTTTTGGTGGACCACCAACTTCCTTACCGCACAAGGCAGCTAAACGTGAGGTGACTTCTCGTACCGTTTGGCACAAGTGGGACGCTATGGCCCGGGACTCATCGGGTGGAAGAGCGTTAACTATAATATCTACAAGTTCAGCCTGAGAGGGATGTTCAGCTATCTGATAATATAGTTCGATAATTTTCCAAGCATAGTCCAAAAGGGACCCATACTTGGAGCGATCATACCGGAGTGATTGTAAGTTTCTCTTTTGGAGCCGTTCGATGTGCTCATTACAATATTCTTCTTTAAAAAGAATCAAAAAATCACTAAACGTCCGGATTTGGTATTTAACCGAAGCAAACCATGCGCCCGAAGCGGCGATCAAACATTTTTCAACTATCTGTAGGCGTTCCCCATCTGTAAGTTTGTACATGTCTAAATATTGCTGCAGTCTCCGCAGGAAAACTCGAGGTAACCCGTTAGTAATGTTCCCATCGAAAGTGGGAAAACGTTCAATATCCCGGAGGGAAACTTTAGAGCTCATACTATGCGGGGCAGGAAAAGAATCCAGTGGAATCAACGTGTTATCCTGAGCAGTTGGGGTTGTCACCGGATTTGCCACCGACGGAGTGGTCACTGAACTGAACGCTCCCATATGACCAAGAGAGGTTTTGTAATTTGTGTTGACCATGTAAGGTTCAAACTTAGGACCCACCACGGTAGTAACCGACGGTCCGGCACATCTCCTTTCCCCTCCTGGCAGCACGCTGTACGATTGTACCATTCCAAAGGTAGAGTGAGCATTTACGCTAGTGACTGTTGTAGTCACAACACTCGACTGCATCGGTACATCGAAATTACTCAACCATGATTTCGAGGTTGGCTGATGCGGGGAGCAATACATTGCTGTGTCCCGTGCATCAGGCAACACTTGACTCTTACCCGGGAGGACATTACTTGTTTCTGGGAAAATTTTCCCTGGAGAATCGCCATCAGGAAAAGGATAGGAGATATCAGACTTGGCGATTTGCAATTTAGTAATATTCCCCTTAATACTGTCTACTTCGGTTTGAATTCGACTAATTCTTTGATCAACCGACTCTAGTTTAGTTTCTATTGATAGGTCGGATATTACAACATTCAATCTACTTATTTCAGCCTGCTGCTGTTCAACTTTTTGTTCGATGTCACCAAATCTTTTGTTCGTACTCTCAAACCTTACATCTATTTCGTTTAATTTTTTATTTGTTTCGTCTCTGAGCTGCTCGGTAGACTGTTGGGCCCGGTATCTAACCTGCTCTAGTTCCGTAGACGTTTGCTCTTTCAATTTGCTCATCGAAGAAGCAAAGTCTAAACAAATCTGGTCAAATTTATTGTTTAATACCTCGAATCGAGCATCGGTCTCTCGTTTCGAGGTATCAAACTTTTCATTTATTTCACGTCTCATTTCTGCATTCTCACGCCTCAGATCTGCACTATTCTGATCTATTTTAACTTCCATGTTAGTGAATTTTTCGTTCATATTAGAAAAATGTTCATGCATCATTTCCATCATCTGGCGAATTAATGCAGACGTGTCAGACCCTCCAGATGACATTCCTTCCTTCGGGTTTGCCGTCTGATCCCGAGAATCACTGTGATTTCCATTCTTTTCCTCATCGTCGAGGTCAGATATCTCCGCTGGAGATATTTGGCCTCGGTCCTTTTCACACTCCTCACAATATTTCATTATTTCGCCGGTTTGAACTTTTTCTGCATTTTCAGCAGTATCGTCCAAATTGGAGCAAGCAAAGTGGATCCATTTTAGTCCACAACCGGTACATCTTATAAGTCTCCGCGGGGCGCGAGATCTTTTCTCTTTTTCGTCTAACGTGCATTGAGTGCACGTGACTTCACACTCGTCCTGTGATACAACAACCTTTTTTGTTGCCATAGCTTTGAGACACTTTACACTTTACAAAAGACAAGATATATATATCAAAAATACACATATACTATAAGATACTTATTCGCTATCCAAACAAGTATTATTCATAAATTAAAGGACTCCCATTCTCTTTCCTTCCTTGAAACCCTTCTAGCGTTTAGTTCTATTTTAGAAAAATTTTGACACTCCTTCTCTTTTTCCCCCTTAGAAAAGGAAACAAAAATGACAAAGTAGCCAACGACTCTACTTGTTTCACTTGACTATAAAATTTCTCGTATTAATTTCAATGTTGTAATCAATTCAACATGCCTTCAACCTCACTCTTTGACATTCTTAAAAAAAATTTCAAATCTATCGGTCGCCATTTAAACGGAGATCCGTTGCCATGGGAACAAACGTTGCCATGACAAACATTCTTGTCGCGGTTCACCAATTCAAACTAATTGGCATGATAACTGGTATTATTCAATAAGCATTTTCAGATCCGTTACCACAGTAAACATGGTTACCATGGCAACAATCTTGTCACGTGTCGCCATTCTAAAACTGGAAAAGGGGGGGCCGTTGCCACAGCAACCACCGTTGCCATAACAACGAATCCTGTCACCGTTCGTCAATCTAAAACTGATTGAGGAAAAAGGAAGCTGCAACAAATGTGATGCACAGAATAAGTCGTGAGTGGGAACCCTTCACCCCTGGTGGGGATGTTCATGAAGCTATTAGCTTATGCCTAATTATATTGGAATATAATTTCCATTTCTTAATTTCTTAATTTCGAACATACTAGGTTCGATCGAAAAGAGAAAACCTTTTATCGGACTTCTAAAGAAAATAAAATCAAATAAATACATGACCGTGTTTATTACATATAGAATTCCCAGTCACGACCCCCCTTTCAGTTTTATTAAAAAGAAATTAGAAGAAGGAGAAGAAGATGAAGAAAAGAAAAAGAAGATAGAAGAGGAAAGATGTAAAGTAAGAAGGTGATAAAGGGGAAGCTGTTACTAGATATTTTGAGGAATATGGTAAAGGAAAGTGAATAATTATCTAATTGTGATCATTTCCAATAGCTATTGGGTAAATGTCTGGTATTAGGGTGATCAAAGGTAGACACATGTTAACCCATACATCCCCGATCTAGATCCATTTGACCCCAACTACCAAATTATCCCAATCTAGCTCGGAGATAGATGAGAAAGTTTAATTTTACCGTTTATTCAATATTTCCAGAAGTTTTAGACTAATATTCAATATTTGAAAAATGAACGACGAAGTTGATGGCATGTTAGAAACGACCACAGAAAGAAAAAAAAATCAGAGTATCACATATGTGTCGAAGATTTTGACTTTCACAGTTCTCTCATGATGATCATTCGTTCAGGCTACTTCAGTCCTTTTTACTTCCTTCATAGAGCCAACTTAAGTTAGTATTAACATTCAATGAGTTCAATTGATAACTACCAATAATTATAATAAATTACACATGTATGACAAGATAATTGGTGCACTTAATACTAAACCTACATTTCACTCACACACACATTCATACAGGACAATGTATACTTCGGGTTGTATTTGGTTGAATTAAACTAACCTAACTACAATGCTATAGACATTTATTACATTTCAATAGAAGAAGATTTAGTTTGACATAACAGAACAAAAAATTTAATACATGAAAAGAATGTTTCATAAACATGCACAGAAATTCGCTACTTGCAACAAGATCAAATAACACATTTCCCTTTTATATATATATATTAAAAGTTGAATTACATGAAAAGGAATTAAACCAAAGACGAAACAAGAAAAAAGACGAAAAAAAAAACTTCAAGGGTCAAGATATATTTAAAATTCAGTGCAATGAATACATATCGTTGCAGGCAAAAGAGAAAAAATAATTGGTTAATCATTCAAAAAAAAACACTTTAGTAATATTTTATTGAGTCTTTGTCTCAATAGGAGACATATCGACAGTTTTATGAGTCTTTGTTTTTACGTCGATAATAGCTCCTTTTTTTTAACTCTCTTTACGCACTGTGGTTTGTGTCCATGAGAGTATTCAATTGGTTTTGTTTTAACTATAGACAACTAACTGCTTCATATCACATATATGTTTATATTTTTCACTTTGTCACTCGACGCACTTGATCTAGAATTTCAAAGTTTGTTAATATTAAAGAAAAATTATCAAATTCAGTCACAGATATTGGGAACATATTTCCATATTCCGGTATTCACATTAACTTATTAAACAGATTTCAGTTCGTTGAATTTAAGATCACTAATTTTTTTCCTAATATAGATCTTGTAATCAAAAGATTCTAAATATTGAATAGTTTGGTTTCAGATCGCAGGGGAAGGATTTGTTTCATGTTTACTGATGGAAAAAGTCGTTGGAGGGGCGCACTGTTTCGTAGGTTGCTAATTTCACTCGCAAAGTAAATTTGGGTAAGGATTAGGGTTATTCTTATTTATCTTACGACCCGCTACTTGTTTTATTCACATGCAGTAGTTAACATTATATTCCACTTTAATAGTTACAAAAATTAATAACAACTCAACAAAAAGTAATTTATAACAATTTACGCGGGAATACTATATATCACAAATAGTTAGTTAATACCGGGTGTCAAAAATCTATGGCAACCTAACAAGACCAGGGTAAATATCGAGCCCATTACATACATACTCGTATATATATATATATATATGTATTCATATTAATCAATACAATAAATTTCACTTTAATATCTATCTTAATATTTCATCGACGTTTAAATTCTACATCACCGTTCATATTCGACAAGTATTCATATTTTATAAATATTTATATTTATTTGGCTCAAAGACAAAACAAAAACCCTGACTATCGAAATTCACTTTTTTTCCTTCATAAGGTTGCAACATTGTATTTCATATGAATAAACCCGATAATCAATAATCATTTTCAATTTACTAAAGATCCGCGTATATATACAAAAAAAATAGCTGGTGTTATTTAATGAGTTGATATAAGAGGTGGAAAATGCAACAAATAGAGCAGGCACGTAACTTTTAAAACTATGTAAGTACATATATATATGTATATACAAAAAAAAAATCAATGTTATTCGAAACTAGTGGGCCCAAACTATTAATACATACACACTATATGACCAATCAATAGAAATAAAAACCAGAAATCAGTAATCAATTGATATAAGTTGTATGATCAATGAATAACAAAGGTTTCTAGGAATCTAAAAGCATAGTGTACCTTCCCGTCAATTTCTCCCGTGGTGGATTGAATATCGCGAAAATGGTCCTGAGTTGTGCTGCAATACCTCCACGAATTGCATCCCTCGATGTCTCAGTTAGTACATACGATCGAAATAAGTGATATGGAAATATTGTACATTTTCATGTGTTTCAGAAACCGGGGGGGGGGCAAGGTTGAAAAATTTAAAAAAAAATCTCTAAGTAAGGAAGACAGAGAGAGAGATAGAAAAGAAAGAAGACGAAGAATAGGGGCGCCAAAGACTTAAGTGAGAAATAACTAACGCTACAAAGACAGAAGTCGAATTTCACTCTCAACAAATCCTTAGCCAAAATATTATTAAAATGCCAAAAGGGTGGTCTACTCAAATACGTAGACTCAAGGAGCGCCCTGCTGCCAAGGAGCAAGTCTGTGTCTTGTAAATAATAACTTCACAAGTTATTGCTTGTAAAATTATTATCTAGTAACCGTATCCGGCCCAAACCAACAGGGTCCCGGAAATCGTCCGGAAGGTTGGAGTAGAGTCTTAATTTAGAATTTCAAAAGAAAAAAAATCATCCGACCACTTGGAAACTAGAAGATTCCAGAATAGTAATGAAATTAGAGTAATAGCTAAGATATCCCTAATGAGAATTTGCCAAAATAAAAAAAAATTTAAATAAACTGAATTTTGGATCGGTGATTTCAATAATCAAAACATCACCGATAGCTACCCTGCGCAGACACGCCACAGTCTGGGATGTCGTTAATTTCCCTCATCTAATTAAACTAAGAAAAGAAATGAAAATACTTAAAGGGACTAGGGGTCGACATCCGGGTACGCTATAACATAAATATTAATTTAGTAGCAGTTAATTTAATCGGATAGTCCGAACTGAGTTATATGAACACTGCACAATAAATAAATAAGGTAAGCAACGAAAAAAAAAATCTCGGAGAGGCAATGAATGCTAAAGGTACAAATGACCGAAACCTGTACTTTTCGATGATCACAGGATATAGCAGTTGGTTTTCTTAATTATCATTTCTGTCATCCTTTAGAAGTAATTCCCACATGATGCTACTCTATCTATTGAAAGGCTTAAGATCTGGGGCTGTTATTAGGAGGTACATAAATGCAAAGTAACACACAATTCCCAACTATAATTTACTATCCAAGTAGCAAACTCGGTTGGATGAATGCACTGGTGTAGAAGTCAAAACGCGAGAGATTTTTTTTTTCTTCGTAAACATATTCATATTTTCACTATATAAAATTCACTAGGCCTATCCATTTAAATATAGGGGTCATCATCTCATTCGTATTATATATCATATTATTAACATATCATTACATTCATTCATTATCTACTAATTTTCGCACGAAGTAATATTTTATAAACACCCTATTTCATACATTTTACACGCAGGCCATACACATATTTACATTACGCAGTAATAAATATATATATATATATAAATAACTATCACAATCTATCACGCTCAAACCACCACACGATCACATTCATCGAACCACGTACTCTTTATTTCGAAGCACCCAAATTGTATTTACCTTGCAGGTTTAAGAAAAAATATCATACATGTATTTACGGAAAGTTAAATTGTCAATGATTAATCTATTTCTGATTTGTTGATAAAACTGAAGCAACAATGGAATTTTCTACAGCCACGGGAAAAGAGAATTTAATACTACGTTTTTAAACAAACAGTAACAGCATATGGGCTTTACTTCTATTAAGAAAATAGGTGTTCTTTATTTCAGCGGATTATTCATTAACTACTGGACCTAGTAAGCTGAAATTTTCAGTACAGTAAGATCTCATGCTATTTTATACGAAGGTATACTCATCCGAACCGAAAACCATGTCCACGGGAAGTAATTTGAGAATAAATGTCCAAAATCAAACAATCTAAATCACTAAGTCATGCGATGTCGTACTGTCAACAAACAATTGACTACCGAAAACTGACGCTATGGCGCTGTAGTGGAGGCATAATTTACCGTGTACTGAAATGTATACTTGTACTCATTAATCAGAAATTTAATATTTACTCTGGTTTATTTATGTTAGAAAAATGGTACTAAATTAAAGCATATTTATACACTGTCCAAATCGAAAATTCACACACTCACACAAAACTACTAACTACATACACCACTGTTAGTACTATACATAAAGACAACTAACTAAACTAAACATGCACCATTTAGTTACATGCATGTTGACGAAAATAACCTAACACATTAGATTTAAAATACATTACTCCCTCGTCGATATATACAGTCGGCTCTATTTAATTTAAAGGGGGTCAAAAATGAGAAAGGTCTAATTGACCTGACCAATTGTTTACATAATGATTGCCAAAAATTGATGCCCTGGGGGCACCTTAACGAGGTTTGTGGAGGGACCCTTCCCCTGAAAGGGGAAAAGGCCCTAAAACGAACAATAACTAACCCATTCCCCCGCTAGAACCGGTTCAATTTGGAAAAGGGGATAGGAGCCCTTTTAAGCTAACTTAAGCTGCCATTATGATTATTCACTTTACAACCATCAAACCTACGTACATGCGATTACTGAATAAATAATAAAAAATCACTTCTACTTAATACACGAACAACATGCACTAACAGGTCGTAATTTCCCTAATCCCTACTTGAGTTTGAAATAAAAAAAAAAATAAAGTCACTCTTTCACTGTTGTCTATTCTCGATAGGCAGCAAACATGGCTTCCTAGTAAACAGAACTGGAATTTGTTATTTCACTGAATTGCAGCTTCTTTACCAAAAATTTGTGGATTTTCCGGGCTCCTATTCCGTTGTAAATCTTTAACTATTGAATTACATTATATGTTACCTTAGTTGTCCTTGGAAATTCGAATCCTTCCCGAAAAATATGTAGCACAAAATTCACAAGCTGCTCCTTGTAAGGTGTCTTCGATTGTTCTGATAATATTGCGCCGAAAAAGCCAGAGGTAGGAGAATTCCTCCAATCAGAACGAAAACTTTAGCCGCGGAAATTACAAAGCAAATAGAAATTCGGCAAATCCAGATATAACCGGATCTGAAAGTGACTATGGACTAGTGAGAGGGGGTGAGGGAAAGATTAGGTACCTGGCCAAAATCTACATTGGTCTGAAATTAAGGAAATTTATATCCAATAACGGAACTATGTTTCGGTATGACGTCAGAATGGTAAACCTTGTAACTATTCAAGTTATATATCCGAAAATGGGTTTTACACTTAATCAAAATATAAATAAATATATTATACAGTGGGAATATGGTTACTAACGAAACCTTTGGGTTCATTATATTTAATTCGAAGTAGAGAGAGTAAATAAATTGTGTAACTAAACCGAAATTGAATAATAAAAAAAAATTACTAGGTACAGGGTGCGTAAAAAAAAGAAAATTGCCATTACTTTCAACTGTAATGGTATATTACAAATAACAGTCTTCCCTACTAACAAAACACCTCCCAAATACAGACAACACAGATAGCTTACCATATACAGATAGGTATTAAAAATTTAAATTAAAAGCATAAAATAACTTAGTAATTTATTAATACAGACATTTTTACATGGATTTTCACCACCCTTCTCAAGTGGTTTTGCCATGTAAATACTATTGCATGCAGCATGACCGATAAAGGGGGTTTTTTCCTGGTTCCCAGGTTTTTTGTCCCTCTATCAAACACAAATAACTTCTCGCGCTTTCCTATCTTCTTGTTTACCCTTCTTTCCTTCTATTTCACACAATGACAGATTCGCGTGTAAATGTCTTTCGTAAAAGATAGAAGCCGCGGCATACACCTACACCCGACAGATTCTTTAGTGTACTAATTGCATGTGAGGAGAGGCATGTAGATAGATGGTTGATGCCTTACTCTCTGTCAGGGCGCGGGCTTTCCCGAGGGGCGTCCTTATTTTTAACTTTTCTGTTTCTGTTTCTGAAATGGCGTCTATGTGGCGTGCTTCTTTGTGTGCTAACTACCTATGCTACAGCTATCTACAAGCAGGCAGCATGCACATGCACACTTCACACGCCACTTTTGTCACTGTTTTCACGTTCACAGCACTCAAAATTTCACAGATCACTGAAAATGTATTCTCACGAATGTATATAATGTTTTTAGAAATAAAATAGCTTTATTTCCTACGTAAACCACGAAAATCACGGGAGAGCTAACGACATGCGTCTCGCGTTTGGCTATCGTAACTCACTGAAGAAAAAAAATCACTATTCTGAGAGCACACACCCCCTTTTATTTTGAACACCCCCCCCCCAAGTAAAAATTTCTGTCGTACTTACTGTGGTCGAACCATGGTTTGTTCCTGCGTATTTCCGCGTATCCCAATTTTTCTTTTGCTGAAATTTTAATGCTATCTCTAATTTCAATCCAGGTATCCTCAACACTAGTGCACTCCGAATCTTCTAAGGCCGAGAATCTATTCGAAACTTCAATCTGGTACTTTTCTCTTACCTGGCTCTCTTCTTATTTCTTTAAATTGAATCTCTCCGTTTTCGGACAATGAATATTATCTTTATTCAACGATAACCTCTCTCGTATTATCGCTGCTACCAGGTAGTGGTCAATGTCACAATCAGCCCCTCTAAACGACCGAACATCAATTATGCTAGATTGCCTTCTTCTATCTACTAAAACGTGATCAATATGGTTATGTGTTTTCCCGTTTGGTTATGTCCAAGTGTATTTATGAATGTCGCGATGTGGGAATTTTATACTCTTCACGATTAGGTTTTTGGATGTTGCAAAGTTCACGAGTATAACCGTTGTCATTACTTTCCTTATGCAGACTTTCGTTCGCTATAATCGGTTTAAAAATATCCTCTTCGCATTGAAATCCCCTAATAGAATTTTCATATGGTATCGCGGGAGTTGGTCAAATATCCGTTCCACTTCTTCGTAAAAACTGTCTTTTACATCGTCATCCTTATCTTCAGTTGAGGCATGTGCATTTAAAACAATAATATCACACCACCGTCCCTTAAGAGTATTAAAAGAAAGACACTTTTGATCACATAGTGTTATATATATATATATATATATATATATATATATATATATATATATATATATATATATATATATATATATATGTGTGTGTGTGTGTGTGTGTGTGTGTGTGTGTGTGTAATCAAACTTAGAACACCGAGAGAAGTATACACAGCTTAAAAGATAAAAAGAAAATAAATCGAGTAACTGAGACGTGTAATCAAAGGTCAAAGATTTTTTTATGAGTGTTCTTAAGTCAATTGATGTCTTACCTCGTAAACAGGTCATTAATGAATAAAATCTACTAAACAAAAAAAGTTTAGGATCGCTATTTGCCCTTTGCATGTCCTGTTTAGTGAAAAATATATGAAAATCTTTGGAATTACTCGTTTATCAGTGTAGTTCCAATGTAGGTATTGTTCTTGGCCTATAAACACAATGCAACGGTACATGGTACTGCCTTCCTAAGTTCACTCAATGAAGGACTCTCACAACAATATCCAGCAAACAGCGCAGTTCTCAAAATGCATGTTACCTACGTTAGATCAAGCAACGTTAATTTCTTGGAAGTACTAATTGAAAAAGTGACAGAATTGGACTTATATGAGTACGTATTTGTGTTAGGTAAGGCTGTTTTTGTATTCTTTACAACTACAATAATCTGAAACATTATATGCAAAGAAGTATATATGAATGACTTGGGGGAACACAATGTTATGTTACATTTTCTAACTTTCAAGTAAATTAGCAATAAAAGTCCATCTTCATGCAATTCTATGCGATGACATATAACAAACAAGCTTCCCTTGCTATCTGCAAGTATATCTCTGGAATTAACCTAACTACATACGGTACTGTTCTGTGGTTCGATCCCAATCCATTCCATTTAATAACTCAATTTCACCGGAAGTGACACTTACCATTATGTTTCCTCGAGTCACTCATACAAATATATATAGTATATGGTATATGGTATATGGTATATGGTATATAGTATATGGTATTAATGTACTAGATCGACAAATTGAAATAGGTTGCACACATCAAAATAAGGAAAACTTTCATGTACCCTTGGTCAAAAGTGCATAGTTTCAGAGCTAGTACTGTCCAAAACAGTAGGAAAATGAACTTTGGGGACAAATATCTCCAAAACTATTAGCTATTAAGCTAAGGCGGCATATTATTGTCTTACACTTGTAATCTGCTCTTTCCAAAAATGCATGATTCTGAATCGTTCAGTGGTGAAGTAAGGGAGTCCCCCAGAGGGAGTGGGAGTCCCGGATATTCCGTTAGGACAGATAGGTCCGATTCATGATGGATAGAACAACGTAAAACTAAGTAACAAAACGTATTGAAAGACCATCAATATTTTGGACAAAATCAAGATGGCGAAGAACTTTTTGTGTGTTATGCGTGATTGCATAACTACAGTAGTGGGTGAAAGGAAATTAAATATCATTACATCTGCATTTTCTTGACCCATTGTTATGATCTGTGTGCTAAAGGAGACAAACGTTAATAATACGTAATAATTTTGGAAGAATTGATCCAATGAAGATTTTCGATAAAATGGGAGTATCTCCGGCAAAAAAAAAAAAAAAAACGAAATTAAGATTAGATACAATATTCTTCATCACAAACTCACTTGGTCATAGATCTAAAGTAGAACCCCTTGCCATACAGGTACACACTAACAATGAGTTGCCATGTACTCCCTTTCCCCCTCCCATGTAGCGAACATCAGATTGTTTACAAAGTATGGGAGTTGATGACCATAAAACTACAATAGTGGTTTTGTAACAAAAAGAGGGAAAAGTCGTGTTAAGAAGGTATATATCCCGTGAAGAGTTAGTAACTTGTCCTTTCAGATTTGTTTGAAACAAATTAACATTTCATAGTGTTGCCTCTAAATCGGCTAAAGGAATCGGATAATTAACAAAATATGAAAAGAGTTGAAGGAATGAAAATATGCTATACAACCTGGAGAGCCGCGAGGAAACCCATGGACACTTCTGGAAAGACGCCTGCTGATTACGATGACAACATTGAAAGTTTCTTGGCCATGTGGGTCACGTTCTAGTTAGTAATATGAAATATGGCACATGTTATTGCCAGGCAGTAATAATAGTGAGAGTTTCATTGAATGGATCAGGAGCACACGGATATGTCTGGGAACAGTAGAACAATCTACCCTGAAATTAATACCCCCTCCATTTACCTCCCCTTCCCTCTTTGATGTATGAACATATGAGGTTATCACAGGGACGGTGAAAACAAATTGCAGGTAAATTGTAAACCTGTGTTTTAATAAGTATTCTCGGGCTATCAGCCAGGTGAAGATATTAACATTCGACGTTTCGAATACAGACATCACATTCATCTTCAGAGATTGTAATTACCCGTACCATTTGTAACCATGATATTTTGAGAGATTATTTGATTGGTCCATGTCTTTCAGCAGCTCGATTAAATGGACAGTTTTATTGTTATTTTATGGCAAAAGTTTCACCAGTACTATTTAAAGAGATTTCGACTAACTTCGTCTAGCCTCAGTCCCATTTTTCACATGACGTGCGGTAATACCTGAATGTTGTATATCCGAAGCAATGGATAGAGCGAGGTGGTACCATGAGTAGGTCTGTTCATTCATTATGAGACTTTTGCGGCCACAGAAAATAACATGAGACATACTAAAGCCCTGATCTACGAAATACCTGTACTATCTGAAGAAGAGCTAGTTGCAAGAACTGTTACCGCTAGCCATCATCAAGGAGGCACCACACGTGTTGGAGACTCACTGCGTTGCCTTTGCAATGCCTGTACTGCCGTCGGAGGACGGTGTTTTAGGCAGCTTCTCTAGAGGTGGGTATAAAGCTATTCCTTGCATATGTAGTGATGTGCTCATTTCATTGTTGTTGTTATATATTGTTTTATTGTTATACAATCAAGCACAGTTGACACAATGACCCCATCTGACCTCTAGATAGACTTCTCATTAACGCATTCTGTCAAGGGTTATACTTTGCATACTTTGGACAAATCACTACGTCCGAGCATGTTTGGGAATCCCTTATGCCTTCTGTGTAATCGCTTGCCCACTTACCGGACATTGATGGCATTATGGTTACTTTATGTATGACTTCATCTATGTATACGGTTATAAACTGCCACATTCACGGTTCCTCGTATTCGAAATAAAACGTGTTACATTTTCCTTTTGCATCGTTTTAGGGCCTGCCTTAGGTATAGGTAGGTTTGTTATAGTCTTATGACCTTTCTTAGTACCGATACCACTACAAATAAGGTCTTGACCTTCTTTTGGCTTTGATCTTCTTGTAACGCGTAGGAATCGAACGCGGAACGCATATTATTACTAAGAGAAGCTTCTGAATTTTATGTTAGGGATTAGAATTTAAATGCATTAATTTACTATACTGGTTAATTAGTAAATATGGTACTGAATTTTAGCATTATATTTTTTAGTTTGTAAAATGTCAACATTACGAAGTAAAGACATAAGTAACATAAGACGCCATTGTTCTGAAAGTTGAATTCATACTATATAAGTATATTCATTTTTGTTTGTTTGTTCTTTTCTAAAATCAAAGTTTGGTACAAGTGGGCAATTAGGATCACATCCGTTACATTAATTCAAGACTTCCGACATCAACTTTGAACTTCTTTTTGATACGTGAGATTGGAGAGCTGTGTTCATGTTAAATTTTAACAAGGTTGGAAACAAGTAACGAATCGTGACATTGAGGGGTCAGACGTGCTGTGAATCTAAAATTAATGGTAATTGAGGATGACAAATACAATCATATTCAAGTCCTAAGCTGAGTCATATTCAAGTCCTAATGTCCTAATGGAGTGATAGCATTGTAGCTTAACTGTGCTAAATGAGAGAGAATACTGGGTAAAAGTTGGGGTGCGAAGACAAGACAGACTTACCATTTATAACTGCTTGACACACTTACTAGCTAGGACATTATGGCCATCTACCTAATATCTGGCATGTCCACATTGGCACGCAGAACACTAGCAACGCGGGCTGGCGTGGAATCAATGAGGGTTTAGTGGGTGATTGGAGACATGGTGCACCACTTCTATACACATACACTAGTCACTTAATTCCTGTACATTCCATTATGAGATCGAATCTGACGTTCAATGACATCTTAGACTGGGTTAAGATCAGGTGAGTTTAGGGGCCATTACAGCAATTGAAATTCATTACTGAAATTCCTCGAATCACTGCAGATAAAGTTGGCCTGTGACAGTGGCGTAGGGAAGGGGGGGCCCGGAGGGGCCGGGCCCCCCCAAAGAGGTCCGACAATGTACTTTGGTACTTTAATGTTTGTAATTTTTTATATATTTTTATGTTTATGTATTTTTTTGTTTGTAATTTTTCTATATGTACCTATAACAGCACTTGGCCCCCCCCAAACACACATCCTGGCTACGCTACTGGCCTGTGACAAGGGTCGTTTTCCTGCTGAAAGATGCCATTGCCAGGTAAATAAATTGATTTACATTATCAGCAATGACCTGGCGATAGCTAGGAACCGTTATGGTGCCTTCCATGTGCACTGCTGGACAAATCACGATCATTTTAAAGTTTTCCAAATTACATCGCAGCCACCACTGGTCTGTCTTCGTCCTACTCTACACAACTCGAGCTGCTATTTTCCTGGAAGACGACAGATTCTGACATGGTTATCGATCTGATAAAGGTACTATCGTGATTCATCGAATCATGCAAAAGCTCTACCATTGCACAGCGGTCCAATGATGACTGTCACGTGTCCATACTAGTCATAATCAATGATAGAGTGTAGTTAACAATCGTACAAATGTAGGATATTGACTACAGATGCCCGTAGTAAACAGTGTACTCAGACACATTCGTACTTTGTTCACTGTTAAAATCTGCCAATAATCGTACCACAGTTTACGCCTATCAAGTTGTACCAACTTCGACAGTCTACGATGTCACGTATCTTTAATGAAGTGTGGTCGTCCCATGTCTTTTCGTTTGGTGCTGGTTTCATCCTCCTTTTTCCATCTTCCGAAGACACTAACCACAGCAGCTCGCAAACACCTGATAAATTCCACCGTTTCCGAAATGTTCATTTCCAGACGTCTGGCCATCATAATTTCGGCCAATCATAATTTCCCAAGTCTACGTGCAAGCGCCACACTAATTAATCGAGTGAAATCCCTTCACCGTCTGGCGATTGGTTCTACTGTGGCCCGTGACTGTTACAAAAAAAGTAGCGAGTGTTCATAATGATTTGGTTGGTGAGTATATAATTGTATATATCATTTAGTTTTAACTGGAATATAATTTACTTTATCGACTGAAAGTGTATTTATTTATTTTATTTACCAGATATATGGTACCCAGACCCCTTACCTGAAGAATGGCAGGAAGTTGTCACGGACGAGGGTAAAATCTACTTCTACAATCGTCAATCAGGGACAACCACTTGGTCTGACCCTCGTATAAGTAAGTATTTATATATGTAATAGACGTTTGGTATTATTATTTGTAATCTGCTCTTGGTGCATTGGGATTTGTACTTTTTCTAGATGGATCTTTTATCACTTATTGAATGCACACACGATAATGTAATGTTATTTGATTCGGCTTTATAATAGGTTATGTATCATCATAATATTACTTCTTGTAGCATGAAAATTGCAATTCGTCTGATTTTTTTAAAGGCACTTGCATACTTACAGAAGTGTTTGCTGTACAGCAATTTATTTCTGACTAATCTCAGTGCAGACGGTAAAAATTACTCATATGCATAAATATGATAGGTTGAAAGTTAACTTGAATTGACTATTATCAGATGTTTTTACCTCATTATTATTATTATTTTCTAGCTACTACGAGTTTTTATACAGTTATTACGATTGTGCGATTACAGGAGGGAGAAACATCTACGAAATTTTCAAGAAATCACATTAGAAATATCAGCGAATTTACACGTTTCACTGTTCCTCTATGTAAAAATAGGGTTTTTGGGGTGTCTCTGTATCCGACCCATATCTACACAGTCTAAAACTCATATAATTCAATTTATCAAAACCAAATTTAAAACCCTTTTTCATTCGATGATTTTTATGTGATCCTTCGGGCAAGGGTTCTTTGCATTTGTCTGCAATAATGGCTATGACAACTTTGTTCATATTTCATAAATATTTCATTAATTGCGATGTACAGTAGTATGAATGAGTTTTTTCAATAAATAATGGAAAGAAAATTCACTTATTAGGGTATGATTATTCTTTTTTTTAGAAAATAGCTCTATCAACTGAATTCATATCCCATATCTATTTGTATTTAATTAGCTCATTATTTTGTATATCTCAGAAATATCCAGAAAGGATAATTTGCTGTTAGGGTCGGGTCTTAGTAGACATGTTTCTGGAAAATAGTTGTATCAATTGTGTTCACAGCAAGAAAAATCTAACCTTATCCCCATTATTAATGCATGAGGTTGAAGGCCACAAGTTTTTTGAGGTAAAATTGAGTCAGAGGCAAAATGTATTCTCACTTACGTGAGTCTAAAGTGTCTTAATATGGAATGAGTTTAACATGAAAAATAAACTACTTAGAACCCTACGATCATGGCTTTCCGGGGAAAGCAAACTGACAATGCAATGTAGGTAGAGGTGATTAAACTATTGATGGAAACCAAAGGTCAAGCTGTTGTCCATTGTACGACTACAGACTTAGGATTGAACGAGGTACCCTCCGCACTATAGATAAGTGTTCTGCTAATTAACCCTTGTCCAGGCCGGTAGCCAGCGCAAAAATGTAGGAGTGTCTGATAGATGTTAGGGGGGCCCGATCCAACCATATAATAGTTCATCACCATATTATAGTTCATTTTCAAACCTACCATGAAAATTTTAGGGGGCCGGTAAAAATTTAGGCGGATCCAGGACCCCTATACCTTCCTTGGATAAAGGCCTGTCTTTGTCCTCTTTGCTTGAGATTATGGAGAAGTTAAGTTGCATGAGGCTGATGAGTGTTCGTAAGCAGAGAAGTAAAGGGATCCTTTGTTGTTTCGTTTCAGACTCCTTCTGAAAAATTTATAATATCAAAACTATGAATAATGTACTCTACATATCAAAACATAAAGTTCAGTGAGGTAAATGTATTCTTGTTTGAGATTCAAATACGAAAAAGAAGTTCGAAGAAAGTTTCCAATCTGCTTCCAAAAAAAATATATATTGTGCTATACGTATGAAGCACATAGAACTCAATTTGTAAATATACATGGGTGACTTAAGTCCGGATGATTAAGTAATATTGCTAACTTTATTAGCACTTAATTAATAATTCTGCAAACTAAACATTTAAGTTATAATCAAGGCAATAATTTGACATATATCGAGCAAAAATTATTCCTTTGTGTATTTACCCATTTCCATATCCGTAAGATTTACTGTAGATTACATTTTACAACGATAACGTTGTATGTTTTTTTATGTCGATTGTGATCAGGGCTGCCGTCCTCAAGCACTAGCTACAGTATAAAAGAAGAAAAAGAAAATATTGATATAGATATTTTGTTTGTGCGTTGCTAGGATGATGTTACCCGTTGTCAAGGAGATGTTCATAAAATATAATTGTGAGTGTCGCCATATTTGTTAGATACATAATTTTGAATGGTGCAGTAAAATACATTAATATCGTAAAATATAGAGCCTTGTGCATTCTAAACTGGTGTATGTTTATTGAAGTTATCTTTAATTTACGTAATAACTAACTGAGACAGAGATTCTCCATACTTCATTTAGGGATTTACCGAATGTCTGTACGACAGGGGTAATGAAACGCTGCAGTAAAGATGGAAATAATACAGGAAAAAGTTGTTATCCATGGCATGATTGCACGCACATGTACAATGGGAGTCAAAGCAAAAATCACTTAGCGTGGTTACATAATTTCAGGGGGCCATGGAAAGTGGTACACCAGTTAGAAACTTACAGAGAGAGGGTAGAAATACTCGTAAAAACAAGTGTAACTAGTCAAGTCATGTAATGAAATAAAACAGAATCCACAACGAAGTATTTGTAACTATTTGTAACATAGTATCTTACACAGAATAGCACTACATACTACTAGGTCATACATGCTCTAACAATAAACGTACCTACAGAAGATGTTCAAAGTGCTGACCTCCCACATCTATGCAACGTGCTAATCGTGACTTTCGCATGCATTCCATCACTCCCGGTGTGGAGCGTAACTCTTCACACGTATCTTCAATGCTGTTTTGTAAATCAGCAAGTTCCTTTCCTTAAGTATGAAGTTCCTTTTCCCCTACATTTGAAGCTACCTAGCTCCGCCCCTGTCCACTTCCAAACTATATGTCATATAAATTTTTTTCTTGTTTTGGTTTCACTTTTCGCCATTAATTTTGGGATACCCTATATACTAAGAATTGCAGTAAATATTGATGTTTCGTATAAGCTTATGTGGCGAAACGTCCCAATGTGTAACTGTCGTAAACCGCTTTCAAAAAACAAAAGTCGAACACTGAAGTTTCTTTGAACATGGTTTAAAGTGTATGACAATGCATGTGGAAGCAATGTACCAAAGCGGAACGTAATTGTAGATATGGAGATATATATATCTTTTATTTTTTAAAGATAATTACATAATGCATAATGGATTATATTGCATTCTATAATAACTTAAAAAGTGTGAAATATAATTAGTCTTCCTGCACAAATTTAATAATCAACAAAACAATACACAAACCCATTTTCCTTATCTGGAACAAGGAGGATATGCTACAAGAGTGGAAAGAATCACTCGTCGTTCCAGTTCACAAGAAAGAACACAAAACTGATTTGAATAATTATCGAGGCATCTTTCTTCTATTAGCATCCTATAAAATCCTCTTAAATATTCGATTAGCAACACTGACCCTATATTCAGATAAAATTATTGTAGATTATCAGTGTGTATTTAGACGAAATCGATCAAATATCGACCAGATATTTACCATGCGACAAATACTCGAAAAGGAATAGAAACATAATACATCAATTATTAATTGACTTTAGAAAGACCTACGACCCGGTTAGAAAGGGAAACATTGTACAACATTATTTCGGATTTTGGGATACCGAAAAAGCTAGTTCGATTAATTAAGATGTGTTTAAATGAATCGAAAAATAAAAATTGAGTAAGAAAATTCTTGTCCATGAGCTATCATGTCGAGATAGCTATCATGGGCTGAAACAAGTAGATGCGTTGTCACCATTATTATTCAACTTTGTTCTGGAGTACGCTATAAGGAAAATCTAAGATAGCAACCAGGGTCTAGAGTTGGATGGTATTCACCAGGTTATGGGTATGCTGATTATGTAAATATAATAGGGGATGATAGAACAACAATAGAAAGAACACTTGCAGGAACATGGGCTTAGAAGCAAATGTAGAGAAAACTAAATAAATAGAAGTTCCCATGAGAACGTAATACTGCAAACTATGGATACGTCAAAATATCTAACAATACTTTCAACAAAATGGATACTTTATAATATCAAAGAATCAATATTAACAGACCAAAACCGTACCCACGAAAAAAATAAGTGTTGACTGAAAACAGGGAATTCGTGCTATTATTCAGTTTAAATTTTTTGTCGTCACTAATTCTGTCAGGAAACTTGAAGCTTAAAATACATAAAACGATTATCATGGCTGTTGCGCTATAGGATGTGAAATAAGGTCGCTTACTCTGAGGGAAGAACGCAGACTGACAGTGTTTGAGAATAAAATTTTGAAACGAATATTCGGACCCAAGAGGAATAGAAATGGGGAATGGCGGAAACTTCATAATGAGGAACTGCACGATTATGCCGTTTAGGAAACATTGTTCGGATGATCAAGTCTAAGAGGCTGAGACGGGCAGGTCATGTAGCCATAATGGAGGAAAGAAGGAACGCTTTGAAAGTTTTGACTGGAAATCCAATCGGAAAGCGGTCATTAGGAAGACCTAGGCGCAGATGGAAGAACAGTATTGATGTAGACCTTGAAGAAATAGAAATACAAAGTAGAAAGTGGATCCAGTTGGCTGCGGACAGAAGTCAATGGAGAGGTTTTGTGAACGCGCCATTTGAACTTCCTGCTTCCATAGGCCATATAGTTAGATAGTTAGTTAATCATAGTTTTAGGCTATATTTCATTAGCCGTATTATGAATTGAAGGGGTAATTTGGATAAGGGCGTATCAACCTATTTCCGGTAAAATGAGATATTTATATTTTCTGCAAGTTTGAGTATGTCCGTATGTGTCTAGGTGGTGTTTAGGTAATATCTTTGCTCCGTAGCGAACACCTGTCTCCAAAAGTAGTGTGTGAATACGTTTTTTAATTGGATAAGGGCGTTTGATTTTCTGCTCTCCTGAAAAATTGAAGAATTGCTAGTTACGCCCTTATCCAAATTTACCCCTCAATTGTTGTCTGGCTAGTGACATATTGAACAGTTTAGTCAGGGCATACTTAAGTATCAGGTTCAACTCAATAAGCGGGATGGATCTCTCATAGTACCAATTTTTAGGTTTAAAAGAAATGTGTTTTTCTTCATATTCTCAGAAACTACGCACGAGAGTTTAGAGTCACAATAAACATTTTGTTCAGCACAATAAGATTTATCGATTGGTATGTGACTTATATTTGGACACTTTTTCTCTAAATGATAATAAAATCTTAAAATTTGATTTACTCTTGTTTTAAACTTAAGATCTTGTTTAAGAGAAATATATCAAAACAAAAAGAACAAATATATTTCTCGATGACGTAATTATCTTACTTTATTCTAAAACTAAACGTGAGTAATAAAAGTTCACAATATGTCTGTTATGTCCTTAAACCAATATCGTGTTTACGTACTCATTAAAAATGTCATGAGTCATTGCAATAAACGTTAGAAAAGAAGTTTTCCAAATGCAAAACTTTTAACAGTTGATAACACATGTTTATTGCCATTCTTCGTAGTTCAAAAGAAATAACCTGACTGCAAGATTTTTTTCTGGAAAAATGAAAGAATATGGTCACGTTGAGTAAATAAAAATTAAGAAATGTAACTGCGCTTGTTTGAAGCAAAATTTGTTATTTCTCATAGGGAAGACAATTGTTTTGAATTGAAATAGATACAGGATGGCGCACGAAATGACACAAAGTTTGCTATTATATGAAGCTTTAATTAATTAGAACATGGCAATGAAGTTGGTATCGAAAGAAAGAAGACCCTGAAGAAATTATCTTATGTAATCCCATGTTCAACATGCCGTCATTTCATTTTGAACTTAGTTATCCGAGCATGGATATTGTTGGTTTTCAAACATGTTTTCTTTGCACTCCTGAACAATAAGTCTTCTGAGCTCCAACAAATTTTAGAGATATTTCGGAAGAATCTCTTTCTTAAAGTACCCCCACAGAAAATAATCAGATGGATAAGATCTGAACTGTGAGGAGTCCAAGTTTGTCTGTCACGAAATTGGTCTGAAATGACTCGCGTGTTGAAAATCTTGTATACGAAATCCAACATAATGTTTGCAATATGAAGTCTTGCACTATCTTGTAATCACTGTCTGTTGATAGACACTGGCGCAAATCCCGGGGGGACGAGGGGGACATGTCCCCCCAATCTTGGACCTGGGAGGATTGTCCTCCCAATAATCTGACTTAAAAAGTGCTTTTTGGGATAAGTGTGATTATTTGTGTCCGACTGCCACAAAGGATTGTGAGATGAAATTGATTTCTCTTCGCTTTTCCTTTTCTTTTAAAAAGTATTCTGTAGTATTTCAAACTGAACTTCGTGCTGTAGTGCTTTAGTAGTCTTATCAATATGTATTAATTCCACTTCCGCTACTTGGGCTCAAATTGCAATAAATGCCAGAGGAGGATATGCCCCTCTCCTCATGCTGGAAAGTTGTCTCAGCTGTAGGTACGGGCAGTGGCGGCAATTGGATGTTAAAAGTGGGATGGGGGGGCAAGACATGATCTGAATATTTGTATATCAATGTTAGTTTTCCTGGCTATTTCTAATACTTTGTTTGACGAAAAGTTGTATAACTAATAGGATACTATCATTTTCAGTTAAAATACCGTATATCATATTTCATATTTTATTAAGTAAATTGACAAGAGCAACGCAAGTAGGTACTAGCCCTTTGTACTCTTAACTCTTTGCGGCATAGTGATGCATTTTTTGCATCACCAATTTATTAAACGATGTTGCATACTGATGCACTTATTGCATCACTTTAGTGAACGCTCAACTGATACGTGCACAGTGCTGCAGATTTCAATCACTTACTCGATTTAGTTACGATGTTTCTTACTAGGTGACCCGTCATGTTATCCTCAGTCAATGGTCACACTCTCGCGTTTTGTGGTTCTGTTATGGTTCTGTTTGCACGCAGTGAATGTGGTGATAAATTGGTAATGTTATTGGTAATCATGCTAATTTATGTATTTTGTCTATGAGTTCTTGTATTTTAGATTCTTGGGATTAATGTAGAGCACGTGATGTAGAAACCACCCGAGTTAAATTAGTGATTTTTTTGTCATTTGTTGTGATGCAAAAGTTGCATCACTGTGCAACAAGCCGATAAAAACGATATTGGTTATTTAAACGTGTGTTTCTCATACGTCGCAAGTTATTTGTAATATATTCATTGATGGTATTAAGAAAATGATAGAATACAATAACACCAATAACGTAATCCTGGAGGAGGTCCAAGGGCGCAGTCCTACCTCAGAAAATTTCGTTTCTAACAAAAGTCTTAAGTTTTCAGAAAAAATATTTTTACATGCATTTCATATATAGGTACAGCGATAAAATGAAGGGGATCGCGGAGAAATGCCGTCCTCGCTCTTCGTAAAATTAACTTTGGCGTCCTTCCACTGCCAAAGAGAAATTATAATGAACAAAGATAACCCAGGGGGAACGGCGTGACGTCATATGCGTTCTATTTATTTCATAATACATAATATTACATAATACATAATTTCATAATACATAATACATAATTTAGTTTTAGATAAAGTGCATCACATTTATGGAAAGGCATTAGCGTTGTTGCACAGTGATGCAGTAAATGCATCACCCCATTTTGGCGCCAATAATTATAACCTATGATAAAATATGTTATCGCTGTAATTTATAGGGTCTAATATATTCAAAAATATATGTGGTTTATATTTACTAAAGAATTATTATTAGCGTGCAACATGGGGATATGAAGAAAATATTTCTCCGTGCCGCAAAGAGTTAAACAACGAAAGTGTAAGAAGAGATTTGATTCCTTGCTTATGAACATCTTAATATTCTGTCCTGAAACTTATGTGATCAGATTATTTAATATCAAATTTGCGAAATAAATAAATAGAAAGGATAATATTAATCATAGTAAGGAATAGATTGTTTTATAGAATTCGTATTGAAACTGGGGATTAATGAACAACTTATCTATTTAATTCCACTCATGCCATTAAATGTATGTTATTACTGTTAGAAAATGAAAGACAGCAAATACTACAAGTACTGTATGTGCTACGACTTTTAAAGAAATACCCAGTTACTTACTAATTGCTTTGAATTGCAATTAAAACGCAATTCCTGTAGCTTTCTTAACTCCACAGGAAGACAAATAACCAATACGTACTCACGCAACGGCAAATATTATATGGCACCATTTTTTTCTATTATGAACTAGTAAACTAGTAATACATACAAAAACTTTACATCTCAAAATAAAACTATATACTCTAAGGGGTCACTTCAAAAGTGGGGGCAACTGCCCCCTCTTGCCTCCCCTAATCGCCGCCCATGGGTACGGGCACAAATTCCGGGGAAACGGGGAGACATGTCTCCCCCAACATTGGAACTGGAGGGTCTCCCAATAATCCTTTCTGAAAAGTGCTTTTTGAGGATAAGTATGATGATTTGTGTCCGAATGCCACAAAGGAAAGTGAGATGAAATTGGTTTCTCTTGGTTTTTCCATTTTTAATGAAAATGAAGCAAGATTGACCCCATACGCAGATGAAATTATTGGAGATTATCAGTGCGGATTTAGACGAAATCGATCAACTATCGACCAAATATTTACTATTCGCCAAATACTCGAAAAGAAGTGGGAATACAATACCCCGGTACATCAACTATTTATTGATTTTAGAAAGGCTTACGACTCGGTTAGGAGAGAAACATCATACAACGTTCTTACAGAGCTTGGAATACCGAGAAAGCTAATTAGATTAATTAAGATATGTTTAAGTGAATCCCAAAGTAAAGTGCGGGTAGGAAAATTTTTGTCCACGAGCTTCCACGTCGAAAATGGCCTGAAACAAGGAGATGCGTTGTCGCCATTATTATTTAACTTTGTGCTGGAATACGCCATAAGGAAAATCAAAGATAGCAACCAGGGCCTAGAGTTGAACGGCATTCACCAGGTTATGGCATATGCTGATGATGTAAATTTAATAGGGGATGATAGGAGAACAGTAGAAATAAATGCAGAGATATTATTAAACGCTTGCAGGGACATGGGTTTAGAAGTAAATGCAGAGAAAACTAAATACATGGAAGTGCGTCGGGACCGTAATACGGCAAATTGTAGAGGCGTTAAAATATTAAATAATACTTTTGATAAAGTGGATACTTTCAAATATTTAGGATCAATATTAACAGACGAAAATCATATTCACGAAGAAATTAAATGTCGACTAAAAGCAGGGAATTCGTGTTACTATTCGGTTCAAAATCTCTTGTCGTCGCGAATTCTGTCGAAGAATTTGAAGCTTAAAATATACGAAACGATAATCATGCCTGTTGTTCTGTATGGTTGCGAAACATGGTCACTTACTCTGAGGGAAGAACATAGACTGAAAGTATTTGAGAACAGGATCCTGAGACGAATATTTGGACCCAAGAGGAACGGAAATGGGGAATGGCGGAAACTTCATAACGAGGAACTACATAATTTATACGGTTTACCCAACATTGTTAGAGTCGTCAAGTCTAGGAGGTTTAGGTGGGCAGGTCATGTAGCTAGAATGGAAGAAAGTAGAAACGCTTTCAAAGTCTTGACTGGTAGACCCATAGGAAAACGACCATTAGGAAGACCTAGGCGCAGATGGGAGGATAATATTAAGATGGATCTCGCAGAGATAGGAATACAAAGCAGAAACTGGATCCAATTAGCTAAGGATAGAAGTCAGTGGAGGGCTTTTGTGAACGCGGCACTGAACCTCCGGGTTCCATAGGCCATAGAGTTAGTTAGTTAGTTAATGAAAATGAAGGTGTGCTACAGTGTGTGACGTAACCTAATGTGAAATCTTATCTCCTCTTCTTCCCTAGGTCTTAGAACACGAAGAGTATATAGACTATCCAATGTCAGTAGAACCCATCTTTTCAGTAAATGCACATTTCATCTATTTGTAGTATCAGCCTAGGCATCTACTCATGCTTCGTAATCCAACTCTATGGCCTATGCAACCCGGGGGTTAAATGCTGCGTTTACAAAAGCTCTTCATTGACTTCTATCCTTAGCCAACTGGATCCAGTTTCTACTTTGCTTTCCTATTTTTGCGAGATCCATCTTAATATTGTCTTCTCATCTGCGCCTACGTCTTCCTAATGGTTGTTTTCCGATTGGTCTTACCGCTAATACCTTGAAAGCGTTCATACTTTCTTCCATCCTGGCTATATGTCCTGCCCCTCCTAAACTTGATGGCCCTAACAATGTTTGGTAAGCCGTATAATTTATGTGGTTCCTCGTTATGAAGTTTTCGCCATTCCCCATCCCCGTTCCTCCTGGATCCGAATATTCGTCTGAGGATTTTGTTCTCAAATACTTTCAGTCTATGTTCTTCCCTCAGAGTAAGCTATCATGTTTCAAAACCATACAGAACAACAAGCATGATTATCGTTTTATATATTTTAAGCTTCAAATTCCTCGACAGAATTCGCGACGACAAGAGATTTTGAACTGAATAATAACACAAATTCCCTGTTTTTAGTCGATATTTAATTTCTTTGTGAATATGGTTTTCGTCTGTTAATATTGATTCTAGATTTTTGAAAGTATCCACATTATCAAAAGTATTATTTAATATTTTAACGCATTCATAATTTGCCGTGTTACGGTCCCGACGCACTTACATGTATTTAGTTTTCTCTTCATTTCTTTCTATTGTTCTCATATCATCCCCCATTAAATTTACATCATCAGTGTACGCATAACCTGGTGAACTCCCTTCAACTCTAGGCCCTGGTTGCTACCTTTGATTTTCCTTATAGCATATTCCAGGGCAAAGTTGAATAATAATGGCGACAACGCATCTCTTTGTTTCAGGCCATTCTTAATGGCCAAAAAGTTTCCTACCCGGACTTTACTTTGGGATTCATTTAAGCATGCTTTAATTAATCTAATTAGCTTTTCGGTATTCCAAATTCTGTAAGAACGTTCTACAATATTTCTCTCCTAACCGAGTCGTAAGCCTTTCTAAAATCAATAAATAGTTGATGTACCGGGGTATTGTATTCCCACTTCTTTTCGAGTATTTGGCGAATGATAAATATTTGGTCGATAGTTGATCGATTTCGTCTAAATCCGCACTGATAATCTCCAATAATTTCATTTGTGTATGGGGTCAATCTTGCTAATAGAATGTTTGAAAGGATTTTATAGGATGTTCACAGAAGAGAGATGCCTCGATAATTATTACCGTCAATTTTGCCGCCTTTCTTGTGGATTGGAACAATGATTGATTCTTTCCACTCTTGTGGCAATTCTTCCTTGTTGTAGATAAGGAGGATGAGTTTGTATATCTTGTTCCACAATTTTTCGCCTCCAGGTAAAATTAGCTCAGCCGAAATTTCGTTTATACCCGGAGATGTGTGTTTCTTTAATTTCTTTATAGCGATTTCCACTTCTATTCGGTTGGATTCTGGAATATACGGTTCTGCGGTGTGTATCTCCCTTCCTTCGCGCACATTGGTTTTTGGCTGCGTGTTTAGCAAATCGTCAAAGAAATCTTTCCATCTATTTAAAATGCTATCTGTATCAGTGAGAACTGTTAAATCAGTTTTCTTTAATATAAGCACGAGGTTGGTAGCCTTTCTTAAATTCGTTGATCCCTTTATACATATCCCGAATGTTTTTATTTTTGCTATTATCTTCAAGTTCCTTAATTTTAGCTTTCAAAAAATTGCGTTTCTTTGTTGTAAAAGTTTTGGAAGTTTCCCGCCTGATGTCTATGAAATTTTGTATACTTATTTCATTCGGATTTTGTAGCCAACGTAATTTTGCCTGTTTTCTCTTCTCTGCTAGTTCGAACCATGGTTTGTTCCTACGTATTTCCGAGTGTCCCAATTTTTCTTTTGAGAGAATATGTTTCGTAAGCAAAGAAAATAATTCAATTGCTGGAATATTTTTCTTCACAATCTTAAGGTTACATCTGTTAACTAAAGAGTATATGACATGCGTCAGTTTTCTGTAACGATTCCTGTAATGTTATTGAGATTATTATCGTTTTGCTCAAATACGAGTATTGTTGCGTCATACATAATTGATATTCTTTCTTCATAGTTTTGGGGAAGTCATTATTTATATTATTATAAAACAATTTTAAAGTTGATCTTTGTCGATGCCTAATTAAACACACCAATTATAAATATGCATGTATTCAGATTTCAGAATGTGTTCACGGCAGTGATATGTAATACTGATATGTACTACTACTTTATCTACATCTCCTAATATATAATATACTCTATAACAGGTTCACCTCAGAAATCAGATTCATCTACCGTAATATGAGTTTCATCTACCTTCTCTAGAATAAGCCTCAAATCTGCCCACTACCCAATGTTGAAGACAACGAATGGCGTATTTAGGATTTTGTTTCGAGGGGCTATGTCCAACACAAGGAAGGAAGTGGGCAATTGCCCACCTGAGTTTGAGAATTAAATATATTTTAATTTACGCATAAATTGAAGTTATAATGGCAAGAATTGCAGACAGATAAATCCTATATGATATGACACAAAAATTTAGGAGTGAATCTAACCCTTTATTCTATTTACACAAGAAAAAGGAAGCATCCTCTTGGCCTTTCTAATTTACCGGGCTAATTATTCCCCCGTTTTGATTTTCTTTAATTCAAATATTTCCTTCTTTTAAAAATAATTAACCGATATAATTTTTCCTTTGTTATAATAACCAAAATCCTGTCATGTTGATATCCGCGCAAGTTGGTGTGGAACACCAGTTTCGCTTATCAACTCCTCTTACTTTTGGTGTTACTGATGACGGCCGATTTGAATAACAACTGACAACGCTCGATAAAGTATGATAGGCGAAATGAAAGAAACAGATAAGTAGAAAGGACGAAAGAAAGAACAAAAGGACGCAGTTCGTACATGGAACCAAATTTGACAAATACAGTATTATTTCTGAACAAAGAGCATAAGAAAATGGAAAGTCAATGACATTCTTAGAAATGGTAAGAAGGATTATTGTTGTGCATGGAATGCGAAAAACAAACAAATTTATTTCAGGGGAGCTTGAGCCCACTCTGATAACCCCCTAAATACGCCTCTGAAGGCAATTCTGCTTCCCTGATCCTCCACAGCGTTGTTTTTCAACTTCATAAATATTTTGAACATCGCTTATATATATAATATGGGAACGGTCTTACCCGTCCCCCCAATGTTGAAGACAGATTTGCGCCGATGTTGATAGGCAAAGCAGTAGCAACTCGCTGTGGAACAAAGTTATTGAGTAGCGTTGTCAGGTATCGCTAACTGTTTATCGTTTCTTCGAAGAAGAAATCTCCAATCAGTCCGTGGCTGCAAATTGCGACCCATGCTGTAATCCTTTAAGCATAATGTTTTTCGTAAAGAAATAGCGGATACTCATAAGTCCAAAAACGTACATGTTGTGTGTAACCACAATATCCAAAGGAAGTGCATCTAATCAAAAAAATCAAACATTGTTAAGAATTTGTCGCTTACCCTCAGCCCAACGAACAAACATAGTCTCGTAGTCATGTGTGAGTTCCTGCACAACAGTTATCATGTACGGATATATACCAAATACGTTTGCGATACCCTGAGTTATGTAAAAGTTATGAATTAAAAAGAGTGCTACAGGGGAACAGAAGAGCGACCTCCTGCTCCTCAAATATGTATTGTAATGTAGATCAAGTAATATACTCTACCATCTTCGCTATACAAAAAATCCGCGCTCCTCAAAAATTTCTTTCTCTTTCGTTCTGTATCTGTTAACCCATATTCGTGTTAGTACATTACGAAACACTTCATCACAAATTTCCTGAGTAAGCTTTTCTTTACAAAACAATTTCCTTTTCTAGTTTCTGTCTTTCCCGATCAATTTGAACAGCGCCACAATCTCAAACATGTGGAAAATTCATGATCATTGAATTTATAATTCTCTGATTCATCAGTATACGCATGAAAACTATGCAGTCTTCTACATATAAGTCATTGCACATGTGTACGAATTATATTTACAGACAGTAAAAATTTTCATACAGCACAACACTGGAAGTTTTACAGTTTTTCACAGCATGTCTACATGTAGTAACATCATAAAATAATATCAGTCACTTGTGTTCAAATACACTGTGTTTCAAGGCATATGAAATACGATGAGCCAGGGCAGTCGCGTGAATTGTAGGTGCCCGGGGCGAGAATTTCCAGGAGCCCCCGCCAGTATGTTAAGAAAAACAATCAGAGTTTTTTCTGTACTCCTAGATTTAAATATGAAATGTAAGATAAAACAAGTTGATATTATGTCAACTTTTTAAAGTGAATGGAAAATGATTTTTAAAAAAGAAAAATAGATGTTTGTTGGACACGACAACGATTTGTGTTGTTGACATTCTAATGATTGACAAGGACGTAGTCAGGATTTCGATTTGGGAACACCGGGAAAGGGGGTCTGGGAATATCCCCTCCAAGTATACGAGGTTTGGCAATACTGGAAACTTTTTGTAAAAAATTAAGCCTTAAAATTGTATTGTAATGACATTTTAAAAATTGTTTTAAATTTAAACCAATATAGGATAGCCTAAATTTCAATGTTATTTAGATTTCTTTTTTCCCTTTTAGTAGAGAGGAACCCTTGACTTCCCTCTGTGGCTACGTCTCTGGTAATTAATAAACACAGTTGTTGTATGAGGTTAGT